>NC_143577.1:128728917-129060351 GCF_048544385.1 Mastigoproctus giganteus | reverse complement strand
CAGGAAGGGAGGAGGGGTTATGCTGATACTTAAGAAACACATAAAATCTAAGGAAGTGCATCCAATTGATGTTAGTGCACAATGCAATGTGGAGCTGTTGGGTGTGACACAAGCACTGGGAAAGGAAAAATTAGGGAAGGTGTGTGTGTGTTTTAGGCCTAAGGAATCTGATGAGTATAATGAGCAATTGTGCAGAGAAATAGTGGACAAGTAAATCATAGTGGGGGATTTTATATCCCAATCTTATACTGGGGGATTTTAATTTCCCAGAGATTGACTGGAATTTGTGGGTTAATCACTCATACATTAGCAAAGCTTTAGTAGATTTATTGTTTTCTACAGCAGCATGTTCAGGAGGTAACTAGAGGGAGTAATACTCTCGATCTGGTTATCACTAGTGATTCTTCATGCATGAAGAATCTGCATATAAAGGAACCACTAGGTGGCAGTGACCACAGTGTGCTGAAGTGGGATTTACTCAAAGAGGTAACTACCATCAGAGGTAAAGGGAAGGTTTTTGCTTTCGTAAAGGTGACTACAGTGGTCTGACACAGTGTTTAAATTCTATATGGTGGAACCAACTAATGATGTTACCAACAGCAAATTCAAAATCGAAAGCATTCAAAGAATTAATCTTGGAAGCTACTAGGCTTTTCATGCCAACTAAGAAATATTGTTCAAGATTTAGTTCATCTGACATCCATTTAGATCAAGCCTAAATGGATGTCAGATGAACTAATTAGACATGTGGCAGAGAAGAAAAATGCATTGGATACATATAAATTAACAGGTGACACAGAAGCCTATGATAGATATAAACTGGTCTGTAAACAAGTCACTTAGGAGGTTAGGCAGACAAAGGCAGATTACGAGAAACCGTTGGCAAAGATGCAAAGAAAAACATCAAAGAGTTCTTTACTTATGTAAACTCTAGAAGAAAGGAGATGAATCTGATTGGTCTACTTGATATCGATGGTTCAATTATTGATAATCCTGCTCAAGTAGCTAACAAACTAAATGAATATTTTGTCTCTACATTTACATATGAGGAGTTATTCAGGGAGGAGAATGCCAGAGGTGTATTAAACTCTGGCAGTAAGCTAGATAATCTTGTAATAACTGAGAGTAAAGTTGAGGAGAGATTGTTGAAGATAAACAAAAGAAAGTCACCTGGAATCTATCCAGTTATATTAAAGGAGGCAGCAATGGAAGTAAGCAAACCCTTAGCCATAATTATGAGAGCTTCCTTGGACTGGAGATGTGCAAATGTGATCACATTATGATCACCAGAGCACTATGGGGTATGCACCAACCAATTAGTGATACATCTCCCAAAAGTTGAATTTGAAAAAGCGATATCAGTAAAAGATATCACCTTTTATTTTGTTGAGACAAAAGTGGATTACCTGCAGTGTTCCACAAAATAAGGTTCTTTGACCAAATAAAATCTTAAAGTATTCCTTTTTGGAATAGTCCTGTTCTGGACCCTTGGTGTCCAGAACAGGACAATTCCAAAAAGGAGACTTAGCATTTGCATCCATCATAAAAACAATTGTATAACCAGCCAATCTAAACAGCACATTTTCTATGTAATTGAGAAATACTTTGACTTGACTGTCTGCATTGAGCATAAATTGAGATGAAATAAAGTTTTCCAAAAGCACATTTTCAACAGGCACAGGCAGCATAAACTCACGTTTTGTCCCATGGTGGACGCAAAACTTCACGAGGCTGAGAGACAACCTTAAAAACATAAACCAACAATTCTTGTAACCGTAATTTGAGGATCGGCTACCACCAAGGCGGCTCACATCCTAGTAATGGCTTTACCTCCAACACCTACAGTCTTAGGAAGAGAAGAAACAACTCTACATCTAAACTGAAGCCCCTTCACAACACCCCTAAAGGAGTATAATTCTTTTAAACCCAAAACTTTTATGTTGTGTTGTGCAATCATTTTAGAAAAATCCCCCATAACTGAAATAGCATGTTGGCAATTTAGCTGCAGGGTTTTAATTCTTGCTCATAACATAATTATGAGTAGTCAGTCCTAACCTTTGTAGCATATTAGGCTCTCACAAATTCAGGACATTTAACATCCCTATAGGAATGATCTGATTTTTTCTTTCTAGACCTGCAATTTGGACATACAACAATGGAATCCCTTTTAGGGCTATCTTAAAACTGGTGGCACAGATCACAACAGTGTCTAGAAGTGTTCTCTGACTGATGACAGTTTTTCGATGAGCGTCCATAAATCAAATACTTAAATCAGTGAGACGCAATTAAGAAATCCACTGTGGATGGACCAACCAACATAAACCTTACTGCTGAGCCCGATAAAAATCTTCCTGATTTGGTTTGGTTTCTCCAAAATCCAATGCATGTTATTTTTATTTTGTGATTTAATCGAATTTTGACCAAACTCTTGAATTCTTCCTCCGAAATACCATGCTCTGCCAAATTTTTATCATATATATTCTCTAAGAATTCTATATATTTCGTGATTTATATTAAACAGCAGATAATATTCTTCCACACCCAACACCTGGATAACAAGCCAATCATTTACTTCTTTATGAATATTATAAACTATTAATGTAGGATTACATTTCTTAGGCAAACCCACCGATAAATTAATTTCTTTGAATTTACTACAAGATTTAAATTTTTGAACCCAGGTATCAAGCGAATCTTGAGGCCAAGCGATCTTCTGTGCAATTTGTACTGTGATTCCTAGAGCGACTCAATTTTTCCTTGTTTTATTTCATTTCATAAGTCTTTCTGTTAATTAGCTCTACTTTTTAAAAGTATAAAAAGGGAGCCAGGAAAAGGAAAGTACCTTTTTCTTTACTCTTATTAGTTTACTAACCGTACTAACTTCTATGCTTGGCCACAAGCAGCACTGCTCCTGCCTCCTCATGGCGGGGCCCTTTTCCACTGGGTGGAAAAGCTAATCCCCCCCAGGGCGAAAAGGAGCCAATATGGATAAAGAAAATTATCCAGCAAAATTATTAGCAATGTAATGCGCATCATAAGACTTAAAAACAGACAGTCAAAAACCGGATTATCCCACTTTCTTAATCATTCATCCTTAAGTAGTCAACCAGTGAGCAAACTCTCCCCATTTATGATACAGAAATTTCTAGAAAATGCCTCTGGATCTTCTAAAATGGTCCAAAGATTACAATCAGGATATTTACTTGTCAAAACGACACAGTCCAAACACTCATAATTGTTGTTAAAGGTTACAACATTTGGGGGAATTCCCATTAAAATCTCTCCCCACACAACCCTAAATAGTTCCAAAGGTGTTATTTCTGAGTGGGATCCGTTGAGTGTAACAGAAGAGGAGCTTGTGAAAGAACTGCAAGATCAAAAGGTCATTCAAACTAAGAGAATTTTGACTCGTAAGGATGGCAATCTCATTCCAACACGCAGCATAATACTTACTTTTAATACTCCAAACTTGTCAAATACTGTTAAAGCTGGTTATTGAAATTGTCATATCCGACCCTATATTCCAAATCCAGTATACTGTTATAAGTGCCAGAAATTTGGACACTCTCAGACATGTCAAGGAAACAATATATGCCCAAAATGTGGTTCCCAAGAACACATTCAAACAGATTGTACTGCAGCATCTCCAGTTTGCCCAAATTGCAAGGGGGATCGCCCTGTATATTTGTAAAACTGCAATTTATGGAAACTTGGGGGGAAAATAATCCAGCATGTACATTTGCTAATGTGATAAAAAAATATCGCTCGGTTGCCTACTCAAACCAATGACTCAATTCCACCTGACAAATCACTTGCTGAATGGGCTAGAGCTCTTCAGTTCCTCAGTCGTGTGCGAAGCAAATAATAAAGATCAGACATGTAATACTCCCATTTCCATCCCTCTCTATTAGTGGCATCAAGTCCCAAAGTGAGACCAAGGTGGCAAAAGCTGAATCCTCTGCTAAGAACGAAACTAATGCTGCAGTAATGGACATAGATGAAATAACACAAGAAGAACCCATATTAGAAATTTATGCTGAAGAAGAGATGAACACTGGATGTCCTAACTTTCCAAAAAAAGATTGGCATAAGACTACTGCCTCTAAAAAGCAACCAGATCATCCTAGCACTAAGACTAAATAATGCAGTGCATTTTACAGTGGAATTATTGAGGACTACGTGCAAATACAGATGTGTTCTCTGACCTAATACAGGATCTTAATCCTGCAGGCATTTGCTTACAGGAAACCTTTTTACCTCCACAAGTGACACCATTTATAAAAAAATATACTTTGTACAGACGGGACAGGAATGCAGCAACTGCAGTGCATGGAGGTGTAGCGGTTTTAGTATCCATCTAGGCAAATCCCCTTGCAAACTAATTTAGAAGTTGTTACTGTACGCATAGAATTTGGAATTATTTTATCACTTGTTTCTATTTATCTTCCACCGAATCAAACATTTATACTCAGAGACTTTGATGTACTCATTGCCCAGATACCACCTCCTATTTGTTTGGTGGGAACATTAGAAACATTACTGGACACACGCAGTCTAACTCTGCTGAACACAGGTGCTCATACTCATGTGCATTTTCCCACAGGAAATATTTCTGCCATAGATCTATCTATCTGCTCCCCCACTCTGTACCCAAGTATACATTGGGCAGTTTGGAAAATTCACATAATAGTAATCATCTCCCAGTCACTTGCAAATTTCAAACTATCTCAAACTATCTGGAAATTCGTAGAAGATGGAAATTCTCAAAGGCAAACTGGATAACATTTTCCTTAAGCACCATTTTAGATAAACACTTCATTCAGAATCAATCAATAGATGAAGCTACTGACCATATCACAAAACAGATACTAGCAGCAGCTGATAAAGCTATTCCTCAGTTGCCCAGGCAGCCCAAAAACTGCTGGTGGAATGAAGAATGTAATAAAGCAAAAAAGGAAAAGAATAAAGCTTGGAATATTTTCTGCAAGCATTCCACTACTATTAATCTTATAAACTATAAGAAACTCAGTGCTAAAGCAAGACAAATAAGAAGAAATGCCAAACAAGATTCATGGATACAGTTTGCTTCCACTATCACAAAAAACATGATACTAGATTAATCTGGGGGAAAATCCAACTTCTGAATGGTAAATATCCATTGTCATCATCTCCCATATTGGTATGTAATGGACAGGAACTATCTTCCCCAAAGACAGCAAATTTTCGCTGGAGCATTTCTAAAATTTCAGCAGCAAATTCATGATGTTTCCATTCCAGAAAATTAAAGAGGCTGCAGAAAGGCGCAAGTTAAATTTCAACACCGGTCTCTCTCTTCCATATAATCAGCCTTTTACAATAATTGAGTTAAAGGAATCTCTTAGTAGAGCACCCAATAGTGTGACTGGCCCTGATAGTATTTTTTATATTATGCTGAAACACTTGAATGACACAGCTTTACAAACTCTACTAATATTCTTTAACAGAATTTTTCAGGAAAACGTTTGTCATCGTTCTTGGAGACATTCACTTGTATTAGCCATTCCTAAACCAGGAAAAGATCTCTCTAATCCAGTTAACTATTGTCCAATTTCCTTAACTAGTTGTTTAGGGAAAACACTGGAAAAATTGGTTCTCAGATAGCTCACCTGGTTTTTAGAATCACATAATATCCTGCTTAAAAATCAGTGTAGCTTTCGGCAAAACAGATCTGGTTTTGATATGATGACTAAAGCAGAATCAAAAATGACCACCTAGTTATGGTAAGTCTGGATTTAGAAAAGGCCTTTGATACTACGTGGCATTTTGGTATTCTACAGGATCTTCACACCTTTGGACTACGAGGCAGGCCTCTGGGGATATGCGGTGGTCATTCCCTGACCTTGCTGCATCCTCCGTATTTTGTGGTCATGGGCTTGAACCCCGCTCTAATCAAGAAGCGTGTGCTACGCACTGCTGCTCCTGGCTATGGAGGTGCCCTGATATTCCAAGCACAGCTGAATTATATCACTATGCAGACGACCTTTGATTTTGTGCAAAGGTAAAAATATGAATTCTATTGAGAGACAGCTTCAATTAACAAATAGAGCTGTGGATGTCTCGCAATGGCTGCCATTTATCAGCACAAAAATCAAACTGTATTAATTTCTGTAAAAAGCGTATGATCTATCCCGAGCCTGAATTACAACTTAAAAATCTCACCATACCTCCTTCCAATAGGATCAGATTTCTTGGTCTAATCCTGGATAATAAATTAAACTTAATACAGCACTTCACATATCTGAAAACCATTTGCTTAAAAAAATTAAATATCCTCAGAGTACTATCTTCGTCAACGTGGGGTGCTGACCGATACACACTGCTTCGATTATATGGGGTTAATTAGATCTCGCTTGAATTATGGAGCTCCAATGTATGACTCGGCCAGGAAAAGTGCACTACTTTGGATAGACACTATCCATCACGGTGCTCTGAGGATTGCTATAGTAGCATTCAGAACATTCCCTGCACATAGTCAGTATATAAAGGCACACGAACCTCCACTCCATCTTCGGAGGAAAATGTTGCTACTCAACTATGCAGCAAAAATTCGGAGTCTTCCCTTTCATCTTACCTGGCCATACTTATTCGAGCCCCAGTGGACTACCTTTTATGACAACAAATCTAACAAAAACAATTGGAATAAGGTTACTACAGCTAATAAATTTCTGGAACTTACATATAGATAATACCTTTCAGGAAACAAACACCTCTCCATGGTCTAGTTATATTCCGGTCTGTGATCTCTCTTTCCAGCAATGGGGAAGAAACAAGCAGCAGATCTCACCATCAGGAAATTCCATGCTGCACATGTTGCTAAAAATTCTCAGTGTTTTCTTATATATACTAATGGCTCAAAAACTAGTACAACAGTAGGTGCAGCAACAGTTTCTACTAACTTTTCTAGTTCTGTATCCCTTCTTGAAGGAATGCAGTGTCTATACTGCCGAACTTTTGCAATAAAGATAGCTCTAGATCACATAACTGATCTGTTCTGTAAGCAAACAATGATCTATTCTGACTCTTTGAGTGCAATAACAGCATTAAAAAATTCATCCAAGCCAATCCACCCTATCTTAAAGCAAATCAGATCACAGATAATATTGTTACGTGCTGCTAACCAATCAGTCACTTTCTGTCGGATGCCAGGTCATGCAGGCATCAAAGGAAATGAACATGCAGATCAAGCCACTAAACCTCTGACCACTGCATGCTCTTCTAGCTACCAAGTGCCGTATACAGACTAAAAACCAGTCATAAAAAATGTGTGTGAAGAACAATGGTTGCAGATTTGGCAGGCTCAGGGTCGAAATAAGCTGCTGCAATTCAAACGGGAATCTCAGTTGTTGGTATCAAGCATGAGATCAAATAGGCAAGAGGAGGTGATCCTTGCTAGGACTCATATTGGGCACACGCATCTAACCAATATTTATCTACTCATGGGGGAAGATCCACCTATTTGTACATATTTCGAAACACAATTTTCACGTCTTGAAGAGCCTTTAACATTATCTCATATGATTGGAGTTCTCATCTGAATGCAAATCTAGCTGAGTTTTTTGCATTCTTGAAGCAGACACTATTATTTAACAGATTTTAACATTTCAACTGCAGTACTAAATAGAATAAGGTGCTAAGGCCATATTGTATACTGCAGTACACAATATGGCCAACATTTCAGTTTTTCTAGGTCATTCTATGTAGCTGTTTCAATCAAAATACTTTTATCATGTATTTTTCTTATTAACTTAATTTTGAGTTTATTGAGCTCTGGTTTAAAACTCTTTGACACCTCTGCCTTAACCTCTTCTTGACTTACATGAACTATTTTCATCAGCTTTAACAATAATAATATGTTTAGCATTCGCTATCCTTTACTAATACTTTAGGCAAAATTACCTTTAATACCTAAGTTACTCTTTGCTTGTATGCTTACGTTTAAGGCAATTGTACTTGCATAAGTAAGTGCTTGAGACCTTGTGTGCACCTTGCTATTCGGCGCCTCCGTAGCCAGGTGGGCAGGAGCGGCAGTGCATAGCACACGCTTCTTGATTAGACCGGGGTTCGAGCCTGTGACCACCGAATACAGAGGATGCGGAAAGGTCAGGGAATGACCACCGCATATCCCCAGAGTAATATGGCCTTAGTTGCTAATGCTCCTAAAAACCAAATAACAGTAACACCTTGCTATTCTGAATCCTCATTTTTTTCTACGACATATAACTTAGTTCTAAGTTTTTCATTATCTATAGTGAAATCAATAACTAACTGGTCCATGCTGTTCCGAGATTCTTACATATCGACAACCATCAGAGGATTTACCCTAAGGGTATCTAACATATTTAACTTAATTGCATACGTGTAATCTAGAACCACAGCACTAGCAGACTGCTCTGATTCGTGATAACTATTTACAAATAGTAGCCCATCGTGACCCTGATCCAAAAGAGGAAGTTGTTCCTCCAACATCTCCTTCAGCACCACCAGAGATTCCTTTACACAAGTATCTACAATTTCTGGTGCCTGAGTGAAGTCACCAGGCATAACAGCAGAACTTTCATCTGACATGTTATTACAATTTAAATCAAAACTAAAGTATAGACAATAATAACTATTGCCTCTACAACTTGGATGAAAAGCAGTAGCTTCTACCAGGACCAACACCTCAAAAACAGCAGATACACCTAGCGCCTGGTTAACAAGCTAATCTCACAGTTCACCTCGTTAATTGCAAAGTAACAATTCAAAACACCCAGCAACTTGGTGATAACCAATTCCACAGTTCGAATCACTAATCACCACAAGCAACAGTTTCCCTCACCCAGTTCCAGGACCTTAAAGCAGTAGAATGCCAATAGTTTTGGCAAAACAGTTCTGCTCCAAAGAATAGGTTCCAATAAGAGTGGGAACAGGTGCACATAACTGTTCCACAAGCTATATCTAAGCAGTTACACCCAGTGACCAAGAAAACATATACAGGGTGTCTCAAAAATATTGGTACAAACGTTTAGGGGAGGTAGGTAACATCTAAAGGAATGTGAATCGCATAGGAACCCATAACCGGAAACATCACCGTAAGTCGGTAGACGGCACTGTTCATCAGTTCGTGAGAGGGAAAATTTCTGGTTTACTCATTCAAGCAGTGGTCGCTGCACAAAGAGCATGCATCAATATACGAACTGTGAGCTGGAAGACATGCACCTAGTGTATGGATTAGCAGAGGGCAATGGACGAGCCGCTCAACGAATTTATGGAGAATGCTTCCCAGACAGACATATACCAGACCACTGTTTGTTTGCGCGTGTGCATCAAAATTTCTGCGATTATGGGTCATTTAGAGGTAACAGGAGTAGTGCGGGCCCACGTTCGACGCGAACTCCCGCCATGGAAGAAAGTGTGTTGAATGCCTGCCCAGAAAAATCATAATCCTACTACCAGCACACGTGCTGTTGCTTCTGCCTTACGAGTGTCTAGTTGCAGTGTACAGCGTGTCTGGCACGACGATTCCTTACACCCCTTTCATCACCAAAGGGTTCAGTTACTGCTCCCCCAAGATCATCCTGCACGTGTGGCTTTGCGCAGTGGTTTCTCCAAGAAAGTTTTCAAGATTTGAATTTTCCAGCCTATGTTTTGTTCACTGATGAGGCTTATTTCACTCGGGAAGGCTTATTCAATCAGCACAATGCTCATGTGTGGGCTCACAACAACCCACATGGTGTGCGCCCCCATGCGGCACAACATCTCTTCGCAATAAATGTGTGGGCAGGTATGGTCGGTGACTGCTTAGTCGGCCCATACCTGTTACCATCCCACATGAACTCCGCTAAATATCAGATCTTTCTTGAACAAGTTCTACCAGGGTTACTTGACTGTGTTCCAGCAAATGTGAGATGCAACATTTGGTTTCAACATGACGGGGCGCCTGCCCATTATGGAAGTTGTGTTCGTGACCATTTGAACAAGCATTTTAGGCGTCGATGAATTGGCCAGGGTGGACCCGTTGCCTGGCCCCCACGCTCACCTGATTTATCAAGCCTTGATTTCTTTCTGTGGGAGGCCCTCAAATCTATCGTGTATGAATCGCCTGTGGAGACGGAAATGGATCTCATGGCGAGACTCATCTGCGCTGCTGCTACTGTCAAAGAAACTCCAGGTGTGTTCGACCGCATCCGCCAATCCATGCTGCGTCAGTGTCGCGCATGCATTGCGTCTCATGGTGGAACCTTCCCGCATCTATTGTAACATCATGAAATGCATCCATCTCGTACTCCATTGTTAATATTATGTCAAATAAATGTTTGCCACTAATTACTGTCTTGTGTCATTTCTGCTTCTTGTGCCTCTGCTACTACTTTCCCGTGACGTTTCAGGTTATCGGTTCCAATGCGATTCACATTCCTTTAGATGTTACCTACCTCTCCTAAATATTTGTACCAATATTTTTGAGACACCCTGTATAAAACTAATTAAAGTTTGAGATACTGTATCTCCGTTAAGTGACACCAGGGGATGCTGGAAAATTCTCAAAATTAAGTAATTGCCAGATGTTGATGTCCACCAAGTGATATCTATTGGACCAATAAAAACAGAGTTATGGGCATTTAGCACAATCTAAAAGTTAGTCCAAAGAAGCCCAAGATGTTTTGAAAGGGAATTGAATGCAACAACGTATATTTTTGATTTTATTTCTGTAAATCAAAGAATATATTAATGCAAATGAGTCCTAGGACCCTTACTAATCCCTATAGAGCTATCTCTACACATATATAACATTTTAACATCAATAGTTAGGATTTTTACACAAATCTAATACAAATTTTTTTTTGTTATTTTGCACCAAAATCCATTACAACAACAACAAACAAGATGGCAACTTCCAGCAGCAAGTTCCCGCCTAAAAAAAGAAGACTTCACATATATATATATATACAACATAATAAACACAAACTGTGTCATCAATCATTTAAACTACACTATATTTTCCATCTTCAACCAGTACCATGCAGGAGGCTTGACTTCGTTACAACTAAGATGACGGCTCCCTATAAACATTTTCCCTCTAAACTTTCCCGCTTTAACACCATATTGGAAAATGTTAATCAAGAAGACAAGATAGCAGACATTCATTTTGCTTAAGCAGTTAGCTGTGCTAGAGCCAAAAGGTTAAAAATAAATTCCCGGTCATCAATTGGTGGAACCACATAGAAGAAAAGTCCTTATCGAACAGAAGCCTCCCAACAGTCAAAAATTCACAATAAAATAATTGTCCAACTCAAAACTTGAGCAGGACAAATGTTTACAGAAAATAAGAATCAACTGACTGTTAAAGCAAGAGTTAATCAATGTTAGCCATTATGGCATTTTCCACTGTAACAATGCTATAAACAGATTTAGAAATAATCAGTTATAATTCCACAACCCCCTCAACTGTCAGCTACAAAAAATGTGTCAATCAACTCACCTAATGTTCATGGTGGCGACACACATAATTATAACTTGGGGGAAGGCTTGGAATCACAAAATTAAAATGCAAATCCAAGAGCTAACTCTACCCAATCTAACACATAGCCTGTGATGTCGCCAGTACAAGGTATGCAAGAGAAAATACAGATACAAATGACAGACAGTACAGGAGGGATAGAGGGGTTATGCTTATAGTTATGAAACATGTTAAATCTAAGGCATTGCATCGAGTCAACATGGATGATCAGTGCAACGTTGAGTCGGTTTCGTGTGATATAAGCATAGGAAAAACAAATTTGAAAGTAGGAGTTTGTTCTAGGACTAATCACTGATGAATATACTGAACATGATGAATATACAGGAAACCCTTGATTAATGCGGTTTTGAACAATGCGGTTTTAATTAGTGCGAAAAATTTTTTTGATACTATCCCCTTAATATATGCGTTATCAAATTTGATTAGTGCGCTGTTTTTTTCTTGCGGTGCTTGGCAACTCACAACGGCGCCTAAAGCGGCAAATACGTGACACGCACTCACCAGGGTCTTCTAACTTAAATGAATGGGAATCGACTCCAAAATGCTCGACAGCAGCACCCCATACCACTCTGAAATTGAAATTTGCTCTGGTAACTCATATTCTTTTATTATTTTATTATTAATATTAAACTTCTTTAATATTATGATATTAAAGAAGCAGTTGAGAACATACACAAATTGTGGGAAGAAATGACGAACAGCTGCATGAGAGCTGTCTGGCAGAATCTTTTGCCTGAATGCGCAAATGATTTTTGCGGTTTCATTAATCCTGTCAACAAAGTTATTGATGAAATTACTACAAATGGAAAAGACCTCGGCTTTGAGGAAGTAGATTCAGAAAACGTTAGAGAATTATTGGAATCGCATTCAAAAGACTTAAGTAACGACGATCTTGAAATTGAGCATCAACATGCATACGAGGAAGAAGACGAAAATGAAGCAAAAGAAAAGCAATTTGCTCCCAAAGAAATTTCATTCAAAAAACTTGAACTATTTAATACACTTTAAAAAGCAAAAGAACTCATACTAGAGATTGATCCAGATGCAGAGAGAAGCATGAACGTTCGTTGAGGGTTAGATAAGCAAATTGATTGTTATCGCAAAATCATGGAGGAAAGGAAGAAAGCCACCACTTTTCAATTGAAGTTAGATAAGTTTTTTTTGCAAAAAATAAAATTTAAATCATACTATCTTTTTTTAAATTTATTCCTTAATAATTTAAGAACTATGCAGTGCATTATAGGTACGTATTGAGTAAGAAAAAATATATTTTTACAATTTCATAATTTTCAAGGATTCATTATAATTATTCCCATTGTTTCTTAAGTTTGATTAGTGCGGTTTTAATATGTGCGGTATATTTCAAGGATTCATTAACCGCACTAATCAAGGGTTTCCTGTACTTAACTCTATAGCAGTAACTATATAGAGAAATACTGGACCAAAAAAAAATTTTTAAGTTATCAACTTCCACAACAACAACAGATGGAAGTTTATTCCAGCAATTAACCACCCGCTGGCTAAAGGCAAATTTCCGCACATCTTTCTACATCTGTCTTTCCTTAATTTGAATTTATGCCCACTTAGGTTCGTAATCTGAACAAGTGGAAGGATCCCATCAGAATTCAACATGCTCAACCCATTTAAGGCCTTATACACCTCAATCAAATCACTGTGCAGGTACCTAGTCTCCACCCACTGCAATTTGCAGAACTTAAGCCTCTCTTGGTAAGAGGATCCCTTCAATCCCCTCACCGATCTTGTTGCCCTTCTCTGTACAGGCTCAAGCAAATCTACATCTTTACTAAAATGAGGCCTCCAGACTTGTATGCAGTACTCAAGGCGTGGCCTCACCATTGGTTTATACAGAGGGACAATCACCTCCTTTTCCCTGCTAGCAAAATTCCTATATATCATTGACAAAACCCTATGACCTGCCTTGGCAGCCTGTCTGCATTGCTCAGAAAACTTCATATCTGACTGCACAATTACTCCCAGGTCTTTTTCATTTTCTACCACCTTAAGTATAGTACCACACAGTTGGTACATTTCTCTGGGGGTTACTTCTACCCATATGCAGTACTTTGCATTTGTCAAGGTTAAATTTCAGTTGCCACTTCTTAGCCCATCTGCCCAAATTATCTAGATCCTGTTGCAGTACACATTGTACTAGATAATTTGGGCAGATGATTAAGATTAGGAGATCCGCAGAGTAACTTAACAACTACAGGTCAATGTTCAAAAAAGTCGTGAGTTAGAGTTAAATTTGAAATTGTCTGCAATTCTGCCCAGACTCGATAGGAGGGAGTATATGGTGAGAGCCTTGTCAATCAATTCAGCCATGGAGAGATTGTGCAAGGCTTGTGGGATAGAATTTTTCTCAGCATGGTCTGTGCTTGTTAACAGGAAGATACACTTAAATAGAAAGGGTGCAAGAATATTTCCTCATGCTATCGAGGCAGTGTTAAGGCAGCCAAAAAAACTGCTAGCTTGGGAGATGCACAGAGTAATACATTAACAACAGCCACAGGCAGTGGCGAAACTGTACCTTGCACTGCTTCTATTGGAACAAGTAAATACATGGATTGTGTTAGGGTAACTAAAAGTAATAACAGGTGCATGTATTCCTGCATGTGCACCAATGCTAGGAATGTAGTAAATAAATTTGATGAATTTGAAATCCTGGGCAAGAGATCAAAGGGGCATTTTGGGACATGAAAGACGTGGTGTCACGCAGATATAAAGAATGTAGAATTGGAATTTTGTGAATACAATCAGAAGGAAGGTGAAGGTTATGCTGTTAGTTAAGAAACACATAAAATCCAGTTGACATTGGTAGCCAGTGTAAAGTTTAGTGTGACATAAGCAATGGGAAATAAAAATGAGAGTAGGAGTGTGTTATAGGCTTAATGACTGATGAGTTCAGCAAACAACTGTACAGAGAAATATAACGGGCCAATAAATCAGAATATCTTACAATAGGGGATTTTTAACTTTCTTGATATTGACTGGAAATTTAGGGTTGGTCACTTGCACACTAGCAAGGCTTTTTTGCTTTATTGGATGACTGTTTGCTGCTGCTGCAGCATGTTTGAGAGACAATCAGTGGGAGTAATACTCTTGATCTGATTATCAGCAGTAATTATTATTCATGCATTAAGAATCTGCAGAAAAAGGAACTTTAGATGGCAGTGATCACAGTGTACTGAGGTATATTAAATATGTAACTACCATCAGATATAAAGGGAAGGGTTTTTGCTTTCATAAGGTGACTATGGTGCTTTCCAACAGTTCTGAAATTCTCTACAGTAGGACTAACTGATGTTGTTACCAATGGCAAAATTTAAATGGGAAGCATGCAAGAAATTAATCTTGACAGCCACTAGAATTTTCATACCAACCATGAAATACTGTTCAGGGTTTAGGCTTAAATGGATATCAGGTGAACTAATAAGATTCATTACAGAGAAGAAAAATGCATGGGATGCATTTAACAGGCGACACGGAAGTCTAGGGTAGAAATAAGCTAGTCTGTAATCAAATTGCAAAGGAGGTTAGGCAAGTGAAAGTAGATTACAAGAAATCTCTGGCAAAAGATGCAAAGAAGAACAGCAGACATCTTTACTTATGTAAATTCTAAATAGAAGGGGATGAATCGGATTGGTCCACTTGATACCAGTGATTTGACTGTTGATGATCCTGCTCAGGTAGTTGACAAACTGAATGAGTATTTTGCATCTGCATTCATGCTTGAGGAATTCTGTTGGGAAATGGAGGCCAGAGGTTTAACAAGCTATAACAGGGAGCTAAATGATTTTATAATAACTGTGAGGTGAGCAGAGTGGATGAGAAGTTGTTGAAGTTAACCATGAGAAAGGCACCTGTGGGGGTTGGAATCTGTCCAGTTATATTAAGGGAGGCAGCAAAAGGAAGTAAGCAAACCCTTGGCCATAATTATGAGAGAATCCTTGGATTTAGGAGGGGTCCCCATTAATTAGAGATGTGCATACATCTGCCTTTGTTGTCTTGCTCAGCACTTCATCAAATTTATTTACTATATTTCAATTATTGGTTTCCATGCAAGTATACATCCCCAGTTCACAAAGGGGGATCAAAAGGCTACACGAGTAATTACAGACTTGTTAATTTAACTTCTGTTCTGAGGAAAAAAATGGAGTCACTTGACTCCATTTTTTTCCTCAGATTAACTTCTGTTCTGTGGAAAATAATGCAGTCACTTCGTAAAGAAACAATCCAGGACTATCTAGACAAGACTACAGTTATAGTTCATACACAGCATGAGTTTGTTAAGGAGAAATATTGTCTGACCAATTGCGTTGGAGTCTATGATGTGATCACAAAAGAACTGGATGCAAAAAATAATTTTAATATCATATATTTTGATTGCAGGAAAGCTTACTTGACAGCATACTGCTGTACAAATTACAGCAGTATGGTATTAAAGGCAAGTTGCCTACGGATAAAGGGATGGTTGAGTGGGAGAAGACAGAGTGGTAATCAGTGGACTCTGCTCTTAGTGGAGTAATTTCGGGAGTACACTCTAAAACGGTGTTCGCAGGCCGGCCGCTAGTTAGTACACCAGACCGAACCTAATGGTAACTCTCTAGGAGGCTTCCGGATCAGCTAGTGTATAATCTTGCTACCTCTACTCTGCCAGATAGGGACTGGAGGGAGTCCGAGTAGTGTGTATACAGGAGAGGGGAGCATTGTCGAGGCCACGTTATGTCAAGGATCTGGGTATATTCCTACTACGAGTACGCCATATCCAAAAATTTCATTACTTCATACAGCATGTCCCACCCACTTTTTCTTACTATTGGATACAACATGAATTGTCAAACTAATAGAGCAAGCTTATCTACAAAAAGATCTAAATGTCCCAAGCACTTCCTAATTCATTTCACAAATATACGTGGTCTCAATTCTAATCGTAACGATGTCCATTTCCACTTGCAGTCTGCCAAACCCCTTGTACTTTTTCTGACAGAATCTCAGTTATCGGATGATTCAACTACTGCTCATCTCAGATGCCCAAATTATTTTCTGTATGATTCCTTTTGCCTCAAAGGTGGTACTTGTGCATATGTCCGTTCTGATATTCCCTGTCAGAGACTTGGCAATTTCAAATCTACTCTCTTTGATCTTTTCTGGATTAAAATCTCTCTACCTCATTGTGTAAAATTCATCTGTTGTCTCTACCATTCTCTCAACTCCACTAATCACTTGGAGCTTTTTGGCTTCCTCTCTCTTTGCAACTTGTCTTTCTCCAGTCCAACTTTCCTAACAGTGAGGTAATTTTCCTTGGTGATTTTAATGTTCACAACTCCAGCTGGCTTCCATTTTCTAGTCACACTGACCCAGCTGGTCGAAATGCTGAGGCTTTTGCAATTACTAATGACCTTCCACAGATTGTTCATTTATCTACAAGAATACTGGACAGTCCTAATCATACAACCAACACGCTTGATCTTTTTCTCACAAACAACCCTTCTAAGTACATGGTCGAAGTGAGAGGTTCTTTAGGCACTTCAAATCACAACTTGGTGATTGTCTCTTCTCCAATGGATGAAGACTATCTCATGGCTATTCCCAACCTCGTGTTGTTTGGTATTACAAGAATGCAAAATGGGATGACCTGCGAGATTTGTTTTCTTCTTTTCCCTGGTCGGATTACTGTTTCAAAACTTCTGATGTCAACGTTTGCTCAGATCGTGTCAGTGAAATTATTATTGCAGGAATGGAATCCTTTATCCCACACTCCACTTTAAAATCTCGTCCTTTATCTAAACCATGGTTTTCCAATAAATGTGCTAAGGCTGTTCAAGAGAAGAATGTTGCATATTGTAATTGCCTTGATTCTAATTCTTCAGTTTCATTTTCTACCTATACCACGGCGCATTATAGCCTTAGTTGCTAATGCGCCAATAAAACCCAACCATCCAGCCAACACCAAATTTCGCAACAATTGTAAAGCAGTTATTAATCAGTCCAAACTAAGTTTGAACAGGCCCAGAGTAGAAAACTTGCTTCTTGCCCTAATGGTAGCCGAGCATTCTGGTCCCTTGCCAAAGCTATTGGCCGCAACTTTTGCCCATCTCTGCTCCCACCTTTGTCTAAACCAGATGGTTCTGTTGTCACTTGAGCCAAGAATAAAGCTGACCTGCTAGCATCCCATTTTTCTACCAACTCATGTATTAATGATCTTGGTAAAACACCTCCCACCATACCAAACATGCTCCATTCAGTGCCTCCAGTGGACTTCCGTCAAAAGGATGTCAGAAGGATTTTGACGAATCTTGATGCTAAGAAAGCTCCAGGCCCCGATGTTATTTCTCCACTTGTTCTCAAAACCTGTGCTCCTGAACTTACTCCTATTTCTTGCCGAATTTTTTCACTTTCTTATTCCAAAGGTGTTTTTCCTTCTGGTTGGAAATTTGCTCATATCCAGCCAGTTCCTAAAAAGGGTGACAAATCCCTCCTATCCAATTATCGTCCCATTGCAATTACTTCTACTCTTTCTAAAGTAATGGAGAAACCTATTAACCACCAACTCTTAAACTACCTAGAAACCTTCTGTCTGATCAACGATCGCCTGTATGGATTCCGTCAGTGTTGATCCACTAGAGATGTTCTGGCTTATGTTACCCATTTATGGACCAATTCAATGGAAAGGTTCGGGGTAATACAAGTAGTTGCTCTTGACATCTCAAAGGCTTTCGTTCTTGTTTGGCATAAAGGTCTTCTAAACAAGCTTCCATCTTATGGTTTGCCAACTGTTTTTAGTAATTGGTTATCCAGTTTTCTCTTTGATTGCTCACCGAGGGTGATGGTAGATGGCGCTCTGTCTTCTAACTTCTCCACTAATGCCGGTGTCCCCCAAGGTTCAGTTCTTTCCCCCACTCTTTTCCTCTTGTATATTAATGACCTTCTTCTATTGACTGGAAATCCTATCCATAGTTTTGCTGATGATAGCGCATTGCATTCCACTTCCCATTTTGAGAAACCTTGCCCTGTTCAATCAGCTTCAACTTCTTGAAAATCTGCTACCAATTCCTTAAATGCCGATCTTCAGGTAATTCTCCAGTGTGGCAAAGAGAACTTAGTTGATTTCAACCCTTCTAAAACGCAGTCTTGTCTTATATCTCGCAAAAAGAATTCTTCTTCTCCTATGCTTATCTTTAGTGACGCACCGATTTCTAGGCAAAATGATATACAGTCGAACTTCCCTATAACGAATTCTATAAATCCAGCGAAAAAATTCGTTATAGAGAAATTTCGTTATACAGAGAATATCTTTTTTATTAGAAATTATTATTTAATTAGAAAATGAAAATGAATCTACTTTTATTTTTAATGTATTTTATTTCAAAAACACTTATTTAAATTACGCTTACACAATTTTCGCCAGTAAGTATCACAAATTAAAAAAAATCCGTAATTTTCGTTTGCACAGTACAATTAAAAAATTGTCTGATTCTCAAAGAAAACCTCACATTTGTTCAGAGCATTAAAAACATTATCAGGAACATTTTCACAAAACTGTAGACCCATACGAACCGTTTTAAAAGCGTTAATCATTTCTTCACGAGTTGGCTTTTCTGCGGGTTGTTCTGATGTGTCTTCAGCGTCATCGTTAATTTCTTCGTGATCATGGTCGTGTCTAACACTGTTCAGCAGTATTTCATCTTCATTTGGATGTTCTGTTGTAGTCAGGTCTTGATCTACATAAACATAACTATCTAGTGTTATTTCATTTTCGATGTTTCCGGACGATTCTAATATTTTCCAAAAGTTTTTCAGTTGTGAAATGGGCAGTTCATCTTGTTCATCCAGTTGATGTTCGACTTCTGCATTCAATGCAAATCCCGCTTTCGAAAAACAATTTTGAATAGTGTATTCAGTGACATCGTTTGTCCAAACTTTTGCCAGTTCAGAGATGCAATCTCTAAGGTTAATTGTAACTTCCAAGTTTCTATTTTCTGATAACGCATTGACAATCTTCATTATTATTCTCTTTCGATAATGAAATTTAAAATTTTTAATTATGCCTTGGTCCATTGGCTGGAGTTTTGACGTCACGTTTGGTGGTAAAAACAATAACTTCACACTTTTAAGTTTGGCAGAAATACTGGCAGGATGTGCTGGACAGTTGTCAGTTACCAACACGATTTTCCTTTTTTCTTTTGTTATACGCTTGTCTAGTTTTAATATCCAGTCTTCAAAGATACCACTGGTCATCCATGCTTTTTTATTAAAGGTGTAGTCAACTTCCAAAGATTTTGTGCCTCTAAAACATCTTGGGTTTTTTGATTTTCCGATTACTAAAAGTCTTAATTTTTCACTTCCTGTCATATTTGCTCCAACTAGCACAGTGATTCTTTCTTTGCTTTGTTTTCCGCCAAAACATTTATCATCTTTAAAAGCAAGAGTTCTATTCGGTAAACATTTAAAGAATAAACCCATTTCGTCAGCATTAAAAACATCCTTAGGTTCATATTCTTCCAAAATCTTCTTTAAGGTATCGTTCCTCCAACTGTTGCAATCTTCTTCACTTACATTAACACTTTCTCCACAAATAACTTTTTCCATAATTCTGTGGCGCTTCTTAAATTTATCTAGCCACCCAGTGCTCGCATTAAATTCTGTATGTCCCAGGGACTGTGCAAATTTCAGAGCTTGTTGCTTAATTATTGGACCCGATATTGGTATATTCTTTTCACGTATCATTTGCACCCATTTTAGAACAGCTTTATCAACATCTTCGTATATACACTTCTTGTCGTATATACAATTCGCTTCTTGTCTGCTGCTCCTTCAATTGCATTTAAAATTGATTCTCGATTTTTTAAAATCGTAGATAAGCTGCTTGCAGGTATGCCATATTTCTCCGCAATATCTTTTTTCTTAAAACCCTGGTCAATATCATGAAGAATCTTTACTTTATCATTAATACTTAAACATTTTCTCTTCGACATTTTTTCCCCAAATGTAAAAATCACTGGACTGTAGCTCTTGCCGATACATACACCGCAAACTTCGCTGCGCTGGCCATAGAGTGAATTGTTAGTACAGGTACCGCGTACTCAATGACGTTTGCTTGCCAATTCAACAGTATCACGTGACTTTTCCTATCAATCACTTTGAAGAAATATACGACTTTCATTCATATATAAAATTTACGGTTAATGTATGCTGTATGTTACTTTTCAAAAAAAAAAAAAAAAAAAAAAATACAAGAGCATATAGCCTATGTGATTGATGACAAATTGTTCTAAAAGAACTAAATAAAAAAAAAATTTTTTTCATGAAAACCATCTACTAGGAGTCCAGTTAGATGAGAACGGACATATCATATAATGATTGACAGGACGGTCACGTGGTACGGTTGAGGTGAGAAGCGAATGTCACTCAGTAGGCGTTCGTTACTAAAAATCGACTATGGCATCATTCTATGTATTGCCGCCGCAGCACGCTAAAGGCTTACCGCAGCGAATTTCGTTTTCCCCTGAGCCAACACCAATTTACAAATCTATCCTATTTATTGTAAAGTTTATGACCACTTTTAAGAAAACTCATTTGGTTTTATAACTGTAACAAAAATGAAACAAAGACCTTCCTACGGGCGTCAATGACCACAAGTATTCACTAAAAGAATGATTAATTCCAGATGCTAATGCGTAATTTCGGAGGGAAGGAGGTCGTATATTTTTAAAAATTCGTTATAGAGAGACTAACACTTCGCTATATGGGGTTAATTTTACATGTAATTTCGTTTCAAGGTGCAATGTTTTGCGAAAAAATTCGTAATATAGAGAAATTCGTAATAGAGAAGTTCCACTGTATCTCTTTTGGGGATTACCCTGACTTCTAATCTCTCCTGGCACAAGCACATTACAAATATTGTTTCCTCTGCATCTAAAAAACTTGGTTTTCTCTTTCGTTCTCGGCGTTGCTTTTCTTCCAAACAGCTGCTCACTCTGTACAAATCGCAAATCTGCCCTGCCATGGAATATTGTTCCCACATCTGGGGTGGTCCCCCCAAAACCTCTCTCAGGCTTCTTGATTCCATTCAGAAGAGAGCAGTTAGGTTAATTAATGATTCATCTTTAACAAAGTCTCTCCAATCGCTGTCTCATAGACATACTGTTTCTGCTGCATGCCTCTTCTACAGGTACTTCTAGGCAAATGGGCACTGTTCTTCTGAATTAGCTTCTATAATTCCCGCTCTCTCTTTGAAAACAGTCCGAACACGTGCCGCCAGCAGCCAACATCCGTTTACTGTCCAACTTCAAACCCACAGAACCAACTTTTCAGCTTCCTCATTTATTCATTCAACTGATGTTTTCTGAATCAACCTTCCTTCATACGTATTTCCTGAAAATTACAATCTACAGAATTTCAAGTCCAATGTCAACAAATATCTTCTTTCGTCTTCTCAACCTCCAACCCAAGCACAGTACTAAGTACTATAGGTTCTAATACCTCTCGTGTTTGGGATTTTCATAAAAAAAAAAAAAAAGTAATTTTATTTGTGGAGTCCCCTGGCATTTGGTGTTTGGCCCATTTTTGTGTTCAATATTTATCAATAATATTGATGAAGAAGGTATAACAGGCTTAATGTTCAAGTTTGCAATTGATACAAGGTTGGCGGGGTTACATTTGTTAATTTTAACTTTCAATGGCAACTGAAAGTCAACATTGACATATGTAAAGTACCGTATGCATAGCAGTATCCCCAGTTTAATGTATCAACTGTACTATATGACACTTAGGATAGTGGAGAATTAAAAACACCTAAATGTAATTTTGCCATCAGAAAAAGTTTTTATAGCAGTGCTGACAGAGTGGATCATGGGATCTTATCACTGATATATACAAGAACTTTGGTAGCAGGGATCAGAAAGTGATTATTCTTTTTCTAAGGCATTGGTCAGGCCACACCTGGAGTACTCCATACAATTCAGGAAGTCTCATTTTAGGAAGGATATAGAGCTGCTGGGACGAGTACAGAGAAGTGCAACAAGGTTGTTGAGGTGAACAAAGAATTGCTTAACAAGTACAGGTCACTGTTGAAAAAAAGCCGTGAAATAGGGTTGAATTTGAAAGTGTCTGCAGTTCTGCCCAGACACGATAGGAGGGAGTATATGATGAGAGGCTTGTTGATCATTTCAGCCCTGGAAGGATTGTGCAAGGCTCAAGGGGTAGAATTTTTTTCAGCCTGGACTGTACTTGTTAACAGGAGAGATTGCTTCTACAGGGATGGGATACACTTAAATAGAAAGGGTGCAAGAATATTTGCTGATACTATCGAGGCAGTGTTAGGTGGGTCGGAAAACTGCTAGCTTGGGGGGAGACAAAGACGAATAGATTAACAGTAGCCACTGGCAGAGGTGAAAGAGATTCTTGCACTGCTTCTATTAGAATGAGCAGAAGCCTGAAAAACAAGATGCATGGTATTTCAGAGACTGCTGGGAGCCATTGCGGTACAAATAAACACATGGGTTGTGTTAGGGTATCTAAGAATAGAAATAGGTGCATGTATACTTGTGTGTACACCAATGCTAGGAGTTTAGTAAATAAATTTGATGAATTTGAGGTGTTGCTCAAAACATCAAAGGCAGATATTGTTGGGATATCAGAGACGTGGTGTCACACAGATATAAGGAATGCAGAACTGGAATTTGGGGAGTACAACATCTGCAGAAAGGATAGACTGGATAGGAAGGGAGGAGGGGTTATGCTATTAGTTAAGAAATACATAAAATCCAAGCAAGTGAAGCCAGTGGACATCTCTGGACAGTGCAGTGTCGAGTCAGTTTGGTGTGACATAAGCATTGGGAGATCAAAATGGAGAGTAGGAGTGTGCTATAGGCCTAATGACTCTGATGAGTATAATAAGAAACTGTACAGGGAAATAGAGCGGGCCAGTAAATCAGAGAGTCTTATAATGGGAGATTTTAATTTCCCAGATATTGATTGGAATTTGGGGGCTGGTCACTCACACACTAGCAAGGCTTTTGTGGATTTATTGGATGATTGTTTTCTACATCAGCATGTTCGGGAGGCAACTAGAGGGAGTAATACCCTTGATTTGATTATCAGTAGCGATTCTTCATGCATTAAGAATCTGCAGATAGAGGAACAACTAGTTGGCAGTGATCACAGTATGCTGAAGTGGGATTTACTCAAAGAGGTAACTACCATCAGAGATAAAGGAAAGGGTTATTGCTTTCGTAAAGGCAACTACGATGGACTGAGACAGTATTTAAATTCTATTCAGTGGGACCAACTAATTATGTTACCAACAGCAAACTCAAAATGGGAAGCATTCAAAGAACTTATCTTGGAAGCTACTAGGCTTTACATTCCAACTAAGAAATATTGTTCAAGGTTTAGGCCTAAATGGATGTCAGATGAACTAATGAGACATATGGCAGAGAAGAAGAATGCACTGGATACATATAAATTAACACGTGACACAGAAGCCTATGATAGATATATATGTTGATCTGTAACCAAGTTGCAAAGGAGGTTAGGCAGGGGAAGACAGATTACGAGAAATCTTTGACAAAGGATACAAAGAAAAACAGCAAAGAGTTTTTACTTATGTAAACTCTAGAAGGAAGGGGATGAATCAGATTGGTCCACTTGATATCGATGGTTCACCTGTTGATGATCCTGGTCAGGCACCTAACGAAACTAAATGAATATTTTGCATCGATATTCTTCACACATGAGAAGATATTGAGCGAGGGGAATGCCAGAGGTGTTTTCAACTCTGGAAGTAAGCTAGATTTGATTATCAGTAGTGATCCTTCATGCTTTAAGAATCTGCAGATAGAGGAACAACTAGATAATCTTGTAATAACTGACTGTAAAGTGGAGGAGAAACTATTGAAGATAAACACAAGAAAGGCACCTAGGGTGGATGGGATCTATCCAGTTATATAAAAGGAGGAAGCAGATGAAGTAAGCAAACCCCGAGCTATAATTATGAGAGCTTCTTTGGACTCAGAGGAGGTACCCATAGACTGGAGATGTGCAAATGTGACCCCAATTCACAAGGGAGGGTCAAAGGCTGACACAAGGACTAACTATAGACCTGTGAGTTTAACTTCTGTTCCCGGAAAATTAATGGAAGCACTGGTTAAAGAAGCACTGCAGGATCATCTAGACAAGACTTCAATTATAGCTCAAACACAGCATGGGTTTGTTAAGGGAAAGTCTTGTCTGACCAATTTGATTGGATACTATGATGCAGTCACAAAAGAACTGAATGCAGGGAATAACTTTGATATTATATATTTGGATCTTAGAAAGGGTTTTGATACTGTTGCACGTAGAAGACTGCTGCACAAATTGGAGCAGTGTGGGATTGGAGGCAAATTGCTGCTATGGATAAAGGGGTGTTTGAGGGGGGAGAAGACAGAGAGTAGTAATCAATGGACACTGCTCATTGTGGACTAATGTTATTAGTGGAGGCCCTGAGGGTTCAGTGTTGGTTCCATTATTGTTTTCTGTGTTTATAAATGATATTGATGATGGTATATCAAGTTTAATGTCCAAGTTTGCAGACAATACAAAGGTTGGCAGGGTTGTCAAGGACACTACTGATGCTGTGCTGCTGCAACAGGATCTGGAAAGGTTGAGCAGATAGGCTGAGAGGTGGCAAATGAAGTTTAACATTGACAAATGTAAAAGTACTACATATGGGAAACAGCAACCCCAGAGCAAAGCATCACATCTGTGGTACTACACTGACAGTGGTAGAGAATAAAAAGGACGTGGGGAATAAATGTGCAGGCAGATATGAAGTTCTCTGAGCAGTGCAGATGGGCTGCAAGAGTAGCTCATGGTGTCTTGTCAATGATATACAGGAATTTTTCTAGCAGGGATACGGAGGTGATTATTCCCTTGTATGAGGCAGTGGTCAGGCCACACCTTGGGTACTGTATACAGGTCTTGAGGCCTCATTTCAAGAAGGATGTAGAGCTGCTGGAACGAGTACAGAGAAGGGCAACAAGATTAGTGAATGAAACAAAGGGTTGCTGTTACGAAGAAAGGCTGAAATTTTGCAAATTACAGTGTCTGGAGACTAGGCACCAGCGATGTAATCTGATAGAGGTGTATAAAGCCTCGAATGGTTTGAGCATGCTCAGTGCTGATGGGATTCTTCCTCTTGCTCAGAATAATCACCTAAGTGGGCATAAATTCAAATTGAGGAAAGACAGATGTAGGATAGATGTGCGGAAGTTTACCTTTAGCCAGCGGGTAGTTGGTTGGTGGAACAGACTTCCATCCCTTAATGTGGAAGTTGATAGCCTAAATAAATTTAACTCTCAGCTGGACAGGTATTTTGAACAAATGAAGGTGTGAAATGGAAGTGGGTTTTTTTTTTATTTTTTATTGGCTGATGCTCCATAAGCTTGCTTTCTTGCGTTATATGCCTCTACTAATGCTAATGCTAAATCTAAATAGGTGATACAGGATCGCCTAGACAATGCTGCAGTAATAGATCAGACACAGTGTGGGTTTGTTAAGGTGAAATCTTGTATGACCAATTTGAATGGATACTACAATGTGATGGATACTGCATCTAGATGTTCTGGGGACAAAGACGTTTCACGTGAGCAGGTAGCTAATATCAGGGAAGAGAGCCTAAAAAACTTCAAGGGTTGTGTTAGGGTTGTTAAATATACAAGAACAGTAAATCTTAATTGTTTATACAGTAACGTTAGAAGTGTCGTCAATAAAATGAGCGAATTCGAACTGCTGGTTAAAACAAGTAACGCGGACATAATAGGGCTTACGGAGACGTGGTGCCACCCGGAAATTGGGGATGATGAGTTTCAGTACGGCTTGTATAATGTATTTAGGAAGGATAGAGTAGATAGAAGGGGTGGTGGGGTAATGCTTCTTATCAGAAGCAGCCTGAGTGCGACGATAGCTTTCCCAGATTCAGACATTTCACATGCTAGTATAGAGTCTGTATGGTGTGAGATAGTTGGAAACAAAGGTACAATGCGAGTAGGCGTAATCTACAGACCAGGTGATTGTGAAGACTATGACAAAAGCCTCTACATGCAAATGGAATGGGCAAGTAAGCTTCAATGCCTTATTATGGGTGATTTCAATTTGCCTCTAATTGATTGGAGTAAATGGGAAGGAAACTCGACATGGGGAACAAAATTTTTAAATCTACTAGATGACTGTTATTTGTATCAACATGTCAGGGAAAGTACTAGAGAAAAAAATATCCTAGACCTCATCATCACACATGAATCAGATGACATAACAGGGCTGACAGTAGAGGAACCAGTAGCAGGAAGTGATCACGGAGTTCTACGGTGGATGATGACGAGAGAGGTAGCAGAAGTAAAAGGCAAAGGAATGGGTTTTAATTTCAGAAAAGGAAATTACGATGCCTTAAGGTACTACATGGCCTCTATTAACTGGGTAGATATCGCGCAGAGAATGAATACATTTGAACTGTGGTACGCTTTTAAAACATTAATCACCGATGCCTTGAATGCGTATATACCATTAAAAAAATACTCCACGAGAAGGGTTCCAAGTTGGATGAATAGTGAAGTTGCCACATTACTTGAGCAGAAAAAGGTGGCATGGAAACGTTACAGAGCAATAAAAAGTACTGAAGCCTATAACAGCTACAAGGTGATGTGTAATAGAGTCACAGAAAAGGTTCGACAGGCAAAGGCAGTTTATGAGAAATCACTAGCAAACAGAGCAAAGAGGGGGGATAAAGAATTCTTCACATATATAAATGCCAAGAAGAGCAGGACAAACCAGATCGGACCTTTACGTAAGGGAAAGGGGATAGTAATAAATACACCAGCTGCCGTTGCAGATGAACTCAACAGTTATTTTGCATCGATATTTACAAATGAAAAGCCTTTTGTGGCAATGGGAAATTGTGGGAGCGAAGTTAAAAAATATGTAATTAATGATATTGAAATTTCGCAAGATTATTTAATGAAAAAACTTTCAAGCCTACAGACTAGTAAGGCTCCTGGAGTTGATGGAATATACCCTATAATCTTGAGAGAGGCGGCAAGCGAGTGCATTGAACCACTGAGGCTGGTTATGCGAGCATCACTAGACTCTGGGGAGATTCCCTTGGATTGGAAAAGTGCAAATGTATCTCCCATACATAAGGGTGGCTCTAAAAGTGAAGTGGGAAATTATCGACCTGTCAGTCTGACTTCAGTAGTAGGGAAAATCATGGAGGCATTGATCAAGGGTGGAATTCAGGATCATTTGGATCGAATTGAAATTCTCAAGGATACTCAGCATGGTTTTGTAAAGGGAAAATCATGTTTAACAAATCTGGTTCGCTATTTCGAAAGGGTCACTCACGAGCTGGATTTAGGGAATAATTTCGACATTGTTTATTTAGATTTCAGCAAAGCTTTTGACTCAGTCCCACATGAGCGGTTGCTTTATAAGCTGGAACAGGTTGGAATCACTGGGAAAATCCTTAGATGGATAGAAGGATGGCTTCAGGGCAGGAGGCAGAGGGTTGTGATAAATGGCTATTCCTCAGATTGGGTTGATGTAAGAAGTGGGGTTCCCCAAGGATCAGTATTAGGACCACTGTTGTTTTTAATTTTCATAAACGACATTGATGAAGGGATAGAGGGCGTGATGTCTAAATTTGCAGATGATGTTAAAATTGGTAGAGTAGTTAATGATCACTGTCAAGCTGAGCTTCTTCAGCGAGACCTAGATAGACTTCAAGAATGGTCAGAAAAATGGCAGCTGTGCTTTAATCCAACAAAGTGTAAGGTATTACACCTGGGAAACAGTAATCCCAAAATAACTTATTCACTTGGTGGAGTTCAACTAAACCCAGTACTGGAGGAAAGGGACTTGGGTGTTACGATACGGTCAGACATGAAATTCTCTGAGCATTGTAAACAGGTTGCAAGGAAGGCCCATGGTGTCCTATCGATGATCTATCGAACTTTTGCAAGTAGAGATAGGGACGTGATAATCCCATTATATAAGGCCTATGTTAGACCACACTTGGAATACTGTGTTCAAGTATGGAGACCGCACCTAAAGAAAGACATCGAGCTTCTTGAAAGGGTGCAAAGAAGGGTAACTCGCCTGGTGAGATCGGCAAAAGGGCGTCCGTATGAAGAAAGACTTCGAATATGTGGGTTGCAGAGATTGGAAACTAGACACCTTAGAGGAGATTTGATTGAGGTGTTTAAGGCTCTGAGAGGCATCAGTAAAATGAATGAGGACAAAATTTTCAAGATTATAAATGATGCTAGAACTAGGGGACATAAATTCAAGTTACGCGGGGAAATGTTTAGATTGGACTGCAGGAAGTTTTATTTTAGCCAGCGAGTTATAAATTACTGGAATAAGTTGCCTTCATGGGTGGTAGAGGCCGACAGTTTGGGGAAATTCAAAGGTCATCTGGATAGTACTTTCGGGTAAGGGAAGCGCATAGGATGATAGGATTAATTTCCTTTTTATTTAATTTTTAATTTCATTTTATTATTTTTATTTATTTATTAATTATTATTATTTATTTAATTTTTGTTTTTATCATTGTTTTGTTCGGATTTTTTTTTTTTTTTTTTGGCTGGTGCAGCATAAGCCATAGGCTTTCTTGCACCATACGGCCGTTACTAATACTAATACTAATACTAATGTGGTCACAAAGGAGTTGGATGCAAAAAAATTTTTGACATCATATACTTGGATTTCAGGAAAGTTTTTGATACTGTTGCACATGGTTCAGTGAAACACAAGTAGTTGCTCTTGATATCTCAAAGGCTTTCGATCGTGTTTGGCATAAAAGTCTTCTAAATAAGCTTCCATGTTATGGTTTACCAACTGTTTTTAGTAATTGGTTATCCAGTTTTCTCTCTGATCGCTCACCGAGGGTGATGGTAGATGGCTCTCTGTCTTCTAACTTCTCCACTAATGCCGGTGGCCCCCAAGGTTCAGTTCTTTCCCCCACTCTTTTCCTCTTGTATATCAGTGACCTTCTTCCATTGACTGGAAATCCTATCCATAGGTTTGCCGATGATAGCACATTGCATTCCACTTTCCATTTTGAGAAACCTTGTCCTGCTCAATCAGCTTCAATTTCTCGAAAATCTGCTACCAATACCTTACATGACAATCTTCAGGTAATTCTCCAGTGGGGCAAAGACAACTTAGTTGATTTCAACCCTTCTAAAACTCAGTCTTGTCTTATATCTCGCAAAAAGGATTCTTCTCCTATGCTTATCTTTAGTGACGCACCGATTTCTAGGCAAAATGATATATCTCTTTTGGGGATTACCCTGACTTCTAATCTCTCTTGGCACAAGCACATTACAAATATTGCTTCCTCTGCATCTAAAAAACTTGGTTTTCTCTTTCGTTCTCGGCGTTGCTTTTCTTCTAAACAGCTGCTCACTCTGTATAAATCGAAAATTTGCCCTGCCATGGAATATTGTTCCCACATCTGGCGTGGTGCCCCCAAAATCTCTCTCAGGCTTCTTGATTCCATTCAGAAGAGAGCAGTTAGGTTAATTAATGATTCATCTTGAACAAAGTCTCTCCACTCACTGTCTCATAGACATACTGTTTCTGCTGCATGCCTCTTCTACAGATACTTCTAGGCAAATGGGCACTGTTCTTCTGAATTGGCTTCTATAATTCCCGCTCTCTCTTTGAAAACAATCCGAACACGTGCCACCAGCAGCCAACATCCGTTTACTGTCCAACTTCAAACTCACAGAACCAACTTTTCATATTCCTTGTTTATTCATTCAACTGCCGTTTTCTGGAACAACCTTCCTTTATGCGTATTTCCTGAAAATTGCAGTCTGCAGAAGTTGAAGTTCAATGTCAACAAATATCTTCTTTCGTCTTCTCAGCCTCTAACCAAGCACGGTACTAAGTACTATAGGTTCTAATACCTCTCATGTTTGGGGTTTACATAAAAAAAAAAAAAAAAAAAAGTGTTAGAAAGGTTAATTATGAAGATAATTAATAAAGTTTATGAAGAGAAAAATATGTGCAGCTCCAGGCAATATGGGTTTAGGAGTGGTAGATCCTCTGAAGATTCTGTGGATGATTTTGTGCACCGAAAGTTCAGGGGATTATAGAGAATTATATCCTATGTATCTTTATTGACTTTAAGGGGTCGTTTTGATCGATTATGGTTGCAACGTTTTTTTGCTCGCTTAAGAGAGATAAGATGTACCATTCAGATGTATGGAATCTTGAAGAGTTATTTTAGGTAGAGATATGTAAGTATAGTAACAGAGTTTACTAAGATTAAGAAAAGAGTGATGGGAGGACGTTTCCAGGGATCAATCATTGGGTTGAGAAACAAAAAATGGAAATCTCACATAGCAAGACCAATATGGTTAATGTTAAGAGGTAAGCTGAACAAAAGTATACAACCGACAGTGAGGCTGTTTAATAGCCCCATATCATATCCCCCCTTGGTCAGATACCTGGGGGTTATTGTAGATGAAAAATTGACATTCTTGCGTCACGCCCAGTATATATAAGATAAAATGAGATTGGTTTTTACAAAGTTGTAGAAAGTTTGTAGAAGCGAGTTGATTGGGGCATAAAGGATAAATCCCTTGATCATCTTTATAAATGTGTTTGTATTCCGGGTTATAGAGTGAACAATAGCCAATTGTCCTTACAAATTAACACATGACACAGAAGCCTATGATAGATACAAGTTGATATGCAACCAAGTTACAAAGGAGGTTAGGCAGGCGAAGGCAGATTACGAGAAATCCTTGGCAAGGGATGCAAAGAAAAACAGCAAAGAGTTCTTTACTTTTGTAAACTCTAGAAGGAAGGGGATGAATCAGATTGGTCCACTTGATATTGATGGGTCAACTGTTGATAATCCTGCTCAGGTAGCTAACAAACTAAATGAATATTTTGCATCGACATTCACACAAGAGGAGTTATTCAGCAAGGGGAATGCCAGATGTGTATTCAACTCTAGCAGTAAGCTAGAGAATCTTGAAATAACTGGGAGTAAAGTGGAGGAGAAACTGTTGAAGATAAACACAAGAAAGGCACCCGGAGTGGATGGGATCTATCCAATTATATTAAAGGAGGCAGCAAAGGAAGTAAGCAAACCCTTAGCCATAATTATGAGAGCTCCTTGGACTCAGGGGAGGTACCCATAGGCTGGAAATGTGCAAATGTGACCCCAATTCACAAAGGAGGATCAAAGGCTGACACAAGTAATTATAGACCTGTGAGCTTAACTTCTGTTCCAGGAAAATTAATGGAGGCACTGGTTAAAGAAGCACTGCAGGATCATTTAGACAAGACTTCAGTTATAGCTCAGACACAGCATGGTTTTGTTAAGGGGAAGTCTTGCCTGACCAACTTGATCGGATACTATGATGCAGTCACAAAAGAACTGGATGCAGAGAATAACATTGATATTGTATATTTGGATCTTAGAAAGGCTTTTGATACTGTTGCACATGGAAGACTGCTGCACAAATTGGAGCAGTGTGGCATTGGAGGCAAATTGCTGCTATGGATAAGGGGATGGTTGAGTGGCAGAAGACAGAGAGTGGTAATCAATGGACGCTGCTCAACGTGGACTAATGTTATTAGTGGAGTTCCTCAGGGTTCAGTGTTGGGTCCGTTGTTGTTTTCGGTGTTTATGAATGATATTGATGATGGTATATCAAGTTTAATGTCCAAGTTTGCAGATGATACAAAGGTTGGCAGGGTTGTCAAGGACACTACTGACACTATGCTGCTGCAACAGGATCTGGAAAGGTTGAGCAGATGGGCTGAGAGGTGGCAAATGAAGTTTAACATTGACAAATGTAAAGTACTACGCATGGGAAACAGCAACCCCAGAGCAACGTATCAACTCTGTGGTACTACACTGACAGTGGTAGAGAATGAAAACGACTTGGGGGTGGTTGTGCAGGCAGATATGAAGTTCTCTGAGCAGTGCAGACGGGCTGCAAGAGTAGCCCATGGAGTATTGTCAATGATATACAGGAACTTTTCCAGCAGGGATAAGGAGGTGATTATTCCATTGTATAAGGCAATGGTCAGGCCACACCTAGAGTACTGTATACAGGTCTGGAGGCCTCATTTCAAGAAGGATGTAGAGCTGCTGGAACGAGTACAAAGAAGTGCAACAAGATTAGTGAATGGAACAAAGGGGTGCTCTTACGAAGAAAGGCTTAAGTTTTGCAAGTTACAGTGTCTGGAGACTAGGCACCAGCGAGGTGATCTGATAGAGGTGTATAAAGCCTTGAATGGTTTAAGCATGCTCAATGCTGATGGGATTCTTCCTCTAGCTCAGAAAAATCACCTGAGAGGGCATAAATTCAAATTGAGGAAAGAAAGATGTAGGATAGATGTGCGGAAATTTGCCTTTAGCCAGTGGGTGGTTGGTTGGTGGAACTGACTTCCATCCCTTGTGTTGGAGGTTGATAGCCTAAATAAGTTTAAGCCTCAGCTGGACAGGTATTTTGAACGAACAGAGGGATGAAGTGGAAGTGGGTTTTTTTTTGGCTGATGCTGCATAAGCTTGCTTTCTTGCATCAAATGCCTCTGCTAATGCTAATGCTTGAAGGAGTCTGCTTTCTGCACAGAGATTTGTCCTGCTCAGAGTGATGTGGGCCTGTAGAACCATCTGAAACAATGCTGTGCAAGTTGTTGCAGTCAAAGAACATATTGATTTAGTAATTGCCAAGAAATCTTTAGAGTATACTACTAAGAAAAACTTATATATTGAAATTATGGGTATGAAGTCTTGTATAGATATGAGAAGGCAGTATGCTAGGTTAGATTTAAAGGAGAAAAAGAGGTTACAAGTTGAATTATGTGGCATATGGCAACAAAGGTGGGATAGTTCTGAGTTGGGCCATGTCACTCACAAGTTTATTCTTGGAGTTGACGCAGTTAATAAAATGAAGTTAAAACATTGGCCTAGTCTTGGCATTTTTGTGACCATGCTGGTGACTGCATGAGTTCATGAGTTTCTCATGAGTTTTTAAACTTTACAGTTTTATGATATACAAAAATATATATAAAAAGTATAAAATTTTAAATATGCAAAAATATTGGGAGTTTTATAGAGTTGAAAGTTTTATTATTTATTTTTTTAGAATCAAAAATAGAAATGATTTTTGGAAATTGTAGTGGCACTGCGTATTATGATTGAATTTTGATTAATAAGCATAAATGAATAAAATGAGTGCTAACAAAGATAATTTGTCAAGGGAGGATAATAAAACAAATAGGAAATCCACTGTTAAAATTCAAGAGCCCCCCAAGATTGAGCCTTTTGTAAGTAATGTAAGTTAAATAACTCAGTGAATGGGTTTTTTAACGAACCTGTGGAAGACAGTGACAGGTTTTCCAGTTCTTATAGTAAGAGTTCCCATAAGATATTTAAAAAAGCAAGGTAATAAGCTAAAGACTGAAGGGGCCAAATTTGACAGTATTAAGCATCATGACCCTCCTTCTTTTGAACAATGCAGTGTTCAGTATATTGGCTGAGGAGTGGCAACAGTTGCTCACATTTTGTGAGTATGAGCTTGGCACACCCAGGGTCCTGAGCTGGATATCATCATTCTTCTCTTTCTTGATGATTTCTGGACGTTCTTCTGCTGAGTAACATTAGAACAATTTGGAAATTTGATATGGCCGACACTGGACTAAATATCAAGAAATAGCTCACTTAGATTCCTCCTTCATTGCAGCTGACAAGATTGGTTCTGCAGTCAACTATATTACACAACAAATAATGACATCAGCTGAATCTGCCATCCTGAAATCATCATCTGAAATCCAGCTCCATCCTAAAATGTGGTGGGATGAAGCATGTAGCATTGCTAAAAGAGAATGTAATAAATTCTGGAATCTGTTTCAAAAAAATCCAACCACAGCCAAACTCCTACAGTTTAAGGCTTGTCTTGTAAGACGAATGAGAAAAAAGAACTGTGGGTGCATTATGCTGCCACCATAAACATATCCACAGATACTACAGTCTGGAAAAGAATTAAACGAATTAATGGAAATATTTGCATGCAACTTCTCCAATTCTATTTCTGAAAGGGAAGGAAATTGCTAATTAATGCATTTGGCTCATCTTTTAAAACACACTCAGCTGTTTCCACATATGAACCAGTCTTTTAGTTGCCAAAATCCAGTACAGAAAAGTAAAAAACTGAATTTCAATACTGCTCTCCAACATTCATACAATCTACCGTTAACCATGACTGAATTGCACAGTGTGCTCACACAGGTGAAGAACAGTGCTCCAGGCTCTGATTGAATTTATTACACAACAATTTCACATTTGAGTGAAAGATTGTTAAGTGCTCTCATACGTCTCTATAATACAATTTTCTTAGCATTAGCATTAGTAGATGCATACATGCAAGAAAGCAAGCTTATTCAGCATCAGCCAAAAAAAAAAAAAAAAAAAACCTCCCATTTCACCCCAAGGAATATTATCCCTAATATCCCTTAGAGGAATATTACCCCACTAGGTGGTGCCATTCTTATGTGTTAGCCTTCCCAAAACCAGACAAAGATCACACAGATCCAACAAACTATCGGCCTATCTATGTCCTTAACCATTTGCTTAGGAAAAACATTGGCGAAAATAGTTACTGCCCAACTGTGGTTCCTGGAGACTCAAAACATTCTGAGTCCGAGCCAGTATGGTTTTTGGAGAAGTAGATCGACACTTTACCTCATTATCAAAGGGAAGGAAATATTCAGAATGCTTTTCTAAGAAATGAGCACTTTGTCACGATTGCGTTGATATTGAAAAAAGCCTTTGATACGACTTGGTGATATGGGATTCTTCACGATTTACATAAATCTGGTCTTTGGGACCATCTCCCGAAATTTATTCAGAACTTTCTAGCTAACAGATCCTTCCAAGTCTGATTCCATTCTTCACTTTCTGGAACATATGTACAAGAAGAGGGAGTTCCCAAGGGCTCAGTGCTGAGCGCCACACTTTTTTACCATCAAGATCGATTCTATAACCAAGAATATACCTAACACAGTTGATGCATACCTGTATGCTGATGATCTTGCCATCTCATGTCATTCACAAAATATGCTATTTATTGAAAGACAACTACAAGGCACCATTAATAGAATAGCATCTTTGGCCGAAAAAGCCATGGTTACAGAATTTCTAAATCAAAAACAACTGCAGTACACTTCTGTCATAAATGTACATTACATCCTGATCCTGACCTTCATTTAGACTCTCGTCGTATTATATTTCAACTCAGTACTCAATTTCTTATTATAATATTATAAAAAATTAAAATTCCTAGAACATATAAAATATATTTGTACCAGCTCTCTTAAGAAATTAAATATTCTCATGTCTTTATGTCTGGAGTGCAGATCGTCAGGTTGCTACATTTATACCGCTCATTAATTTGATCCCGGTTAGACTGTGTCTCCTGCATACACCTCAGCTAGGCCAACTGTCTGAAATGGCTCTATCCCATACATCATAGTGCACTACAATTACGAGTTGAACTGGGGGCCTTTCGCACATCTCCAATTTTAAGTTTATATATGGAACCAATACTACACCTCCGACAACAAATTCTTCTAAATTATGCCACTAAAATCAGCAGCCTTGCACATCACCCCCATATGGCAATATCTCTTCAGACCAAAATGGGAAAACCTCTATCAAACTAAACCATGACTCAACAAACCATCTGGCATTAGGCTTCAAGCTTTAAACACAAGCTGGGTCCTCAACACGAATAACATACTGCAAGATATTATTCACCATGGACTTCACCATGGACACCCAGCTATGGCAAATACCCTCAACACATATTGACAGATATTTTCAGAAATGGGGAAAGAATAATCTTCCAGATATTAACATTAGACAATTACATCTGGCCCAATCCACTCAGTTTAGAAGTTACGTTCAGCTATATACAGCTGTACCAACGTTACTGGCAGTCGTGGATCCACGACTGCCAGTAATGTTGGTACAGCTGTAGTCCTGCCAGATGCTATCATTCCCAATCAGCTCCCCTCAAAATGTAGTACTTATACCGCAGAGTTGTATGGTATCCTATTAACCTTGAAGAACATAAAAGAAGCCTCATATACTTAGTTGATCATATATACCGATTCATTAAGTGCTGTGAATTGTATGCAATGTTCCAACAGTCATCCTCTGGTACAGAAAATCTGGGCTCAGTTAATAGAAATTCCTACACATGGTCACTGCATAATTGTTTGTTGGATTCCTGAACACTCTAGAATCCCTGGAAATGAACAGTCAGGTTTAGCTGCCAAAATTGCCTCAAAGCAGATCTCACACAATTTCAGGACGCTTCGTGTTGACTATATACATCATGTTGACGACATTATACAAAAGACCTCTAAAGAACAGTGGAAACATATATGGGGAAAAAGAAATAAATAATTAACTTTTTGAAATAGAGACTGGACTGCCACTCTTTGAAACAAAGAGTGGCAGTCCAGTCTGAGAGGAAAATAGAAAAGAAGAAACTGTACTAGTGCGACTGTGCATTGGTCACACATACCTTTTTTTTTTTTTTTTATGTGAACCCCAAACACGAGAGGTATTAGAACCTATAGTACTTGGTACCGTGCTTGGGTTTGAGGTTACAAAGACGAAAGAAGATATTTGTTGACATTGGACTTGAACTTCTGTAGATTTTAATTTTCAGGAAATACGTATGAAGGAAGGTTGTTCCAGAAAACGGCAGTTGAATGAATAAATGAGGAAGATGAAAAGTTGGTTCTGTGGGTTTGAAGTTGGACAGTAAATGGATGTTGGCTAGTGGCGGCACGTGTTCGGACTGTTTTGAAAGAGAGAGCAGGAATTATAGAAGCCAATTCAGAAGAACAGTGCCCATGGAAGTATCTGTAGAAGAGGCATGCAGCAGAAACAGTGTGTCTATGAGAACGCGAGTGGAGAGACTCTGTTAGAGATGAATCATTAATTAACCTAACTGCCCTCTTCTGAATGGAATCAAGAAGCCTGAGAGAGGTTTTGGGGGCACCACCCCAGATGTGGGAACAATATTCCATGGCAGGGCGGATTTGCGATTTATACAGAGTGAGCAGCTGTTTGGAAGAAAAGTAACGCCGAGAGCGAAAGAGAAAACCAAGTTTTTTAGATGCAGAGGAAGCAATATTTGTAATGTGCTTGTGCCAAGAGAGATTAAAAGTCAGGGTAATCCCCAAAAGAGATATATCATTTTGCCTAGAAATCGGAGTGTCACTAAATATAAGCATAGGAGCAGAAGAATCCTTTTTGCGAGATATAAGACAAGACTGAGTTTTAGAAGGGTTGAAATCAACCAAGTTGTCTTTGCCCCCCTGGAGAATTACCTGAAGATTGGCATTTAAGGAATTTGTAGCAGATTTTCGAGAAGTTGAAGCTGATTGAGCAGGACAAGGTTTCTCAAAATGGAAAATAGAATGCAATGTGCTATCATCGGCAAAACTATGAATAGGATTTCCAGTCAATGGAAGAAGGTTTTTTTTTTTTTTTTTTTTTTTTGATTTGGTAGTTATTGGCGCATCGGCTTCTGTGGCCATATTGCACCTTCCAAGGTTTTTGCAGTACTTTGATCCAAGCCCGAGGCGGGAATCGAACCCGCGACCTTTGGGTTGCCGGGCAGGTACTTTACCCACTCGGCTAGCCCGGTCGGCTTGGAAGAAGGTCATTGATATACAAGAGGAAAAGAGTGGGGGAAAGAACTGAACCTTGGGGGACACCGGCATTAGTGGAGAAGTTAGAAGACAGAGAGCCATCTACCATCACCCTCGGTGAGCGATCAGAGAGAAAACTGGATAACCAATTACTAAAAACAGTTGGCAACCCATAAGATGGAAGCTTGTTTAGAAGACCTTTATGCAAACATGATCAAAAGCCTTTGAGATGTCAAGAGCAACTACTTGTGTTTCACTGAACCTTTCCATTGAATTAGTCCATAAATGGGTAACATAAGCCACAATATCTCCAGTGGATCGACACTGACGGAATCCATACTGGTGATCGTTGATCAGACGGAAGGTTTCTAGGTAGTTTAAGAGTTGGCGGTTAATTGATTTCTCCATTACTTTAGAAAGAGTAGAAGTAATTGCAATGGGACGATAATCGGATGGGAGGGAATTGTCACCCTTTTTAGGAACTGGCTGGCTGGATATGAGCAAATTGGCAAGCAGAAGGAAAAACACCTTTGGAATAAGAAAGTGAAAAAAGGCAGCAAAGAATAGGAGTAAGTTCAGGAGCACAGGTTTTGAGAACAAGTGGAGACATACCATCAGGACCTGGAGCTTTCTTAGCATCAAGATTCATCAAAATCCTTCTGATATCCTTTTGACGGAAGACCACAGGAGGCATTGAATGGAGCATGTTGGGAATGGTGGGAGGTGTTTTACCAAGATCACTAATACATGAGCTGGAAGAAAAATGGGATGCTAGCAGATCAGCTTTATCCTTGGCTGAAGTGGCAACAGAACCATCTGGTTTGGACAGAGGTGGGAGCAAAGATGGGTAAAAGTTGCGGCCAATAGCTTTGGCAAGAGACCAGAATCTCAGCTACCATTAGAGCAAGAAGCAAGTTTTCTACTCTTAGCCTGTTCAAACTCTAGTTGATTAATAACTGCTTTACAACTGTTGCGAGCTTTGGTGTAGGCAGAAAATGAAACTGAAGAATTAGAAACAAGCCAATTACGATATGTAACATTCTTCTCTTGAACAGCCTTAGCACATTTATTGGAAAACCAAGGTTTAGATAAAGGACAAGATTTTAAAGTGGAGTGTGGGATAAAGGATTCTCTGCCTGCAAGAACAATTTCACTGACACGATCTGAGCAAACGTTGACATCAGAAGTTTTGAAACAGTAATCCGACCAAGGAAAAGAAGAAAAGAAGTCTCACAGGTCATCCCATTTTGCATTCTTGTAATGCCAAACAACACGTGGTTGGGAATAGCCATGAGATAGTCTTCATCCATTGGAGAAGAGACAATCACCAAGTTGTGATCTGAAGTGCCTAAAGGACCTCTCACTTCAACCTTGTACTTAGAAGGGTTGTTTGTGAGAAAAAGATCAAGCGTATTGGCTGTATGATTAGGATTGTCCGGTATTCTTGTAGGTAAATAAACAATCTGTGCTAGGTCATTAGTAATTGCAAAAGCCTCAGCATCTCAACCTGCTGGGTCGGTGTGACTAGAAAACGGAAGCCAGCTGGAGTTGTGAACATTAAAATCACCAAGGAAAATTACTTCACTGTTAGGAAAGTTGGACTGGAGAAAGTCAAGTTGCAAAGAGAGGAAGTCAAAGAGCTCCAAGTGATTAGTGGAGTTGGGAGAACGGTAGAGACAACAGATGAATTTGACACAATGAGGTAGAGAGATTTTAAGCCAGAGAAGATCAAAGAGAGGAGATTCCAAATTGCCAAGTCTCTGACAGGGAATATCAGAACGGACATATGCACAAGTACCACCTTTGAGCCGAAATGAATCATACAGCGAATAATTTGAGCATCTGAGATGAGCAGTAGATGAATCAACTGATAACTGAGATTCTGTCAGAAAAAGTACATGGGGTTTGGCAGACTGCAAGTGGAAATGGACATCATTGAAATTAGAATTGAGACCACGTATATTTGTGAAATGAATTAGGAAGTCCTTGGGAGGTTTAGATCTTTTCGCAGATAAGCTTGCTCTATTAGTTTGACAATTCATAGTGCATTCAATAGTAAGAAAAAGTAGGTGGGACATGCTGTATTAAGTAATGAAATTTATGGATATGGCGTACATGTGGTAAGAATATACCCAGATCCTTGACATAACGTGGCCTCGACAATGTTCCCCTCCCCTGTATACACACTACTCGGACTCCCTCCAGTCACTATCTGGCAGAGTAGAGGTAGCAAGATTATACACTAGCCGATCCGGAAGCTTCCTAGAGAGTTACTAATAGGTTCACTCCGGTGTACTAACTAGCGGCCAGCCTGCGAACACCGTTTTAGAACTGTACCCTCGAAATGTAAGGAATATTGGATCTCGCCACGACGGTCATCATAACCTGAAAAGTCATCAATCATAATGCATGATGGAAGAGATAGGTAAGGGTTGACCGGAACTTTGCTCTAGAGACTACACATGGGTTCCACCACTTCAAGCCTCCAATAAGCAAAGTGGTGGTATTTCACCGGTTGATGAGAGTCATCTACCACCTAGTACTGCCTGGTAACATAGAGGGGCGGCGTTCCTCCATGTAGTGTGGGCGCCACACCTCGACCCCTGCTTATGTTGGTTCACACCTGGGTGGTCACCCACCATGTACTTGTGCATGGAGGTTATACCCAGGATTACTAACAGTCCCACCATCGTGAAGGTGCAAGCAGAGGATTTGGCTGTCACGGACCGTCCGGACTTTGCCGAAATTGGGTCCACTTGACTTGAGTGTCACCCGAATATCAGTTCCATCAGCGTTTTAGACTCCCAGGTAGCAAGTACAGCTTGTCTGGCATATCTGAGAGAATGTCTGTGACAAGGCCCCGAGTGCCAAGCGAGTGACTATAGCGATTCCTAAGCGATTTTGAAAGCGATTTACTTAAAAGAGCGGTTGATTATAGAATAGTGTTATTTTTCTGAGCTTATTTAATTTTGCGCTTCTGAAGTAAAGAAGTTAGCGCACTTCACAGAAAGGCAAGACACCTTTCTTTTTGTATATAGGAATAACTTATTAACACACTAACAACTAATCTCTTTATCGCTTGGTCACTGGTGGCACTGCTCCTGCCTCCACGTGGCGGGGCTGGAAGTCTGGGAGAAGAAAACCACTCTCCCAGGGCTAAAAGGAGCAGTAATGGAAAACACAAAACAGTCTAGCCATGGATCTACTGATCCAGATGTAGATAGGCATGACCTAGATCATGACTTAAACCCATCCCATGCCAAGAGGCAAAAAAAAGAAGGGACAGATTATTCTGCTCCTCTCTTTTTAATATTGCATTCCTCCACAGACCAACCACTGAGTAAGTTATCTCCATTTTTGATTCAGAAATGTCTCGAAAATGTGGCTGGCCCTCCAAAAATGGTTCGTCGATTAAGATCTGGAGATTTATTAGTGGAGATGAACGAACATAGACATGCAGAGAGACTCCTGAAAATTTCTACCTTTGGTGGAATTCCCACAAAGGTTACCCCACATGCCACCTTGAACTCCTCTAAAGGGGTAATATCAGAATGGGATCTCCTAAATGTATCGGAAGATGAACTTGTCCAGGAATTAAACAACCAAAATGTAATCCACGCCAAAAGAATTTTGATCAAAAGAGATGGAGAGCTTGTCCCTACTCGGACAGTTATACTGACTTTTAAAACACCAATTCTCCCCACAACTATAAAGGCTGGATACCTCAGATGTCATGTTAGACCATACATTCCCAATCCGGTACGGTGCTTCAAGTGCCAAAAATTTGGTCATTCACAAACGGTATGCAGAGGTGTAGTCACTTGTGCTGCTTGCGGTTCTAAAGAACACACACATACCGATTGTAACAAGGAAACTCAAAACTGTCCTAATTGCCATGGAAATCATTCTGCCTTCTCTAAGGACTGCGATCAATGGAAACGAGAGAAGAATATTCAGAAATATAAAATAGAGCATAAGGTGTCATATCAAGAGGCAAAAAAACAATTTACAACTCCTGTCAAATCATCTACGTATGCATCAATTACTCAACGACTACGCTCAATATCAACTCAAACTGACTGCTCAGTCCCTCCAAATATCTCTATATCTGGTTGGGCTAAATCAGTACTTTCTTCATCAAAGGAACACTCTCCCTCCAGATATGTAACAAAAGAAGTAAATACACCAGTAACAGTTCCTCCAGATAAGAATCCCAAACAGCAACAGAAAGAACAAATCAAGAGCTCTGAAAGAAGTGATAAATACAAACTCAGATCTGATACCATGGACATCGATGAAAAAGCAGGCGATGACGATACAATTCTTGAAATTCATCCAGAAGATGACATCGACACAGGCAGACCAGTATTCTCAAAGAAGGAAAAGGGGAAACTAGACAGGCGTAAGCAGACTACTTCACGGATGTTAGCAGACACCAGTTAAAACCAAACAATGAGTACAGTTATTCAGTGGAATTGCCGTGGGCTCCGTGGTAACGTAGATGACTTTTACGATCTATTAAGTAAATATAAGCCTGTTGCAGTGTGCCTTCAAGAAACCAATCTCACAAATACAGTGTCTATGACAATTAAACATTATACTATATATAGAAAAGATAGAAGTTCCTCTAACTCAGCTCATGGAGGAGTAGCAGTCATAGTGAACTCTGTAGTTCCCTGTAGACCTATCCCCATGCAAACATCTTTAGAGGCAGTTGCAGTTCGTGTCACCATTGGTATAACAGTAACATTAGTTTCGTTGTATCTATCGCCAAACCATTCATACAGCCTTGATGATTTAGATGATATAGTTAAGCAAATACCTGTTCCCTTTTGTATTATGGGTGACTGGAATGGCCATCACCCCCTATGGGGTTCCCAACATCTTGACTCTAGAGGACAGATAATAGAAAAATTTTTAGATAAACATAATCTAACTATTCTAAACACTGGTGATCACACATACATACACTCTCCATCTGGTTCAAGTTCAGCTATTGATCTTTCAATATGCTCCCCAACAATATTTCCTATCATAGACTGGACTGTTACTGACAACCCTTGTGGTAGCGATCACTTTCCTATCATCTGTACTTTTAGCTCAAGTTCTCCTCCCCAGAGAGAAATTAGGACAAGCTGGAAATTTGAAAAGGCTAACTGGACTAAATACCAGGAAATAGCTCGAATAGATACTGCCGTCATAACAACCCTCACAATTGATTCTGCAGTCAGGTATACTACACGAAAAATAATGAAAGCATCGGAGGCTGCTATTCCAAAATCTTCATCCAAAATCAGGCTTCATCCAAAAATGTGGTGGAATGAAGCATGTAACAATGCTAAAAAAGAAAGAAATAAGTACTGGAATCTGTTTCGAAAATATCCAACTACAGCCAACCTCCTACAGTTTAAGAGAGCCAGAGCTAAAGCTCGTCATATAAGACGAGAGAGTAAAAAAGAAGCATGGGCACGTTTCGTTTCCACCATAAACAGATCCACAGATACTTCTAAAATATGGAAAAAGATCAAACGAATTAATGGCAAATACACACAAACAATTTCTCCTATTCTACTCGTAAGAGGGAAGGAAATTTCTGAACCTCTGGAGATTGCCAATATCTTAGGTAATTCATTTGAAACACTTTCAGCTGTTGCCACATATGAACCAGCATTTCAATTGTTAAAATCCCGGACAGAAAAATACAAACTAAAATTTAATACTGCCGTCCCATATTCGTATAACCTACCTCTGACCATGATTGAATTGCGCAGTGCACTTTCCCAATTAAAGAATAGTGCTCCAGGCCCCGATGGAATTTTTTACACCATGATCTTTCATTTAAGTGAGGATTCATTAACTGCCCTATTACAACTGTATAACAGAATTTTTCTAGAGGAGTATTACCCTGCTAGCTGGTGCCATTCTTATGTGCTAGCTTTCCCGAAACCAGGAAAAGACCACACAGATCCCAGAAACTACCGCCCTATTTCTCTAACCAGTTGTCTGGGAAAAACATTAGAAAAAATAGTTAATGCTAGATTGACATGGTTTCTAGAAACGGAAAACATTCTAAGTCCAAACCAACATGGCTTCCGGAGAAGAAGATCTACACTTGATCTCATTATCAAAGCAGAAACAAATATCCGGAACGCTTTCCTCAGAAACGAGCACCTAGTCATGATATGCGTTGACATAGAGAAAGCCTTCGATACAACTTGGCGATATGGGATTCTTCAGGACTTACATAAATGTGGACTTCGGGGTCATCTGCCGATATTCATTAAAAACTTTCTAGGCAATAGATCATTTCAAGTCCGATTCCATTCATCATTGTCTCGAGCATATGTACAAGAAGAGGGAGTTCCCCAAGGTTCAGTGTTAAGCGCTACACTCTTTGCCATTAGGATTGATGCCATAACCAAGTGTATACCTAATACAGTTGATGCATACCTATATGCTGACGATCTTGCCATCTCATGTCACTCTCAAAATATGCGACTAATTGAAAGACAACTACAAGGTACTATTAACAAAATAGTCTCTTGGGCCAAAAACAACGGATATCGACTTTCTAAACCAAAAACAACAGCAGTACACTTCTGTCGCAAACGTTCTTTACATCCTGATCCAGACCTACAGTTAGATTCTCATCGTATTACTTTCCAGCCTAGTATTAGATTCCTTGGTGTAATTTATGATAAAAAATTAAACTTCCTGGAGCATATAAAACATATCCGTACAAGTTGTCTTAGAAAACTAAATCTTCTGAGAGTAGTTTCCTCCATGTCATGGGGCGCAGATCGCTACATGTTGCTACAGCTATATCGATCGCTGATTAGATCCAGGTTAGACTACGGGTCTCCTGCATATGACTCGGCCAGACCGAGTGCACTTAAATGGCTCGATCCTGTACATCATAGTGCCCTACGAATTGCACTGGGGGCTTTTCGTACTTCACCAATCTTAAGTCTATATACCGAAGCCTATGAGCCACCGCTACATCTTCGACGACAAGTTCTGTTACTAAATTACGCAGCCAAAATCAGCAGTCTTCCACATCATCCCATATGGCAATATCTCTTTATACCCAAATGGAGTAAACTTTATGAAAGTAAACCACGGCTCAATAAACCATCTGGCATTAGGCTTCAAGCTCTTATCACAAGCTGGGGCCTGAATTTTACTAACATTCTTCAGGACACTAGCATGGAAACCCAGCCATGGCAAATGCCCCCGATACATATTGATAGACACTTTCAGCAATGGGGAAAGAATAACCTTCCAGATTCCAACATTAGACAAATTCATAAGACCCACTCCTCTGAGTTTAGCACTTTCATTCAAATATATACAGATGGATCCAAAATTGGTAGTAAAGTTGGTACCGCTGTAGTATTACCAAATATCACCATCTCCAGACAGCTTCCGTCTGAATGCAGTACTTATACCTCAGAACTATACGGCATTGTTCTAGCTCTAGAGAATATCAAAGAAGAGTCGTGTACCAAATCCATCATATATACGGACTCATTGAGTGCTGTTAATTCTCTACAGCGTCAATTCTTCCCTAGTCATCCGCTGGTACAAAAAATTTGGGCACAGCTACTAGAACTTCACGGACATGGACAGCTAGTAATATTTTGTTGGATCCCTGGACACGCTGGAATACTAGGAAACGAGCAGGCAGATCTAGCTGCTAAATGTGCTACAAATGTGATACCATCTAATTTCAGGACTCCTTATATTGACCATAAATCCATTATCAAACAGATGTATAAACAACAGTGGACACGCATGTGGCAAGGTCAAGCAAATAATAAACTTCTTGAAATCAAGAGAGAACCCAAGCAATGGCAATCCAGTCTGAGACGAAACAGAAAAGAAGAAACCATCCTAGCCAGATTACGCATTGGTCATACATTCCTCACACATAGCTACCTACTAACAAACGATGATCCTCCACAATGCAGCAACTGCTTATGTTCACTAACAGTAAAACATATCATCCTGGAATGCCCGCTATATCTGCAAGAACGGAAATCTGCTTTCTTCTCTCACTTTCATAACTCCAGCCGGTTATCATTACAGAATGTTCTAGGAGATCGTGAGGACATGAATGACATTTTTCTCTTTCTAAAATTGATAAATAAATATCACAATATATGAACCATATCATGTGTAAGACAAACTAAGAAGATATTAGACAGTAACCAGTGCATTATAGCCTAAGTTGCTGATGCACCAACAAATTTAACAACAACAACAACAACAACAACAGTCTGTGACAACCTCAAGGACATACCTTACTCACAGTTACCTATTAAGGAAGAAGGCATGCAGTAACTGTTCATGCCCACTCAATGTAAACCATATTAAGAGTAGGAGACCGGCAGAATTACTTAACAAGTACAGGTCACTGTTGAACAAAAGCCGAGAATTATGGTTGAATTTGAAAGTGTCTGCAATTCTGCCCAGACACGATAGGAGGGAGTATATGATGAGAGCCTTGTCGATCAATTCGGCCCTGGAAAGATTGTGCAAGGCTCAAGGGGTAGAATTTTTTTCAGCCTGGACTGTACTTGTTAACAGGAGAGATTGCTTCTACAGGGATGGGATACACTTAAATAGAAAGGGTGCAAGAATATTTGCTGATGCTATCGAGGCAGTGTTAGGTGGGTCGGAAAACTGCTAGCTTGGGGGGAGACAAAGACCAATAGATTGACAGTAGCCACTGGCAGAGGTGAAAGAGATTCTTGCACTGCTTCTATTAGAATGAGCAGAAGCCTGAAAAACAAGATGCATGGTATTTCAGAGGCTGCTGGGAGCCATTGCGGCACAAGTAAACACATGGGTTGTATTAGGGTAGCTAAGAATAGAAACAGGTGCAGGTATACTTGCGTGTACACCAATGCTAGGAGTTTAGTAAATAAATTTGATGAATTTGAGGTATTGGTCAAAACATCGAAGGCAGATATTGTTGGGATATCAGAGACGTGGTGTCACACAGATATAAGGGATGCGGAACTGCAATTTGGGGAGTACAACGTCTACAGAAAGGATAGACAGGATAGGAAGGGGGGAGGTGTTATGCTATTAGTTAAGAAACACATAAAAACCAAGGAAGTGAAGCCAGTCGACATCGCTGGACAGTGCAGTGTGGAGTCAGTTTGGTGTGACATAAACATTGGGAGATCAAAATTGAGAGTAGGAGTGTGCTATAGGCCTAATGACTCTGATGAGTATAATAAGGAACTGTACAGGGAAATAGAGTGGGCCAGTAAATCAGAGTGTCTTATAATGGGAGATTTTAATTTCCCAGATATTGACTGGATTTTGGGGGCTGGTTACTCACACACTAGCAGGGCTTTTGTGGATTTATTGGATGATTGTTTTCTACATCAGCATGTTCGGGAGGCAACTAGAGGGAGTAATACTCTTGATTTGATTATCAGCAGTGATTCTTCATGCATTAAGAATCTGCAGATAAATGAACCACTAGGTGGCAGTGATCACAGTGTGCTGAAGTGGGATTTACTCAAAGAGGAAACTACCATTAGGGGTAAAGGGAAGGGTTATTGCTTCCGTAAAGGCGACTACGATGGACTGAGACAGTATTTAAATTCTATACAGTGGGACCAACTGATGATGTTACCAACAGCAAATTCAAAATGGGAAGCATTCAAAGAACTTATCTTGGAAGCTACTAGGCTTTACATACCAACTAAGAAATATTGTTCAAGGTTTAGGCCAAAATGGATGTCAGATGAACTAATGAGGCATATGGCAGAGAAGAAAAATGCATGGGATACATACAAATTAACACATGACACAGAAGCCTATGATAGATACAAGTTGATATGCTACCAAGTTACAAAGGAGGTTAGGCAGGCGAAGGCAGATTACGAGAAATCCTTGGCAAGGGATGCAAAGAAAAACAGCAAAGGGTTCTTTACTTATGTAAACTCTAGAAGGAAGGGGATGAATCAGATTGGTCCACTTGATATTGATGGGTCAAGTGTTGATGATCCTGCTCAGGTAGCTAACAAACTAAATGAATATTTTGCATCGACATTCACACATGAGGAGTTATTCAGCGAGGGGAATGCCAGAGGTGTATTCAACTCTAGCAGTAAGCTACAGAATCTTGAAATAACTGGGAGTAAAATGGAGGAGAAACTGTTGAAGATAAACACAAGAAAGGCACCCGGGGTGGATGGGATCTATCCAGTTATATTAAAGGAGGCAGCAAAGGAAGTAAGCAAACCCTTAGCCATAATTATGAGAGCTTCCTTGGACTCAGGGGAGGTACCCATAGACTGGAAATGTGCAAATGTGACCCCAATTCACAAAGGAGGATCAAAGGCTGACACAAGTAATTATAGACCTGTGAGCTTAACTTCTGTTCCAGGAAAATTAATGGAGGCACTGGTTAAAGAAGCACTGCAGGATCATTTAGACAAGACTTCAGTTATAGCTCAGGCACAGCATGGTTTTTTTAAGGGGAAGTCTTGCCTGACCAACTTGATTGGATACTATGATGCAGTCACAAAAGAACTGGATGCAGGGAATAACTTTGATATTATATACTTGGATCTTAGAAAGGCTTTTGATACTGTTGCACATGGAAGACTGCTACACAAATTGGAGCAGTGTGACATTGGAGGCAAATTGCTGCTATGGATAAAGGGGTGGTTGAGGGGGAGAAGACAGAAAGTGGTAATCAATGGACACTGCTCATCGTGGACTGATGTTATTAGTGGAGTCCCTCAGGGCTCAGTGTTGGGTCCATTATTGTTTTCTGTATTTATAAATGATATTGATGATGGTATATCGGGCTTAATGTCCAAGTTTGCAGACGATACAAAGGTTGGCAGGGTTGTCAAGGACACTACTGACACTATGCTGCTGCAACAGGATCTGGAAAGGTTGAGCAGATGGGCTGAGAGGTGGCAAATGAAGTTTAACATTGACAAATGTAAAGTACTACACATGGGAAACAGCAACCCCAGAGCAACGTATCAACTCTGTGGTACAACACTGACAGTGGTAGAGAATGAAAGGGACTTGGGGGTGGTTGTGCAGGCAGATATGAAGTTCTCTGAGCAGTGCAGACGGGCTGCAAGAGTAGCTCATGGAGTATTGTCAATGATATACAGGAATTTTTCCAGCAGGGATAAGGAGGTGATTATTCCATTGTATAAGGCGATGGTCAGGCCACACCTAGAGTACTGTATACAGGTCTGGAGGCCTCATTTCAAGAAGGATGTAGAGCTGCTGGAACGAGTACAGAGAAGGGCAACAAGATTAGTGAATGGAACAAAGGGGTGCTCTTACGAAGAAAGGCTTAAGTTTTGCAAATTACAGTGTCTGGAGACTAGGCACCAGCGAGGTGATCTGATAGAGGTGTATAAAGCCTTGAATGGTTTAAGCATGCTCAATGCTGATGGGATTCTTCCTCTAGCTCAGAAAAATCACCTGAGAGGGCATAAATTCAAATTGAGGAAAGACAGATGTAGGATAGAGTGCGGAAATTTGCCTTTAGCCAGCGCGTGGTTGGTTGGTTGAACAGGCTTCCATCCCTTGTGGTGGAGGTTGATAGCCTAAATAAGTTTAAGGCTCAGCTGGACAGGTATTTTGAACGAACAGAGGGGTGAAGTGGAAGTGGTTTTTTTTTTTTTTTTTTTGGCTGATGCTGCATAAGCTTGCTTTCTTGCATCAAATGCCTCTACTAATGCTAATGCTAATATCATCATAGAATGCCCACTCTATCTAAGAGGACAAAAAACTGCATTGGCCTAACATTTCAAAAATCGCAATCAATTAACCCTACAGAATATTCTAGGAGGGCATCAGGATATGGATGACGTTTTTGTTTTCCTGAAATTGATTGATAAATATCACCTTGTCTGAACTTTTATCTGAATCAAAACAAACAAGAGAGATATATTAGTCAGAAATCAATGCATTATAGCCACAATTGCTGATGCACTAACAAACCCAACAACAACATAACAACCAATTTCCATGTGGCACCACATTCTGTTAGCCCTGTTACATCAGCATCAATTAATTGATTGCAATAGAAAAGTAATCTTCTATTGCAATCAATTGGGGTTCAGTTTTGGGTCCATTATTGTTTTATGTATTTATAAATGATATTGATGATGGTATATCAAGCTTAATGTCCAAGTTTGCAGGCGATACAAAGGTTGTCAGGGTTGTTAAGGACACTACTGACGCTATGCTGCTGCAACAGGATCTGGAAAGGTTGAGCAGATGGGCTGATAGGTGGCAAATGAAGTTTAACATTGACAAATGTAAAGTACTACATATGGGAAACAGTAACCCCAGAGCAACTCTGTGGTACTACACTGACAGTGGTAGAGAACAAAAAGGACCTGTGGGTAATTGTGCAGGCAGATATGAAGTTCTCTGAGCAGTGCAGATGGGCTGCAAGAGTAGCTCATGGTGTATTGTCGATGATATATAGGAATTTTTCTAGCAGGGATAAGGAGGTGATTATTCCCTTGTATAAGGCAATGGTCAGGCCCCACCTAGAGTACTGTATACAGGTCTGGAGGCCTCATTTCAAGAAGGATGTAGAGCTGCTGGAATGAGTACAGAGAAGGGCAACAAGATTAGTGAATGGAACAAAGTGTTCTTACAAAGAAAAGCTTAAGTTTTGAAAATTACAGTATCTGGAGACTAGGCACCAGCAAGGTGATCTGATGAGGTGTATAAAGCCTTGAATGGTTTTCACATGCTCTGACTCATATCGTCAGATAAAAGCAAGTCTAAATTACCCTTCTCCTCGCTAACTAGCAGCTGCTCTGAACTCTTAGAGTATCCTCAGTGATACTGGCAAAAATCGTTGCACCACCTGTGTTTAAATGAATACCGTCTACAAAATAGATTCCTACTACCTACAGTTGCTGCCATGCTGATAAAAAATTTCCCCTAGATCTTTGCAGACTCTCTCAATTTAATCAACAAGACTTTCAGCATATAGTTCCTCCTATTGTGTCTGATCAGAATTGCAGACATACACACTGAGACCAAATTCGTGATATTTCCTCAGCATAGCCCTATATTTTTGCAACAGATGGTCAGGTCATGTATGCTTAATATTGTTAGTCCCCACATGAATAATATTTCTCTCTTTACCTCCATTAAATCCTGATGATCTGTTGGTAACACCATCAATTGTAGCTCCTGGAAAACACACTCTGATTCTGGACCACCTATCTTTATTTCAAAAAATGTAACCCATTTCCTTGACAATACAGTCACTCAATAAAACTGGATCATCTTCAACCAGAGCCGTCTGCGCTTGACTATTCTCTTCTGGGTCCCGAATTGGGGTGCATCATTTGACAGGTCAGTAAATACTTGAATCCCTGATGAGCTTCCATTTACATTTGTTTCTAGGGCAAGCACTCATTTTTTTCAGTGATTCAAATTCTTCTTGTAACACAGCAATTTGTAATTTTATCTTGGTACATTCCTTACATTGTTTTCAAAGAAACGATTCTCCAGATTAGCTGTGTCTGTCTGGACCAGCCTTGCGACTGCATAGTTTGTACAGCCACATGCTGTACAAACAATGCAGCCGCAACTCTCACTGGAAATGCCTGCAGCAAGCATGTCTGTTTGAGTCCTGATGTCCCTGGACTTTGCATTTAAGTGGATCTTGTAGCAACCATAATTTAAGTAAAATTTGCATTTTAAAATGCTTACGAAATTAAAATTTACAATATATTACAGAATTTATGTTAACAAAATATCACAGAAATTAAACGCTTGAAAGAAATTTAATTACTAGACAAGTGAAATTTAAGCTATCAAAAACAATGACTATCTGAATATTAAGCTTTATCTTTCCAAATACTTTACAAATTTAGACTTACAATACAGATGCAACTTACAATACAATTCTTTAACCACTAGTGAAATTAAATTTAAACTACCCAACAAAGGTGATGAAGTTCCTGCCAAAATACTGATTGCGATGACTATCTGAATATTAAATTGTAGCTTTCCAAACACTTAACTAAATGCAAAAATAAACTAACCATGACTCTAGGAATTCAAACTATATATTAACTTTAGTTTAGTCTATTAAAATAAAAATAAACCTCAAAATTATTTCAAAAACTTACCTGCAATTAAGAGCTTCAGAAATATACCAAAAATGCCATCAGAAATACAATTGAAGTTTAACATTGACAAATGCAAAGGTAGCAGTCATCCCAGAGTAACATTCCAACTGTGATAATACACTCAGAGCAGTGGAAAATGAAAACGATCTGGGGATAATTACCCAGTTATCCCCAGATCGTTTTCATACCCAGTTAGGTATGGAGTTCTTTGAGCATGGGGTATTTTCAGTGATATATATATATATAGGAATTTTCCTAGCAGTGATAAGGAGGTGATTATTCTATTATATAAGGCAGTGGACAGGCCACATCTTGAGCACCGCATACAGGTCTGGAGGCCTCGTTTTAGGATGAATGTAGAACTGATGCCACGAGTGCAGAGAATGACAAGACTGGTGAGGGGAAGAAAGGTGTATTCTTACCAAGAAAGGCTTCAGTTCTGCAAATTGCAGTGTGTGTAGATTAAGCTCTGAAGTGATCTGATTGAACTGTTTAAGGATTTAATTGGATTGAGCAAGCTCGGTGCCGATGGGATTCTTCCTGTTACTTTGACTACACACATGAGAGGTATAAATTCAAGTTTAGGAAATATGGTTGCAGAATAGATGTGTGGAGGTGTGTCTTTAGACAATGTGTGGTAGATTGCGAGAACAAGTTACCATCCAGTGTTGTGAAGTGGATAATTTGAATAAAATAGACAAACTATTGGAGGGGATTAATAGATAGGTGAGAAATGAGATTTTTTTTTGCTGATGTTGTATAAGCTTGCTTCTTTCTTCATCATTTGCCACTAGTACTACTAATTCCGAGTTGTTGGTTATGGGAATTAGTTCCTTCCATGGTTGAGGCTGATTTGGCAGGATTCAAAGGTCAGTTGGATTGCTACCCTCATGAAGAGGAATTGAAAAACGTGATTTGTTTTATTTTATTTTATTTTGTTATTGATCTAGCAAAAGCCTTGGCTTTGCTTAAGAATATTATATATACAGAACTGTTTCTGCTCATTAGCATTAGTTGAAGCATATGATGCAAGAGAGCAAACTTATACAGCATCAGCCAAAAAAAAAAACCTTCCCATTTCACCCATCCGGTCACTCCAAATGGTTGACTAGTTCAACCTTAAATTTATTTAAGCTATCAACTTCCACAACAACAGATGGAAGTCTGTTTCAGCAATCGACTACCCGTTGGCTAAAGGCAAACTTCCACACATCTATTCTACAACTGTCTTTCCTCAGTTTGAATCTGTGCCCCCTCAGGTTCTTAGTCTGAGCAAGCAAAAGTATCCCGTCAGCATTGAGCCTGCTGAAACCATTCAAGGCCTTGTACACTTCAATCAGATCGCCCCGCAGGTGCCTAGACCTCAGATGCTGCAACTTGCAGAACTTAAGCCTTTTTTCGTAAGCGCAACTTAAGCCTTTCTTCACCAATCTTATTGCCCTTCTCTGTACTCGTTCTAGCAACTCTACAACTTTCCTAAAATGAGGTCTCCAGACCTGACATCCCGTCTTAAACAAAATAATATCCATAGTAATTCTTCTGAAATAAATACAGTAAACAATCTTTTTTATTGTATTCCTTTTCCCACCTCTTTTTTTTTTATGTTAATGTTTTAGCATGCATGGTTTCTTGCACCACGTGCCTCTACTAATGCTAAAGAATACTAGGAAATGGGCACGTGAATCAGACTGCAACAATTCCAATTGATAAAGGTACCTCTCAAACCAAAGTTTCAACTTTTGATTATGGACTTATTATACAAAGAGCATGTCCACATCAATGGAGGCAGCTATGACAGATTCAAACAAATAATAAATGCAAATGAAACAAACTTTGTCTGTATATCTAATATCCAACCTGATATAAAGGAAGAAGCTATTCTTGACAGGGAACATATTGGCCAATCTTACCCCCCCCCCTGTATCTCATCATATTTTCATAGACTACTAATCTTCAAAGTGATAACTGTACAACCTTTAATTCATATATTCACTGCTTGAACCTTTAGTACTGCAGCATATAATAGGAGAATATTCAGATCAGATCTTCACTGAATTCTTTAATTTTCTAAATAAATTCCCTCTGCCTTCAAACTTAGACAACAGTACTGCATAAGGAACATTGAAAGGTACAATATGGCCACTAAACCTTAAATGCCCTACCACGACAATAATAACAACATCCATCCATCCTCTGTACATATTTGCAAAATATTACAGCCTACTTGAAACTGAAATCAAATGTCAGGCCAGTATCTTCTGGCTTTCCAACTCTTGGTTTGGAAGTCACTATTTAAAAAAAATTGCTCGCTTTCACTGATGTTGTTATTACCTTGGTGTTTCAATCAAAATAAATGCAATTTTTCTGAAAGCATAGGACCAGGACTAAAAAAATCAAACTAAGTTATTTTGTGTATTTAATAAATTAATAAGAGGAGAATTAATTTACTAATATTATTATCAACGTAGAACATATTGAGTATTACAGCTCTGATTCATACTATCTAATTTGTGTATTTAATGTATATTTCAAGATTTTTGAATTTCAGAATATATTCAAACTATATTTATTTATATTTTGAATATATTCAATATTCGGAATGTAAATTTTGTTATTGTGAAATATAACAGTTGTAATATATTAAAATAAGTTTAAATTTCTTAATTCTTTATCTGAGTTTTAGATTAAATATAATAAATAATTAAAAGTATCTATATCAAAAATAATTGTTTCTTTTGCAGTATTTGTAGCCCTCCTGCTAATACCGATGTTAAAAGCAATGTGGAAAAAGATCTCTCAAAACAGAAACCCAGAGTTCATTTTAATCTCTCTTCTGAATATGAAGAAAAAGCAGGAGAATCCCCTCCAGCAGTGATAAAAGAATTTGAAGAAATTAAGCATAATGATAAAGTTAGTTTTTAACGAATTCAGGAGGTTTACTTGTTATTTAAAATTAGTTTTATTATTCAGCACTAAGCAGAGCAATATACAATGAGCTGGCTTTGCATTAGCAGCAACCGAGTACATCAACTATATTACAGGCAAAAGGGCCACCTTTTGCCTGTAATATAGTCCTTACGTGTCTTAGCATGGACTCCACAAGGGTTGCAGAATGTTCTGTGGTAGTGTTATGCATGCATTGCACAATTTGCCCAGTAAATGCCCACACATTATCAGGTGGGTGGTGTAGCATTGAATGTCATTTTCCACTAAGACCCAAACGTGTTCAGCTGGATTAAGAGCGGGTGAGTTGGGCAGCCATAGTGGAACATGGAATTCATTGTCACATTCCTGAAACTATGTAGCAACCTTGGCCTTATAGCACATTGCAGTGTCTTGTTGATAGATGCTGGAGTTGTCTAGATACACTGTCATCACGAGGAGTGTACTCGGCCAGTGACAATAGAAAAGTAGGCATTCCCTTTGAGCTGTTTATTGGTGGGCTCACAACCTGCCATGAAAATAGTTTCAGAACCATAACACCACCTCCAGCCTGCCAAACACCAACAGTGCATCCTGGTGCTTTGGCCTCGTGTTGCTTTCTCCAAATGTGAATATGCCCATCACCATGATAGTGGGAACAGAATTCATCAGGCCGGGTGACAGATTTCTTCTGTTGATGCCCCAGTGTTAATGCTGATGTACCATTGCAAGGTGCAGTTTCTTGTGTCTTTGAGTGAGCATGGATACTCCTGATGGCTGTTGACTGCCATATCATGTGTAAGCTAATGTCCAGCACATAGTCCATGCAGAAATTGGTCTTGCTATTCCTCTCTTGTACTGGGTAGAAACACGATATAATCAGACATTTGCAAATACGAACATAATGACAGTGTGCAGAAAGAAATACAAAAATAGACGTTGCACTTCATGGTGAAAATGCCATCCATGTTGAATGTGTTTCATAGAACATAAAATCTTCCTCTAAGTACTGATTATACTGGTGTATTTTTTTTAAAATATTTTTCCCAGTAACAAAATAGCAAAAAAAAAAAAAAAAAAAAGGTTGTGGAAACACAAAACAATAGGCACTATTAGTGAAACTGCATTTATAGTAATTTCTCTTGAAAAGTGGGTCATTTTTATTGTTACCAATGGCAGTAATCAAAGTGATTCCAAGTATAACTCATTGTGACCTTTTATAATTAACAAAATTGTCAAATCCATAGCTGCCAGATCTTATGTTATTTTTGGAAGATGATTCCACCAGGACATCAACTTCTGAACAACCTGCAAGCATTCCTTCAAAAAACTGTCTGGCATTTAGTGTTGATAAAAATGCTGTGATACGCCCAAAAACTTGTGTTGCAAGGGGTATTAAAAGACAAGATTGAGTTAGTAGTAATAGGATGTCTTTGTCATTTAATTAATTTATGTGCTGAAAAGGGGACTGCATGTATTCCTGTGACTTCGTCAAAATATACTACTGTCTAAACCAGTACTGGTATGATAACTAGTCTAAGCTTAAAGGTACATGTATCTTAGACAGAGTGAGTTCCTTTTGTTATTTGTGAATCATTCATATATGAGTGTTACAAGACTCTCTTGTCAGGCAACTGAACTTTGTACTCAGTTTTATGGCTTGTATGGACACAGGAAATTGGATAATATGTTAGGGATTGAAATGTGGACTTCATTTTAGTGTTGTGTATTCAGTTCTCTTCTTTATGGAAAATCAGGTCTTCTGAACTGACATAATACAATAAGCACTCGTAATACGTCATTGTTCAATGATATTGAACACTGACATCATTGAACGTCAGTGTTCAGTACATTCACTATTGAACGTCTACAGATTAAGACTGAACTTGGCTTTACTACTGTTGGTTTTTTCTCCCTGGCTGAGAGAGTGACTGAGAAGTCTTAGAACTGATATTCTGGAGCTCACAGTAATGATTTTTATTTTTGCACTCAGAATAGCATCACTGAATGTGGATGGCTCGGTACATTATTGCTTGCTCTTCAATTTTGAATCTGCTGGATGGACTATGGACATTGTTTCCTATTTTTGAATGGATGTCCCTCATTCTCTATATAATATTGGTAAATCAGTATCTATAATATTGTATTTGATGTTGTAAATATATAGTGGGGTTGCAAGAATTGGACAGGGACCGCCTAGTACCATAATAAATAAATAAAACATTACCATCGGGAAATAAGTGCTAAAACAAAAGATAGATTTAAAAAATTTCAACATACATGCCACTGAAGTGAAGATTTTGAACTATATATGAACATTGGCTATCTTTGATTAAATGTTTGATTCAAATGGTAGAACAGTGGCAACCTTTGACAACTCTGTTTAATGAAGGCATTAGAAGTACTGAGAAAGGCCATGTTAGTACCTTTCTGAGTTAATATTGGTATTAGACATATAGTGCAAGGTTTTGCTGCATTTAACAAAAAAAGAGCAGATAAGAAAGTAAAAATCATGCGCTTCCCTCCCCACGTAGGCAACTATCCAGTTGATCTTCGAATTCCTTCAAACTCTTAGCCTTAACTTCCTGTGGAGAAAACTTGCTGGCTTAAAGAAAACTTCCTGCAATATAGTCCAAACCTCTTTCCCTGTAATTTGAATTTATGACCCCTACTTCTGGAATTCTTTATAAGAGTGAAAATTCCACCGTCATTAATTTTAATAACCCCCTCTTAGAGCCTTATAAACCTCAACCAGGTCCCCTTTAAGGTGCTTGGTTGCCATGCTCTGTAGCTCACATAACTGAAGGTCTTTCCTTGTGTGGTTGACTTTTTGCCAATCTCACCTGCGAGTTGTCCATTTTTGGACCCTCTCAAGAAGCCCAATGTCTTTTTTCAGGTAAGATCTCCATACTTCGACACAGTTTTAGACTTGGTACAAGTTAGTGCAAACGTATCATATTAGTACTCAGCTAAACTCTGAATTAGCGAATTTTGCAAGGCATCATTTAAGTTATATCTCATATTGTGAATACCTTCACAACGAGTTGCCATGATATTGCACTACTTCGAATAAGGAACGCTTTACCAAAGGAGACTCGTTACTTATTCTCAGTAGATACCACCACACAGATGGCACCATTTCAGGGCTATTTGGGCCCTTCTTTGGTGGGTGGGTGGGTGGGTACCCTAGTGATGTAATGATGGCAAAACAGTTATGAAGTATAACTCCACAATGTGAGATGCCTGATGGTGTATAAGATGAATTAAGAATAAGATGCATTAAGGGCTTATGCCTCAGGCTGTAAGAGAATTTGTTACTTATTCCGCTTAAAGATTACCATCTACAGGAATGTTTTTCGCCTTTCATGCTCGAATACTACCTGGTGCAGCAGATTTTTCTAAACTTTTGATCTTTTTCCGATCTTTCAGATCAGATTACTCTTAGAAATTCCAAACTGTTTGGCGATGTCAGTCTTGAAATGCATACCATTATCTATAGCTTGTAAAATCCTAATTTTATCTGCTATTGGCGATGCTATCCACTTTTCTGGAGCCATACCAATAAACATACACTCTAACTAAAGAAATAAACTTCTAGCCGGTGTTCATTTCATTACCACACTGCGAGAAAAGAGTGGGCAATCTTAAATTATTTCTCATAGTCAGGCTGCAAGCTTGTCAATTACTTCAGCAGTTTGAGGTGTTATGTTAATTTTAAATGCAAAATTGTAATAAAAAAGTAAAAATTCATATTAAGAGGTAGAAACTTGTAATTGTTAGAGAGTGCCATTTCCCAAATTGGAGTCTGCGGACCCCTGGCAGTCCGTAGATTAGTTCCAGGTGGGGTCCATGAAATGTCCCCTCTGGAACTGGTCAAATTATTCGTTCTATGTATAGCAAATTGAGGATAAATAAAGCTATTATTATATATTTATGAAAAAATAAGAATAACATTGAACTGTTTTAAACATAAAGTTTTGAATTTTCTTTTCAGAAAACCCAGTGGTCATATCTACGGGTGTGTGTTATTTGTGAGGTTTTAATATAAGTAATTTGTATGAATAATTTGTATAAAACTACTCACCTACCTTGCGACTGACTGCATAGATAGAGCTAGTTAGTATATATTTATTTTATGTAAATGTTAAGTATTATAGTTAAAAGTTTAATTTTGTTATGTATTGATTATGTTAAAAGTTATGTATTATAGTTAAAACTTTTAAATATAATACATAACATTTACATAAAATAAATATACAGGAACTCCCCAACTTACGTAAGGGTTGCATTCTGCGGAGCGCTACGTAAGTCAGAATTTTCCTCGTGCTTGTGCAGCACTCGTAACTGTGCTTGCTGAATTGATTGAATCAAAAATGAAATGTTTGATGAACATATAAATGGAATTATTTATTGTATTTATTAAGTTTTTTATCTCATGCGCAGGAAAAATTACAAAAGCGTACACTTTAAAAAAATTTCAAAATTATAAAATTACAAAAAAAAGAGAGGAGACAGACATAACATCAGTAAGTTTTACCTCTCGAGCATTGTTGCCAGAATCGACATCTTCAGCTGATAAGTACGCCGCTGCAGAGGTTGAGGACTGTGGAGATTTAAAAAGGGTTGGCCGCTCAACCTTACGAAAGAACATATTAAAGGATGACTGGATGATGACTTTTTTCTTTTCATCATAGATTTCTTTGTAGCAAGCAAGCATATCATTCACCCATCTGTTAACTTTTAAGAATCTTTCATTGTCAGGATCCATCTTTTCAAACCTCGCTATTGCCGATTCAATTTCACGAGCCATTGCCATCTCTCTCTCTCTCTCTCTCTCTCTCTCTCTCTCTCTCTCTCTCTCTCTCTCTCTCTCTCTCTCTCTCTCTCTCTCTCTGGCGATGAAGCATCTTGGCTCCTCATTTGGTTCACCTTGAGTTTCATCAGCATTTTCTTCTTTCAATATCGTTGCCTGCAAGTCAATAAGTTCTTCGTTAGATAATTCCTCCTCTATTAACTCCTCCACAACTTTGGCATCAACCTCTAACTGAAGTACCTCTGCAGCCTTTACAATCTTATCTGTAACCTCTTCATACAATTCGTCTTTTTCAAATCCTTCAAAGCCGTTTACGTGCCATGGGCATATTTTCTTCCATGCGTCATTTAAACAACTTTTAATAATTTCCGCCCAGGCCCTATTAAGATGGCGTGGTAAATATTGTAAGATTTCCAAAAGTCTCTTAACATAAAAATTTTCTCATTGTCTACTGCAGACAATGCCTGAGCAAATGTTGTGCGTAAATAGTATGCTTTTAAATTCGAAATAACATTTTGATCCATAGGTTGGATGAGTGAAGCATGTTTGGCAGTAGAAATATGACTATCACATTCGAATTGAAATCAGCTAGATGCATAGGATGTCCAGGATCTAATAGAAGCAAAAATCTTGAAAGGAACATTGTTGTCTTTACAATATTTTTCAACCTCAGGAATGAAACAGCATTTAAACCAATCCTCGAAGAGAGATATTGTTATCCATGCTCTCTGGTTCGAACAGAAATGCATGGGTTGGGTGGCTTTATTGATTCCTTAAATGCACAAGGATTTCCAGAATGGTATACAAGCAGTGGTTTTAATCTGTAATCTCCTGCTGCATTAGCCCTGAGCAAGGGTGTGGCCCTATCTTTTGATGCCTTGAAACCTGGCATTGCATTTTCCTTATTGGCAGTGTATGTTCAATCTGGTATTTTTTTCCAATACAGAGCAGTCTTGTCAATGTTAAAAATTTTCTGCATTAAATAGCCACCTACATCAATAATTTTTTTTCTAACACATCACAAAATTTCTGTGCAGCTGCAGAATCAGCACTGGCGACTTCACTGCATACTTTAACATTGTGGAAACCAGCACGATGCTTGAACATATTAAACCACCCATTGCTTGCCATGAACTTGGGTTGGGATTCGCTGTACTTATCCTTAATATCTTTATGAATACTTGTTACTTTTGTTTGAATGGTCATTACACTCAGGGGCACTCACTTCTCAATCTGATTTTCCATCCATATTATTAACACTGTTCCATCTTCAATATAGCACCTGAACGCTGTTTTGTGATCACTGCTGATCTTAAGTACATTGTTCCTTTGACATGTTCTTTTATATGCGCACTATCCTTTAAAATAGTATTCACTGTTGAAGCAGCGAGACCTAATTCCCTTGAAATAGATGACAAAATTTGGCGTGCTTTGTACTTCTTAATCATATTCATCTTCATTTCTAAATCAATTTTGTTTCATTTCCTGGCACTACCACGACTTGCACTTTTTGTTGTTCGATGCTTTCCCTTCATCATTGTAATACGTAAATAGGAATGAAGAGAAGTTTCTGAAAATTTGTTTTTTATATGGTTGAAGATTTCAGTGAAAGGGAACACATTTGACCATAACAGCATAAAAATCCATACAATTGCAGTTGTCGCTTTTATCCAAAAGCAATAAGATCGAGTTTACTACTTGTATATAATTAGATGCACTAACATAAAAGCCTGATAAACCGGAAAGTGCAAATTGTTTTTATTGTTATATGGTCGTGACCTCCATAAACGTGCTTTAAAAAATATCACAGAGGCCGTTCAAAATTGATTCTTATAACGGGGGGGGAACATGTAATAACAATGAAATTCCCCAACTTACAATTTCCATTATGAATATGGCCTTTTAGAGAGATAAATAGCTTAGTAATATAACAAGATTTTCAATTTCCAAAGACTTGGAACGAATTACAAAAAAAAAAAAAAAAAAACTAGGCTTTACATACCAACTAAGAAATATTGTTCAAGGTTCAGGCCTAAATGGATGTCTGATGAACTAATGGGACATATGGCAGAGAAGAAAAATGCATGGGATACATATAAATTAACATGTGACACAGAAGCCTATGATAGATATCAGTTGATCTGTAACCAACTTACAAAGGAGGTTAGGCAGGCGAAGGCAGATTACGAGAAATCTTTGGCAAGGGATGCAAAGAAAAACAGCAAGCAGTTCTTTACTTATGTAAGCTCTAGAAGGAAGGGGATGAATCAGATTGGTCCACTTGATATCGATGGTTCAACTGTTCATGATCCTGCTCAGGTAGCTAACAAACTAAATCAATATTTTGCATCTACATTCACACATGAGGAGTTATTCAGGAAGGGGAATGCCATAGATGAAGTAAACACTGGCAGTGAGCTAGATGATCTTGTAATAATTGAGAGTAAAGTGGAGGAGAAATTGTTGAAGATAAATACAAGAAAGGCACCTGGGGTGGATGGGATCTATCCAGTTATATTAAAGGAGGCAGCAAAGGAAGTAAGCAATCCGTTAGCCATAATTATGAGAGCTTCCTTGGACTCAGGGGAGATACCCACAGACTAGAGATGTGCAAATGTAACCCCAGTTCACAAAGGAGGAACAAAGGCTGACACAAGTAATTATAGGCATGTGAGTTTAACCTCTGTTCCAGGTAAATTAATGGAAGCATTGGTTAAAGAAGCACTGCAGGAATATCTTGACAAGAATTCAGTTATAGCTCAGACACAGCATGGTTTTGTTAAGGGAAGGTCTTGCCTGACCAATTTGATTGGATACTATGATGTAATCACAAAAGAATTGGATGCGGGGAATAACTTTGATATTATATATTTGGGTCTTAGAAAGGGTTTTGATACTGTTGCACATGGAAGACTGCTGAAAAAATGGTAGTAGTGTGGCATTGATGGCAAATTGTTGCTATGGGTAAAGGGATGGTTGAGTGGCAGAAGACAGAGAGTGGTAATTAATGGACACTGCTCATCGTGGACTAATGTTATTAGTGGAGTCCCTCAGGGGTCAGTGTTGGGTCCATTGTTGTTTTCTGTATTTATAAATAATATTGATGATGGTATATCAAGAGCTTAATGTCCAAGTTTGCAGACGATACAAAGGTTGGCAGGGTTGTTAAGGTTGCTACTGACGCTATGCTGCTGCAACAGGATCTGGAAAGGTTGAGCAGATGGGCTGAAAGGTGGCAAATGAAGTTTAACATTGACAAATGTAAAGTACTACATATGGGAAACAGCAACCCCAGAGCAACGTATCAACTCTGTGGTACTACACTGACAGTGGTAGAGAATAAAAAGGACGTGGGGGGTAATTGTGTAGGCAGATATGAAGTTCTCTGAGCAATGCAGACGGGCTGCAAGAGTAGCTCATGGTGTCTTATCAATGATATACAAGAATTTTTGTAGCAGGGATAGGGAGATGATTATTCCCTTGTATAAGGCAATGGTCAGGCCGCACCTTGAGTACTGTATACAGGTCTGGAGGCCTCATTTCAAGAAGGATGTAGAGCTGCTGGAACGAGTACAGAGAAGGGCAACAATGTTAGTGAACGGAACGAAGGGTTGCTCTTACGAAGAAAGGCTTAAGTTTTGCAAATTACAATGTCTGGAGACTAGGCACCGGCGAGGTGATCTGATAGAGGTGTACAAAGCCTTCAATGGTTTGAGCATGCTCAATGCTGATGGGATACTGCCTCTTGCTCAGAATAATCACCTGTGAGGGCATAAATTCAAATTGAGTAAAGACAGATGTAGGATAGATGTGCGGAAATTCGCCTTTAGCCAGCGGGTAGTTGGTTGGTGGAACAGACTACCATCCCTTGTTGTGGAAGTTGATAGCCTAAATAAATTAAGGGTTTTTTTTGGCTGATGCTGCATAAGCTTGCTTTCTTGCATCATGTGCCTCTACTAATGCTAATAATAAGTTGTAATGAAAAATCACAACAGCTAAAAAATAACTACTAAAAATAATATATTGTGCTGGTTTATGGATACTGACACTGCTAGTAATAGCAGAAATGTCCAGCAACCATAATGAAATATAGATAAATAGATTAGATAAGTGTATGCGTAGGTGTAGTTACCATGGAAGGCCCTGTCTGGTGTAGTTACCATGGAAAAAAATAAAAAATTGTATTAATGTGCCCACCAATTGGCTTGCTATGGGGGGTATTATTTTATTTAGTTGTTTTTTTTTTTTGTCTTTATTTTCATTTCTGACATTGTTTAGTCTTATTTTTGCAAAAACAATACCATTAGTGACTTAAACACGAGGCATATGTCCCCGGGGCCTATTACTGGTATGGGTTATGCAACCCTGGACTGCCCGAGCCCTATTATATTCCTCTTCTTCCAATTACTTTTTTCTGTTCTTAGACACTACAATTTATATGTTGTGTGCAATTAGGTTGGGCCCCGGGTGCCAAGTGTTACAGTGATCAAGCGATTCTCTGACTGATTTCTAGAGCGTTTTTCTCAAAGCTACAGTTTTATTCATTTGTAAAAGTTTTCTTACATTCCCATTAATTAATTGTTAACTTAGTATAAACAATTTTAACTAAGTTACAGAAAGGAAAACCACCTTTCTTTTTTCAATTAGCAGCACTGCTCCTGACTCCCCATGGCAGGGCTGGTAACCTGGGAGAAAAAATCCACTCTCAGGGCTGAAAAGAACAAAGATGGAAAACAGTCCCACCTTTAGAGCCATCGAGCTCAAGACAAACAAATGACACTGAAAATAACTATTCTTACCCCAAGAGGTTGAAAACAACAACTCAAGAGGAAATACCAGCATTTCTCATATGCACTCTCAATCAATTTTTGCTCAGGAAATGGGAATAGTTTACTCAGAACTACTTCTGAGTAAACTATCCCCATTTCCTGAGCAAAAATGTATTGACTCTGCTGCAGGTTCACTAAAAACAGTAAAGCGACTCCAAACACTTCCTAGTTCATTTCACAAATATACTAGGTCTCAGTTCTAATTCAACAATGTCCACTTCCAGTATGTATTCCGTCTGCCAAACCCCATGTACTTTTTCTGACAGAATCATAGTTATCGGTTGATTTGACTACTGTTCATCTCAGTTGCACAAATTATTAGCTATATAATACCTTTTCCCTCAAAGGTGGTACTTGTGCATATGTCCGTTCCCATATTCCCTGTCAGAGACTTGATAATTTGGAATCTTCTCTTTTCAACCTTCTCTGGCTTAAAATCTCTCCACCTCATTCTGTCAAATTCATCTGTTGTCTCTACCGTTCTCCCAACTCCACTAATCACTCGGAACTCTTTGACTTCCTCTCTTTGCAACTTTTGCGCCTCCGTAGCCAGGTGGGAAGGAAAAGCAGTGCGTAGCACACGCTTCTTGATTAGACCGGGGTTCGAGCCCATCACCACCAAATACGGAAGATGCGGAAAGGTCAGGGAATGACCACCGCATTTCCCAGAGCAATATGGCCTTAGTTGCTAATGCTCCTAAAAACCAAACAAAACAAAACAAACAAATTTTGCAACTTGACTTTCTCGAGTCCAGCTTTCCTAACAGTGAGGTAATTTTCCTTGGTGATTTTAATCTTCACAACTCCAGCTAGCTTCCATTCGCTAGTTACACAGACCCAGCTGGTCGAGATGCTGAGTCTTTTGCAATTACTAATGACCACACACAGATTTTTCATTTACCTACCAGAATACCAGACAATCCAAACCATACAGCCAACACATTTTATCTTTTTCTCACAAACAACTCTTCTAAGTACACGGTCGAAGCGAGTGGTCCTTTAGGCATGTTAGATCACAACTTGGTAATTGTCTCTCCTCCAATGGAGCATTTATCTCATGGCTATTCCCAACCTCGTGTTGTTTTGCATTACAAGAATGCAAAATGGCATGACCTGCGAGATTTCTTTTCTTTTTTTTTCCTTTGTCAGATTACTGTTTCAAAACATCTGATGTCAACATTTGCTCAGATCGTGTTAGTGAAATTATTCTTGTAGGAATCGAGTTCTTTATTCCACGCTCCAGTTAAAAATCCCGTCCTTTATCTAAACCTTGGTTTTCCAATAAATGTGCTAAGGCTGTTCAAGAGAAGAATGTTGCATAACGTAATTGGCTTGTTTCCAATTCTTCAGTTTCACTTTCTGCCTACCACAAAGCTTTCAACAATTGTAAAGCAGTTATTAATCCATCCAGACTAGATTTTGAACACGCTAAGAGTAGAAAACTTGCTTCTTGCCCTAATGGTTGCCAAGCATTCTGGTCTCTTGCCAAAGCTGTTGGCTACATCTTTTGCCTATCTGTGCTCCCACATCTATCAAAACCAGATGGTTGTGTTGTCACTTCAGCCAAGGATAAAGCTGACCTGCTAGCATCCCATTTTTCTTCCAACTCATGTATTGATGATCTTGATAAAACACCTCCTACCATTCCCAACATGCTCTATTCAATGCCTTGTGTGGTCTTCCGTCAAAAGGATGTGAGAAGGATTTTTACGAATCTTGATGCTAAAAAAGCTCCAGGTTCTGATGGTATTTCTCCACTTGTTCTCAAAGCCTGTGCTCCTGAACTTACTCCTGTTCTTTGCTACCTTTTTTCAGTTTCTTATTCCAAAGGTGTTTTTCCTTCTGCTTGGAAATTTGCTCATATCCAGCCAGTTCCTAAAAATGGTGACGAATCCATCCCATTGCAAGTTTACTTCTACTCTTTCTAAAGTAATGGAGAAATCAATTAACTGCCAACTCTTAAACTACCTAGAAACCTTCTTTTCTGATCAACGATCGCCAGTATGGAGTCCGTCAGTGTCGATCCACTGGTGATATTCTGGCTTATGTTACCCATTTATGGACAAATTCAATGGAAAAGTTTGGTGAAACACAAGCAGTTGCTCTTGACATCTCAAAGGCTTTCAATCATGTTTGGCATAAAGGTCTTTTAAACAAGCTTCCATCTTATGGTTTGGCAAATGTTTTTTGTAATTGGTTATCCAGATTGCTCTCTGATCGCTCACTGAGGGTGGTGGTAGATGGGCTCTCTGTCTTCTAACGTCTCCACTAATGCTGGTTGCTACCCCCTCAACTTTAAGTTCTTTTCTTAAGTATATTAATGACCTTCTTCCATTGACTGGAAATCCACATAGTTTTGCCAATGGTAGCACATTGCATTCCACTTTCCAGTTTGAGAAACCTTGCCCTGCTCATTCAGCTTCAACTTCTCAAATATCCGCTATCAATTCCTTAAATGCCGATCTCCAGGTTTTTAAAAGACTGAGTTTTAGAAGGACATATGCAATGTCCTTCTAAAACTCAGTCTTCTCTTATATCTTGCAAAAAGGATTCTTTTGCTCCTCTGCTTATCTTTGGTGACACTCCGATTTCTAGTCACCAATGCTTTCTAGTCACCAATCTCTTTTTGTCAAGAGAGAGAGATCAGAAGTCAGGATTACCCTGACGTCTGATCTCTCTCTCTTGGCAAAATCACATTACAAATATTACAAATATTGCAAATCACAAATCTGCCCTACCATGGAATATTGTTCCCACATCTGGGGTTGTGCCCCCAAAACCTCACTCAGGCTTCTAGATTCCATTCAGAAGAGGGCAGTTAGGTTAATTAATGGCTCATCTCTAACAGAGTCTCTTTGCTCGCTGTCTCGTAGACATACTGTTTCTGCTACATGCCTTTTCTACAGATACTTCCATGAGAACTGTTCTTCTGAATTGGCTTCTGCACTGGTGTGCAAAATTTAAGGACCAGTCAGGTTTTCAACTGTAGCTTCTCATATGACGCCTGGAAATGGGAAAAGCATACCAAAGGAACCTCGTGAGGTACTGAAATGATGAAGGAAACAACACTAACACAACAATGGAAACAAAATGGTACAGACGGACTTTATTCAAAAATGGCAATATAGCACTGGCTGCCATGATACAGATGCATCATTGTATCACGGCAGGATCACAGTTGGTCCTTAGTAAGAGATATGGCTGCCTCTAATGTCGATGCAGGCTTTGCACCACCTGTCTATACTTAGAACAGTATTGTTGATAAGTTCTTGCAGTAACATCGTCCATTCCTCTGTCAGCACCATCTTCAGCTGGTGAACATTTTCTGGTGGGTGTGGACATGCCGCTAGCCTTCTCCCCAGAGCATCCCATATGTGTTCTATGGGATTTAGATTTGGGGAATGGGCAGACCAATCCATATGAACAATGTCCTCACTTTCCAATCATAGCTGCAGTTCGATGGGGTGTGGTGTTAACATCCATAGACACAAACAAGGGCCAATGGCACTTCGGAACAGATGCACATGAGGAAGGATTACCTCAGTTCAGTAGCGTGCACTGGTTACAGTACCGCCTTCCGGTATCTGTAGTTGTGTACATCCATCCAAGATAATGCCTCCCCAGATGAGAACATATTGATCCCTTTCAGTGATGTTTGTGGGGTGATGCCATGTGCCAACCTCTCTCCTGATTAGCTGACGTCCAGAATCACTGCTGAGGCTGAATCTACTCTCGTCAGTAAAGAGTACCTTAAGTAAAGATTTTGTGGTTGTGTCACCTTTAGAAATAGTGTTGGTCCTTAAGTTTTGCACACCAGTATATAATTCCCACTCTCTCTTTCAAAACAGACGGAACACGTGCCTCCACCAGCCAATATCCAATTACTGTCCAACTTCAAACTCACAGAACCAACTTTTCATCTGCCATTTTCTGGAATAATCTTCCTTCATATGTATTTCCTGAAAATTACATTCTACAGAAGTTCAACTGTAATGTGAACAAATATCTTATTTCGTCTTCTCAACCTTCAACCCAAGCATTGTACTAAGTAGTATAGGTTCTAATACCTGTCGTGTTTGATGTTTCTTAAAAAGAAAAGAAAGAAATAAATAAATAAAAGTCTGGGGATATTCCGGTAGAGACCATGAATTCCCAGCATTCTGAAAAATTATTAAACATGACCACTTTTGGTGGACAACCAATAAAAGCTACTCTCCGTGCCACCATAAACTCCTCGAAGGGAGTAATCGCAGAATGGTACTTATTAACTGTATCAGAGGAGAAGATAGTTCAAGAGCTACTTGAACAAAAAGTCATCCAAACAAGGAGAATTATGACTTGGAAAGATGGTGTTCTTGTTCCCACTAGGAGCATAATTCTCACTTTCAGCTTTCCCACCCTACTATCATCTATTAAAGCAGGCTATCTCCATTGCCATGTCCGTCCTTACATCCCAAACCCATTCAGGTGCTACACGTGCCAAAAATACGGATGCTCCTAAACTGCATGTCTAGGTGAGGCAATATGTCCTAATTGTGGATCGAAGGAGCCCAATCAAACTGAATGCACTGCTACAACTTATCTTTGCCCAAACTGTAAGGATAATCAAACAGCTTTCTCCTAAACAAGCGAACTATGGAAGCAAGAGAAAAAAATCCAGAAATATAAAGTTGAGAATAAAGTGACATATTCAGAGGCGAGAAGACAAATGCTGAAAACATATGCAACGGCTGCTAAACAATTCCAGTCAATAGGTATAGAAACAGATGTTACTGTTTGTATCTTCTTTCTTCTTCTCAACCTCCAACCCAAATATGACTATCACTAATTGGCCTTGCTCCCCGCACTAAATAAAACATGCAGTATTGCTACTGACCCAGATGGGATCTACTACATTTTTTTTTTTTTTTTTTTATGAAAACCCCAAACACGAAAGGTATCAAAACCTATAGTACTTAGTACCGTGCGCGTTGAAGGAGAAGTATGTGGGGAGGGGGATGCCGAAAACTTTTCTCTAGAGACTAAACATGGGTTTCACCACTTCAAGCCTCCATAAGCAAGGTGGTGGTATTTCACCGGTTGATGAAAGTCATCTACCACCTGAAAAAATAAGTGCAGCCATTATCAACCTACTGCAGGATGGAAGCCTGTTCAACAATTCATGCTGAGGGAAATGGACCATAATCTGCCACGCTGGTCCAGTGTGGGTTGGCAGATCGATCGTATTCAGCAGTCAGGGGCTTGAACCCCGGTCTACTCAAAGAGCGTGTGCTAATGCACTCCCGCTCCTGACCACTCGGCTACGGAGGCCTACATAATGTTAAAACAGCTTAACAGCAGTGCAAAAGAATGTTGTTAAACTACTACAAGCGAATATTCTTATAAAATTCTTACTTAACCTCCTGGTGTCACTCAATAGCTCTAGCCTTCTCAAAGCCTTGGAAGGATTTTACCTTTCCACATAACTACAGGCTGATTTCACTGACCGGTTGTTTAGGCAAAGTCCTCGAAAAAATGGTTCTCAGGCAGCTAACGTGGGTCCTAGAAACTAACAACTTGCTAAATAGTAATCAGTACAGGTTTCGAAAGAACCTTTCCATGTTAGATGTAATGATAAAAGCAGAAACAAATATCCGTAATGCGTAATAAGGGACAACATCTGAACATGATTAATCTATATATTATGAAAGCCTTTGATACCACCTGGCGATATGGTGTACTTCAAGATCTTCACTCATTTGGCTTGAGAGCTAATCTACACAATTTATACAAAACTTCCTATGCCACAGAACGTTTCAGGTCAGAGACATGAATAATTTATCCAAATAATTGAACAGGAGGATGGTGTACCGCAGTGTTCCATTCTCAGTGCAACATTATTTGCAATTAGAATTACAAACATGACACGGGATGTACCTAATACAGTGGAACCATACATGTTTGCTGATGACCTCATTATCTCTTGTCAATTCCAAACTATGAACATCATTGAAAGGCAGCTTCAGATCTCCATTGCTAAAATAGAAACATGAGCATTATGGAATGTTTACTCCCTAGTAGAAAAGAAATCCACTGAATTTCATTTTTGTAAAAAACGAAAACTACACCTGGATACAGAGATATTTTTAAAAAACAGTATGATACCTATCACCAATGATTTTCGTCTGTTGGGGTTATATTTAGATAACAAACTAAATTTTGCTTCTCATATAGCTTACCTTCAAACTACTTGTCTTAAAAAACTGAACATTCTTAGAGCTGTTTCTGCCATATAATGGGGTGCTCACAGAAGCTCCCTCTTACAACTCTACAGATCCTTAATCCAGACACGCTTGGATTATGGTGCACCTCTCTATGGCTCCACAAGGAAAGGCTTCCTATTACGTCTGAACACCATCCAGAATAGTGCCCTCAGGATAGCTTTGGGAGCCTTCAGAACATCTCTGGTCCACAGCCTGTATATTGAGGCAAATGAACTTCCTCTGCAACTCAGGAGGAAAACTGTATTGTGCAATTATGCAGCATAAAAATTAAAAGCATACCATTCCTCCGCAGCTGGCAATACGAGTTTGATCCTTGGTATACCTAATGAAAACTGCCCCACAGGGCAGTTTTCATTAGGTATACCAAGGATCAAATACAGGGGCGTTTTTATTTGTGTTTATTGTGATATAACATAGCCTTTTGGGATATTAAATTTCAGAACATATTCCTAGACCTTGATACTTCTGAACCTCCTTGGACTGAATGCTCACCTCTCTGCGACAATTTCTTTTTAAGATGGGAAAAATCCTCTCTGGCAAACATCAACTTTCAACAGCTCCATAAAACTCATTCGTTGGAAAACTCAGATAAAATACCTATCTATACTGATGGCTCCAAAACAGATGCAGCCATAGGTGATGCAGCAGTTTCTTCCACCTTCTCAGTTGCTGTGTCTCTTCCTACGGAACGCAGTATCTATACTGCAGAATTATTTGCAGTAAATCTAGCTCTAGATAAAATATACAACAGCCATATCAAGTAATCTCTGATATACACAGACTCCTTAAGTGCAATCATTTCCATTCAATCTACCTTTTTGCCCTTTCATCCCATTCTTAAAGAGATACGATCTAAGTTATTTTACTATCAAACATTCAATCCGAAGGTTACCTTCTGCTGGATACCTGGTCATGTTGGCATCCCAAGTAATGAACAGGCAGACGATGATGCTAAACACCCCGACTCAGGCTTTTCAGTCAGCTAAATGTGACCTACATCGAAAGTTCAAATAAATAATAAATTGCTACAGATAAAAAAAAGAGCCAAAACTGTGGACATCTAGTATCATAGCCGAGGCTATTTGCATTTAGACCTGGGAAAAATCGCTTCAGAAGCTTTATAAACAGTTTCCAGCTCAGGAATCGTTGCTGAATAACATATCCAAAATCTGACAAAATCGGACCCTGGGAACACTCCCAAAAAATGGATTTCAAAATGGTGGAGACTGGCTGTATCCTAATAAATGAAAAAAGAAACTAATTTACACTTTGTAGAGAGAGATAATGCTTTTATTTATAGTTGAAAATGTTTCAAATAAAAATAACTTTCAAAAATATACCACACAACCATTTTTTGTTATAAAATTTTGATATTAAAAATATTTTACAAATTTTAAAATCAAGAAAACGATTATTTCAAAATCTGTTTCATGTTCTGTTCATTACAGAAGTCAGTCAAAGACAAACTTAAAAAACGTCTTCATCACTGTCATCATATTCATTATTGGCAGTGGGGTGGTTGTTATCGCAACCACTGATTTGGCACTCGCCACAAGCAGTTGAACAGGACAATCCGTGACGTTTGCATCCACATCGTGAAGTATCACATTTCATCTTGCAGCAACAGCGGATCATGTTAAGTAGATAATCTGGAGCTGGGGGCATGTCGCAGAGTATAGGGTTGTAGGAATTATTCTTTAAATACCAACCTCACTCTTCTGCATTGATCCTCTCTTCTGTAGACTTCCAGAGTCTTATTTGAAAGTATGTGCAAAAGCTGTGGTACTTTATGGATGAATCGGTGGGTGGCAAATGCTCGGGTGTAACAAATGATGTAGCTCAACTATCTTTTCAACTAACATTCAATGACGCAGTGCGTTTGTGGATTCCAATGTTTTGCAACCATTCAACAGAAGCATTGCCTTTCTTCCAGCAGCTTCAATATCTGAGTGTGGCAACAATCAGAACAAAATGTATTTGCAGCTGAACGGAGTTCAGCCGCCTTCATCAGTTTGTCGAATGCTAGGTCTTCCCAATGGAAAAAATTCTGGATGTGGTATCACAGCCCGTGAAAACATGCACAAACAGGAGCAACTTGCAGTGGTCACTACCTAACCCCATCAATGATTGAATGCTAAGAAATTAATGGAGGCACTGGTTAAGGAAGCAATGAAGGATCATCTAGGCAAGACTGCAGTTAGAGTTCAGCATGAATTTGTTAAGGGCAATTCTTGTCCGACTAATTTGATTGGATACTATGATGTGGTCACAAAGGAACCAGATGCAAAAAATAATTTTGATATCATATCCTTGGATTTTAGGAAAGCTTTTGATACTGTCGCACATGGAAGACTGCTGTACAAATTGGAGAGTATGGCTGTAAGGGCAAGTTGCTACAATGGATGAAAGGATGGTTGAATTGGAGAAGACAGAGAGTGGTAATCAATGGAAACTGCTCTTCATGGACTAGTGTTATTAGTGGCATTTCCCAGGGTTCGGTGTTGAGCCATTGTTGTTTTCTGTATTTATCAATGATATTGATGAAGGTATATCAGACTTAATGTTCAAGTTTGTAGATGATACAAAGGTTTTCAGGATTGTTAATGCAGTAATGATAGTATGCTTCTTCAACAGGATCTGGAAAAGTTGAGCAGATGGGCTTGAGAGGTGGCAACTGAAGTTTAACATTGACAAATGTAAAATACTGCATGTGGGTAGCAGTAACTACAGAATATATACCAGGTGTGTGGTAATGGTAGTTACCACACACCTGGTACTTCCCTTTACCACGCACCTGGTGGTAAAGGGAAGGGTTATTGCTTTCGTAAAGGCGACTACGATGGACTGAGATAGTATTTAAATTCTATACAGTGGGACCAACTGATGATGTTACCAACAGCAAATTCAAAATGGGAAGCATTCAAAGAACTTATCTTGGAAGCTACTAGGCTTTACATACCAACTAAGAAGGCGCCTCCGTAGCCAGGTGGGAAGGAGTGGCAGTGCGTAGCACACGCTTCTTGATTAGACCGGGGTTCGAGCCCGTCACCACCAAATACAGAGGATGCGGAAAGGTCAGGGAATGACCACCGCATATCCCGGAGCAATATGGCCTTAGTTGCTAATGCCCCTAAAAACCAAATAAGTAACTAACCAACTAAGAAATATTGTTCAAAGTTTAGGCCTATGTGGATGTCAGATGAACTAATTAGACATATGGCAGAGAAGAAAAATGCATGTGATACATACAAATTAACACGTGACACAGAAGCCTATGATAGATACAAGTTGATCTGTAACCAAGTTACAAAGGAGGTTAGGCAGGCGGAGGCAGATTACGAGAAATCTTTGGCAAGGGATGTAAAGAAAAACAGCAAAGAGTTCTTTACTTATGTAAACTCTAGAAGTAAGGGGATGAATCAGATTGGTCCACTTGATATCGATGGGTCAACTGTTGATGATTCTGCTCAGGTAGCTAACAAACTGAATGAATATTTTGCATCGACATTCACACATGAGGAGTTATTCAGCGGGGGGAATGCCAGAGGTGTATTCAACTCTGCCAGTAAGCTAGAGAATCTTGTAATAACTGAGAGTAAAGTGGAGGAGAAATTGTTGAAGATAAATACAAGAAAGGCACCTGGGGTCGATGGGATCTATCCAGTTATATTAAAGGAGGCAGCTAAGGAAGTAAGCAAACCCTTAGCCATAATTATGAGAGATTCCTTGGACTCAGGGAAGTACTCATGGACTGGAGATGTGCAAATGTGACCCCAATTCACAAAGGAGGATCAAAGGGTGACACAAGTAATTATAGACCTGTTAGTTTAACTTAGAAAGGCTTTTGATACTGTTGCACATGGAAGACTACTGCACAAATTGGAGCAGTGTGGCATTGGAGGCAAATTGCTGCTATGGATAAAGGGGTGGTTGAGGGGGAGAAGACAGAGAGTGGTAATCAATGGACACTGCTCATTGTGGACTAATGTTATTAGTGGAGTTCCTCAGGGCTCAGTGTTGGGTCCATTATTGTTTTCTGTATTCATAAATGATATTGATGATGGTATATCAAGCTTAATTTCCAAGTTTGCAGACGATACGAAGGTTGGCAGGGTTGTCAAGGACACTAGTGACACTATGCTACTGCAATAGGATCTGGAAAGGTTGAGCAGATGGGCTGAGAGGTGGCAAATGAAGTTTAACATTGACAAATGTAAAGTACTACATATGGGAAACAGCAACCCCAGAGCAACGTATCAACTCTGTGGTACTACACTGACAGTGGTAGAGAATGAAAGGGACCTAGGGGTGGTTGTGCAGGCAGATATGAAGTTTTCTTAGCAGTGCAGACGGGCTGCAAGAGTAGCTCATGGTGTATTGTCGATGATATATAGGAATTTTTCTAGCAGGGATAAGGAGGTGATTATTCCCTTTATAAGGCAATGGTCAGACCACACCCAGAGTACTGTATTCAGGTCTGGAGTCCTCATTTCAAGAAGGATGTAGAGATGCTGGAACGAGTACAGAGAAGGGCAACAAGATTAGTGAATGGAACAAAGGGGTGCTCTTACGAAGAAAGGCTTAAGTTTTTCAAATTACAGTGTCTGGAGACTAGGCACTAGCGAGGTGATCTGATAGAGGTGTATAAAGCCTTGAATGGTTTGAGCATGCTCAATGGTGATGGGATTCTTCCTCTTGCTCAGAATAACCACCTGAGAGGGCATAAATTCAAATTGAGAAAAGACAGATGTAGGATAGACATGAGGAAATTTGCCTTTAGCCAGCGGGTGGTTGGTTGGTGGAATAGACTTCCATCCCGTGTCGTGGAAGTTGATAGCCTAAATAAGTTTAAGGCTCAGCTGGACAGGTATTTCGAACGAACAGAGGGGTGAAGTGGAAGTGGTTATTTATTTATTAATTTTTTTATTTGGTTTTTTTTTTTTTTTTTTTGGCTGATGCTGCATAAACTTGCTTTCTTGCATCAAATGCCTCTACTAATGCTAATGCATCTTGAAAAATGCATGCATTTCTGAAAGGATGTGAATCTTTGGAACAGATGAAGAAAAGAGCAACAAGGTTAGTAAAAGTTACTAAAAGGGTACTATTACCTGAAAAACTTCAGTTTTGCAAAAGCAGCACTTGTAAACTACAAACCTGCAAGGAGACCTGATTGAAGTATTTAGGGCTTTAAATGAATTGAATGAACTGAATAATGATGGCACCTTTCTCTTTCTTAGAAAATACACCCGAGAGTGACATAACCTTATATTGAAGTGGAAAACAATGTGCAAATATTTGCATTTAGGTAAAGAGTGACTGGTTGTTGGGAACTTCTCAATCTGCAATTTTGGAAGTGAGTGGTTGAAATAAAATTTAGGAAGAATTAGATTGTCAGAGGTGATGGAAATATGGGGTGGCTTTTTTTTTTTTTTTTTTTTTTTTTTTTTTGTCGATGGCACCTAACTTTGCTTTCCTGCATCATTTATTAATACTGGCAGTTCTCGCTTTACAAGTTCTCGGGTCTACGATTTTTTTTTTCCCAAGTATCAAGAAATCGAAAATATGAACATTAATTGCAAAAAATGAATGTTAAACATTCATCAATACCGCATTCCAAACCATGTGCGTAGCTACACAATACAGTATACCCTGGTTACGATATTAATCAGTTCCAGAGACACCATCGTATTGTTAAAATACCGTAATGTGAACCCAATAACACATTGTTTTTTGGTAATTCGTTTCAAGATCTCGGAAGTTGAAATTTTTGCTGTATAACTAAGCTATTTATCTCTCTAAAATGTAATTTTTAAGGTCATGAGCGTGACCTTAAGGCCATATAAAAGGTTGTGAGTGTGGTTTCTAAATTGTATTAGTTATCAATTACCAATTCAAATGCACTACACTTTCATCGTTATCATATGTTCCATTATAAGAATCAATTTTGAATGCTTTTGTGATATTTTTCTAAAGCATATTTCTGCAGGTCACTACCATAAAACAATAAAAACAATTTGCACTTTCCGGTTTATTGGGCCTTTCTGTTTCTGTAAGCAATTATATACGGGAAGTAAACATGACCTTCTTGCATTTGTGAAAATACCGATAGCTGGAATTGTGTGGTTTTTTACGTTATTATGATGAAATGTGTTTCCCCTTTACTGAAATATTCAATCGTATAAAAAACATAAATAAATTTTCAGAATCTTCTCTTCATTTCTTATTTTTTAAGCTTCATAAACTTGTTACTCCACGTGAATTGTGTTAGCTGCAATTTGTGTGTGCCATTAAAAAATGCTTATGCATGCAATCTTGAAGTTTATAATTAAAAGAGAAGGTTATCTTGGAAACAAATGCCTCTTGATATATTTTTGAAGAAGACGACTCCTTGTGCAACAAACGAACGAGTGCCGATCCAATAATGAGTGATCAGCGAGTGTGCATTTAGTCAATGATAATGATGAAGAATAAACGTTCTTTAACATTTGTAAGTTGTAAATAATTTCTCTATTATTATAATTTGCTTGATTTAACAGGCTACTTTTTCATTTCTTTTGATAAATCAATCATTGTTTAAACATAAACTAATCAGCTAACTAATTTCATTGTTGAGAACGTAATCCCTATTTTTAACCTTATGTCTATGGAAAATAAATTCTCCCTTTACGAGTGCATGCTACGAACGAATTAACTCATAAAGTCAAGGACTACCTGTACTACATTCCTGGATCAAATTCATCATTAGTATTCTGCCAAGCACACAACTCAACAACCCCTTGAGACCCGTAACAGAGAAGAAAAATGCATAGGATGCATATAAATTATCAAGCGACTCAGAAGCCTATGGCGGATATAAGCTAGTCTGTAATAAGGTCACAAAGGAGGTTAGGCAGGCGAAGGTAGATTACGAGAAATCCTTGGCAAAAGATGCTAAGAAAAACAGCAAGGATTTCTTTGCTTATATAAACTCTAAAAGGAAGAGGATGAATCTGATTGGTCCACTTGACATCAGTGGTTCGATTGTTGATGATCCTGCTCAGATAGCAAACAAGCTGAATGAGTATTTTGCATCTACATTCACACATAAGGAATTATTAAGGTTTGAAAATGGCAGAAGGTTATCAAATTGTAGCAGGATACTTAATAATTTTGTAATAACTGAGAGAAAAGTGGAGCAGAAATTGTTGAAGATAAATACAAGAAAGGCACCTGGGGTGGATGGGATCTATCCAGTTATATTAAAGGAGGCAGCAAAGGAAGTAAGCAATCCGTTAGCCATAATTATGAGAGCATCCTTGGACTCAGGGGAGGTTCCCACGGACAGGAGATGTGCAAATGTATCCCCAATTCACAAAGGGGGGATCGAAGGGTGACACGAGTAATTACAGACCAGTTAGTTTAACTTCTGTTCCGGGTAAAATAATGGAGTCACTGGTTAAAGATGCATTGCAGGATCATCTAGACAAGACTGCAGCAATAATTCAGACACAGCATGGGTTTGTTAAGGGAAAATCTTGTCTGACAAATTTGACAAGGGGGACCGCACTAATAATATTAGTCAATGAGGAGCAATGTCTATTGATTACCACTGTCTGTCTTCTCCTGCTCAACCATCCCTTTACCAATAGCAACAACTCGCCTTTAATGCCTTACTGCTCCAATTTGTTCAGCAGCCTTCTATTTGCTCTTAACAAATCCATTCTGTGCTTAAACTATAACTGCAGTCTTGTGTGAATGATCCTGCAATTCTTCTTTAACTATTGACTCCATTATTTTCCCCAGAACATAAGTTAAACTAACAGGTCTATAATTACTCGTGTCACCCTTTGATTCCCCTTTGTGAATTGGGGTTACATTTACAAATTTCCAGTCTATGTGTACTTCCCCGAATCCAAGGATTCTCTCTTAATTATGGCTAAGTGTTTGCTTACTTCCCTTGATGGGAAGTAAGCAAACACTCCTTAATATAACTTCATAGATCCCATCCACCCCATTGTGCCTCTCATATATTTTATTTCAACAATTTCTCGTCCACTTTCCTCACTTCTCCGTTATTACAAAATCAGTTTCTATCAGAGTTTGATTAACCTTTGGCCTCCACTTCCCTAAAGAATTCCGTGCGCACGTGTGCGTGTGTGTAGAAGCAAAATAATCATTTAGTTTGTCAGCTACATCAGCAGGATCATCAATTTGCACCATTGATATCAAGTGGACCATGATTCACCTCTTCCATCTAGAATTTACATAAGTAAAGATGTCTTTGCTGTTTTTCTTTACATCTTTTGCCAAAGAATTCTCATAATCTGCTTTTGCTTGCTTAACCTCCTTTGTAAATTGATTACAGACTAGCTTATATCTACCATAGGTTTCAATTCACATCCGGTACTTCTATTTGATTAGTCCTACAGCGTTTTGCCTGTCTTCTCATTTCGGGGCTCACATCTGGTGGTATGGTCTTGGGACACCCAAGGTCCTGAAATGGATATCATCATTCTTCTCTTTCTTCATGATTCATTTCTACTTCTCTCTCTCTCTCTCTCTCTCTCTGTCTCAGGGTAACTCGGAAATGTTTTTTTGGCCAGTGCAGCATAAGCCTCAGGCTTCCTTGCACCATATGGCATATGGTTTTGCCCGTCTTCTCATTTCGGGGCTCACATCTGGTGAGTATGGGCTTGGGACACCCAAGATCCTGAAATGGATATCATCATTCTTCTCTTTCTTCATGATTCATTTCTACTTTTCTCTCTCTCTCTCTCAGGGTAACTCGGAAATGTTTTTTTGGCCAGTGCAGCATAAGCCTCAGGCTTCCTTGTACCATATGGCTAATAATAATAATAATAATGTCCCTTGAGAATTTATATGCATCCTATGCATTTTTCTTATCTGCCATGAGTCTCATAAGTTCACCCAACAAGGCCCCGAGTGCCAAGCGAGTGATCTAGCGATTTTCAAAGCGAATTTTCTATAAAGAAGTAGTTAAAATTTCTAAAGTGTTTTACTTTCAAAGTTATTTATTTTCTGGCTCTTTATAAATAAAGAAGGAAGCCTCCTACAAGAAAGGAAAATCACCTTTCTTTTGTATATATTTAACTAACTCTTGTAACACACTAACCACTAACTTTTTATCGCTTGGTCACTGGTGGCACCGCTCCTGCCTCCACGTGGCGGGGCCGGTAACCTGGGAGAAGGAGGCTCCTCTCCCGGGGCGAAAAGTAGCAACAATGGATTGCGACGAATTTCCACCAATAGAGCCAACAGGCTCTCAACAAATTGACACCCGTAGAAGGGAACATGATCCTAGTCTCTCGAAAAGAATGAGAACAGATTCTAGCAAACCAGAACCACCAGCTTTTTTGATAATGCATTCATTATCGAATCAACCAGTAAGCAATTTGTCTCCCTTTGTCATTCAAAGGTGTCTTGAAAATTCAGCAGGAACACCAAAAATGGTAAAACGACTTCAGTCAGGAGATCTATTAATTGAAACCACGCAGCCAAGACACTCTGAACTGTTATTGAAACTGTCAACTATAAGCGGAATCCCAATTAAAGTCACGCCGCATAATACACTGAACTCCTCTAAAGGAGTAATAAGTGAGTGGGATCTACTAAACGTCACCGAAGAGGAAATAGTTACGGAATTACAAGAACAAAAAGTAACACAAGCAAGGCGAATCATGATCCGGAAAGACGATAAACTAGTTCCAACACGAAATATCATATTGACCTTCAGTACACCAAATTTACCAAACTCAGTGAAAGCAGGCTACCTCCACTGCCGAGTCCGGGCATACATTCCAAATCCCTTAAGGTGTTTCAAATGCCAAAAATTCGGTCATTCTCAAACAACATGCAGAGGAGAAAATACATGTCCTAATTGTGGTTCGAAAAATCATTCTCAAACAGATTGTACTGCAAAATCCCCAGAGTGCCCAAATTGTAAGAATGATCACCCAGCTTATTCAAAATCATGTGATCTGTGGAAAATGGAAAAAAATATACAGAAGTTTAAGATTGAACACAAAGTATCATATCAAGAAGCAAGAAGACAAGTCAAGGTAACTATGCCAAAACGCAGCTATGCCACTGCTACCCAAAACTGTCAAGCTGTTGCTACCCAAACAGAAGTGTCAATCCCACCTAACACATCCATTGCAGAATGGGCACGATCTGTACTTTTGACAGATCAGCCCGCTAACAAACCTGTTTCAATAGACGAAGTAAACAATACCCCACTCTCAGTTCCATCTAAAATTACATCAATCGATAAATCACAAAGGAAACCACAAAGGCAACGTGCCTCTGAATTGAAACAACCAAATTCAAGCAGTATGGACAGCGAAGCTGTAAATGCACAAGAAGAAACAGTCCTTGATCTTCATGCAGAAGATGACATGGAGACTGGATGTTCATCTACTGGTATCGATGATGTAGAAGGGAGTACAGAATATGGACGCCCTTATTTTCCAAGAAAGGATAAGATAAAACATGATCGTCAAAAGCAAACTGCACCCTCTTACAAGAAACAGACAGAATCATCTTCCCTCTCTAAAACCAAATAATGATGCACATCGTACAATGGAATTGCAGAGGTTTACGCAGTAATACCGATGATATATACGATTTGATCTCACAATATAATCCGGTAGCTTTTTGCTTGCAAGAGACTTACTTAAATCCACAGGTAACTTATTCGATTAAACATTTTACAGTCTATAGAAAAGATAGAATTAGTTCAAGCCATGCACATGGTGGAGTTGCAATTCTAGTGAATTGTAAATTTCCAGCAAGAAACATTCCTCTTCAGACCCACTTAGAAGCCGTTGCAGTTCGTGTAGCAATGGGAAAAACAATAACTCTCGTCTCATTGTATCTTCCACCTAACAATATCTACACGTTGAAAGAATTAGAAGATCTTATAAAACAGATACCATCTCCTTTTTGTCTTCTTGGTGACCTAAATGCACATCATCCGCTATGGGGATCTGCTTACATGGATAATAGAGGGCACTTGCTAGAAAAACTCATAGACCAATTGAACCTAACTGTGCTGAACACTGGTCATAACACCTACACTCATCTCTCCACGGGATGTATGTCGGCAATTGACTTATCTATATGCTCCCCTGAGTTACTTCCTACTATAGATTGGACGGTTTTAAATGATCTGCACAACAGTGATCATTTCCCAATAATATGCAGAATTCAAACAATGCAGACACCTTGCCCCGATCATCGGGTATTATGGAAATTTTCTAAAGCAGATTGGGAAAAGTTTTCTGTCTCCATCTCCTTTGACAGCCAATTGATACAACTAGGGTCCATTGATGATGCTACCGAGCACATTACCAAACAAATACTAGCAGCAGCTTCCAAAGCAATACCAAAATTTTCTACTTTCAAACACAGAAACCTTAAACACTGGTGGAATGACGCTTGTACCATAGCGAAAAAAGAAAAAAATAAAGCCTGGAATCAGTTCCATAAGTTTCCGACCACCGACAACCTAATCCAGTTTAAAAGGCTTAAGGCAAAAGCACGACAAATTAGAAGACAAGCCAAAAAAGAATCATGGATACAGTTTGCCTCTTCTATCACAAAAGACACTAGCAGTAAAACTATTTGGAAAAAAATTCGACAACTAAATGGCAAATTTTTCCCTGTTTCTGCTCCAATTTTAATCAAGAACGGACAAGAAGTATCCTCACCACAAGAAATAGCTAATGCGCTTGCAGAGACTTTCTCCGAAACTTCTGCCACTACAGCTTATGATACTTCCTTTCTACAAACTAAAGCCATAGCTGAAAAATATAAGATAAATTTCCAAACTACTCAGTCTTTAGCCTACAATCAACCTTTTCGTCTTTTTGAACTCCAAACAGCAATAAACAGATCACCAAATAGCACTGCTGGAGCTGATGGAATCTATTATGTAATGCTAAAACATCTAAACAATATAGATTTGAATTTGCTAATAACTTTCTTTAATCGGATCTTCCTTGAAGGTACATATCCCTCTACCTGGCATCACTCCGTTATTCTAGCCTTTCCCAAACCAGGAAAGGATCAATCACTCACACAAAATTATCGACCAATCTCCCTCACCAGTTGTCTTGGCAAAACTCTAGAAAAGATGGTACACAGGCGACTTACCTGGATTCTTGAAACTCAAAAGTTGCTAAACAACAGTCAATTTGGATTCCGACAAAACAGATCCACTTTAGATCTCATGGTGAAAGCAGAAACTAACATCCGTAATGCTTATGTAAAAAACGAACACCTTGTAATGGTAAGTTTGGACATTGAAAAGGCTTTTGACACAACCTGGAGGTATGGCATATTGCGAGAACTTTATTCCCTAGGACTGCGGGGACATTTACCGAAATTTATTAAAAACTTTCTCCAAAAGAGAACTTTTCAGGTTCGCTACCAATCAGTACTTTCTCGTATCTATACCCAAGAAGAAGGTGTCCCACAAGGGTCAATACTTAGCGCTACTCTTTTTTCACTTAGGCTAAACACTATAACCCACAATATTCCCAGTACTGTCGAATTATACATGTATGCTGATGATCTCACTCTATCTTGCAGTTCAAAAAATATTCCTACTATTGAAAGACAGCTGCAACTCTCCATAAATAAGCTGGAAATATGGACACAGCAGAATGGATATCGTATGTCAGAACAAAAAACAGTTGCAATCCACTTCTGCAAAAAACGCAAGCTGCATCCGGAACCGGAACTTCGGCTAAAGAACCACCTGATACCACTCACCAGTAATTTTCGTTTCCTAGGTTTAATGTTGGACACCAAACTTAACTTTGTTTCTCACATAACATATCTCCGAACAGTATGCTTAAAGAAACTAAATATTCTTCGGTCCATTTCTGCCATGAAATGGGGTGCCGATAGATACTCTCTCCTACATCTGTATCGTGCACTTATCAGGTCTCGATTAGATTATGGAGCTGTTGTCTATGACTCTGCTAGGAAAAGTGCACTAACCAGACTGAACACCATCCAACATAGTGCCCTTCGCACTTCTCTAGGAGCCTTTAGAACATCCCCTGTCCAGAGTCTGTATGTAGAGGCGCATGAACCTCCACTTCACCTTAGAAGGAAAATGCTGCTCCTTAATTATGCAGCCAAAATTCAAAGCCTTCCAGCCCATCCTGTTCGACCATTGCTTCTAAACCCTGATTGGATCACGTTTTACAACAGCAAAGTTACAGAAAATAGACCCACTGGTATTCGATTAAAAGAATTGATACATGCCTGGGACATAAACTTTGACAATATGCTTCAAGAGAATGATGTACCTGATCCACCCTGGTCTGTAACTCTCCCTCACTGTGATACCTATTTCCAGCAATGGAGAAAGAAATCCTTGCCAGATGAAATTATTAAACAGCTACATAAAGGCCATTCCCTCAACAATGCTCAACGCTGTGTAATATATACAGATGGTTCAAAAACAGACTCTTCTGTTGGTGCTGCAGCTGTCTTTCCCTCTTTTACACTTTCTATATCACTACCAATTGAGTGTAGCAGTTACTCTGCAGAATTGTACGCAATAAAATTAGCCCTAGAAAATATAAACACTTCCCACAACACCAGCAGTATAATATACACAGATTCCATGAGTGCAGTGTCTGCATTAGACAATAAACTTTCAATATCGCATCCCATCATAAAACAAATTTTTTCTTGCTTAAACCACCTACGAAGTAAGAAACATGCAGTGTTATTTTGCTGGATACCAGGGCACTCTGGTATCACAGGTAATGAGAGAGCAGATCAGGCAGCCAAACAACCAATCAGTACAATACCATCACATTACCAAGTACCATACATAGATTACTTGAAGCGCATTAAAAAAATCTGTACAATTCAGTGGTCTGAAATCTGGAAGTCACAAACGAACAACAAATTACTCGAAATCAAAGAGGAACCAGCACTATGGAAATCTAGCTACAGGCAAAACAGGCAAGAAGAGGTTGTGCTAGCAAGAGTACGCATAGGGCATACACATCCAACCCATATATATCTACTCAAGCAGGAGGTTCCACCTCAATGCGCGATTTGCACTTTACCACTTACCGTCAAGCATATACTACTAGATTGTAAGCAGTATTCCTATTTCCGAAAAAATAGTTTCCTTTCACTATCACGACTGAAAGAGCCCCTATCACTTGCCCACATTATTGGAAACAATGCAAATTTAAATGAACTATTTACCTTTCTTAAGCAGATACAAATATATGATTTTCTATGATGACAAACTGACCGAAATCTTATATTAAAACATATCATAAGAACAGGCACATTTTGGCATTAGTTGCCCTTGTGCCCAAAAAACACCAATACCAATACCAATCACCCAACATACATTTAGGCCTGAAGCTCAAACACTATTTCTTAGTTGGTATGAAAAACCTAATGACTGAATTCCTGGAATGCTTACCATTTAGAATTTACTGTTTGTAATGTCACAGTTGGTGTCACTATATAGAATATCAAAAAACTGTCTGAGTCCACCATAGCCACCTTTACGAAAGCAGAAACCCTTCCCTTTATCCCTGATTGTAGTTATATCTTTTAAGTAAATCCCACATCAGTACATTGTAATCACTGCAACCCGGTGGTGTCTTTATCTGCAATTTCTTAATGCATGAATAATCATTGCTGATAATCAGATCAAAGTATTTCTCTGATTGCCTCTTGAACATTCTGCTGTAGAATATAGTTATGCAATAAATCCATAAAAGTCTTGTTAGTGTGCAAGTGACCAATCGACAAGTTTCAGTTGATATCTGTAAAGTTAAAATTCCCCATTATAAGACATTTTGATATTCTGGTTCACTACTTCTGTTTCTCTATTTACTTGGTCCATGATGCATCCCAACAGTTCTTAAAATCCCCAGCACCTTGCTTTCCAGGCTGCTGATCATTCCAATAGAAGTAATGCAAGAATCACTTTCACCTTTGCCTGTGGCTACTCTTAATCTTTTAGTCTGTGAATCCTTCCCAAGTAGCAGTTTTCTGACTGACCTAATGCTGCCTCGATTGCCCCAGCAAAGTGTATCCCATCCCTGTAGAAGCAGTTTCTCCTGTTAACAAGCACAGGCCACTCTGAAAAAAAAAATGCTACCCCATGAGCATTGCACAATCTCTCTCCAGGGCGGAATTGGTTGACAAGCCCTCATCATATATTCCCTCCTATCGTGTCTTGCCAGAATTGCAGACACTTTCAAATTTAACCCTAACTCGCTACTTTTCAATATTGGGCTGTACTTGTTAAGTAAGCCTGCAGATCTCCTACTCTTAATGTCATTAGTGCCACTATGTACAACAATATCACCTATTGTGCCTCTAAAAGTTGATATCTGCTCTATAATATCATCAACTTTTACCCTTGGAAGACATACCTTTGTCATCTTTCACCTGTTCTTTTTGCACAATATACAGTAAACCTCCGCTATTCGCAGTATCTGTATTCGTGGTTTCGCGGTCGCTGATTTAATATAAAAGGAAACCTAAAAAATGTGAATTTTAAAGCGCCGTGAACATTTTCCGCCATAAAAAAAACATGGGCGTGGCTAAAATTATCTTTCACGGTCAAAACAGTGCTCAGTGGGTGGGGAGAGAGGGGTGAAAAAATCACGAGCATGGATGTTTCTCGCTAATCCTTGTTCAGTATGTGTTATGCACTTTCATGGATGGTTTTGTCGTTTGCTTTTAATTTATATGCTTATAAATTGAATAAATTTATCAATTTAATTTATAAATTGATATGCTTACAAAAGTGAAAAATCTACCGTTTTGCAGTGTGTTAGTGAAAACAGACTTTTTCGAGTGTTTTAACGGAAGAAAGTGACTTTATTATGGACAAGTTCTTTCTAACCCGTACAAAAATATGGCTACGAATAACAAGGGAAATGTGAAAATATCAAAGAAAGTGATGACATTAGCAAATAAAATTGAGTTATTAGACAAAATTTCTAATGGTGAAAGTGTCTCCTCAGTAGCAAAACATTATAAAATCAATGAGTCAACGGTACAATCAATCAAGAAATCGGAAGAAAAAATCCGCCGTAGTGTCCGTGAAAACGTGCTAATTGCTTCAAAAATTTGCTCTGTAACTCATGAAGTTAAATTAGAAAAAATGGAAAAAGCTTTAAATCTGTGGATAGAAGACCGAACTCAAAATAAAATTCCGTTAAGTTCACTCATCATTCGTCAAAAGGCAAAACTCCTTTATCAACACTTTAGCGAAACTGGTGACAGCACTGGCGGGATAAGTTTTTTAGCTAGCAAAGACGCTGGTTTGAAAAATTTGTTGAAATTTCTAATAAATATTACATTTATTAGAAATTAAATTGTTTCTTAATAATATTAAATTGTTTTTTATTTTCATTTCAATGCCATATGCTTGCATTTCACTATGTACTGTCTATGTACCTAGTCATATTATGAAGGTACATATAATACATACATAGACAAAATTTTAGACTAGTTTTTCTTATATATTTCATACTTTGGAACAGAACCCTTTATTACCATGGGAGCCATAACTCAGTATTCGCGTTTTCGGTATTCGCGGCATTTCTCAAGAACGTAACCCCCGCGAATAGCGGGGGTTTACTGTATTTCCTGTTTTTCTTGCAGTAGAGTCAATGACAATAACTAGCTCCTGTGGGACCAGTGCATTCTGCCTTGGGGATTGCTACTGGTGATCAAGTGCAAGCTCTGGCGTTGATGTAGGCAGCTGAGAGCTTGATGGGGCAATAATTTGAATCATTCAATTGAATCCATCTTGTTCTTCAATCTCTTATAATGGCCCATAACAATGTTTCAGGATGTTAGGTTAGCACCTAACATCCTCAAACTCTTTAGATTGAGCAACACAAACACATCCCTCTTGGTAATAACAAACATCAAACAAGCAGTACATTTCATAAGGCTGTGATTCAGATGGCAATCCCTCTCATCAGTTCTCCCCCAAGATGGAACACTCCTACTACCTTAAGCCTTGTGCTTTGCTGCTCTGGTCTGAGGCACAATTTCAGTTCAAATTCAATATAATTAAAAATACTACACTGAACTTATAATCTAATGCAGTAATAACACCATGCCCCAGTTTTATTAAGAAGATTAAATTAATGAATATATATACAGGGTGTTTCAAAAATGATGGTCAATAATTTAAAGGTGAAAAGTACAAACTAAAATAAGCAAAAATGTCCCAGTGAACACCGGGCTGCAAATGTACCATTTTCGAGATAATGCACATTTTCTGTTAAGATCCCCCACTGACTATGGGAGCACTAGTTTAGCAAAAAGCTGTGAATCCTTTGCTAAGGGTGGTTTTATTAAACATAAGATAATACATTTTTAATTTTTGGTTTCAACACCATAGGATTTTACAGATGTTACATGTTACGGGATGCTACAAAAGATGTAAAATGCTGTCCTTGCATCCGTACGCAGCTTTGTAGTCTTATCTGCATTGAGCCGCGAATCCTCTCAGGCATTCCTCGGTCATTTTTGATTTGCTGTAAGGCTCCTTCAACCTGACGCTGCAATTCCTCAACTGTGTTAATGTTAGAAGTGTACACCAAGCTTTTTACATAACCCCAGATACAAAAATCCATAAGATTTAATTCTGGTGATCTGGGAGGCCACATTACAGGCCCATCCCTACCTATCCACCGTTGACCATACCTTCTAATTATATACTGAGTCACAACTCAAGCAAAATGTGCCGGTACACCATCATGCATAAACCACATGTTCTGGCGTTGCTGAAGTGGAACATTATCAACATCAAGGAGGTGTGGAAGAACATTCTGCAGGAACTGAAGGTACAGCTCTCCTGTTAGCCTGTTTGGCAGAAAATGTGGTCCAGTTAGACAGTCTCCTAGTAGTCCTGTCCAAACAATCCATGAGAAACGTTACTGATGTCGTTGCTCGTGAATTGTATTAGGACCAAACGTGACAGTTATGAAAATTAAAAATACCATCACGAGTAAACCCAGCTTTGTCAGTGAACAAAATATTTAAAAATTGGGAATTCAGGACACACTGTTGTTTCATCCACTGGCAGAAGCTCACTTGGGTGGGGGGAGGGGTAGTATGACTCAGTACACACACTTGCAGAGAAACCTTCCTTGTAAAAATTCCTGGATTTTGTTCCATTCTTTTTAACACCCTTTCCTCAACATCAAGTGTTATGCTTCTGGCCTACCTGCTCATACTCAATATGCGAAGTGCCAATGTTTTCTAACATGTTGATGTAGCCTAATGATATGCACCTGTTGGGTTGCCTTCAGCGGGGAAATGCTTCTTGGTACAAACATGCAGCCTAGGCACTGCCGTGGCTTTGCCATTTATGAAGTGCATGTTCTCATACTCTTCGTTGCTGTAACCTCTTTCCGTGTTGACTATCCTTTGACAAGTACTAGAATGCCTGCTATGTCTCAGAGCATTGAGAGAGGGGAAATGGAGAGAATGAGCATAACATAACCTAACCTAAACAAACAAGTCATTTGGTGGATCCCCACTAGAAATGTGCAATATCTCGAAAACGATTAAGGACCCATGTTTACCAGGCTTTTTTGCATATTGTACTATGTTAATTGTACAACTATGTTAACTGTACAGTGTACATTTAAATTATTGACCATCACTTTTGAAACACCCTGTATATATTTCAATATCAAGCATACAGTATATGTATTTTGTATGTCCTGCCAAGTTTACATTATATGTATTTAGCTATAGCGTCTTGTAAATTCTAAGTAGTTTTGTTAGATAATAAACTTATCTATCTATCACCAGCCTACGCGATTCGAATTCACAAGCGAGCTATTTGCGATACTATATCTACACAAAATCACTGATACTAAAAGCTCTATGAATATTAATGTCATACGTTATGGACTATGTGATAAAGGGATGGTTAAGTGGAAGAAGACATTCTTGATTATCAATGGCACTGCTCTTTGAGGACAAATTTTATCAGTGGATTCCCCAGGGTTTAGTGCTGGGCCCATTGTTGTTTTCAATAATAATGATCTTGATGAAGGTGTATCAGGCTTAATGTCAAAGCTGGCAGATGATACAAAGGTTGGCAGGGTGGTTAACAACACTAATCATCGTGAGCTACTGAAACAAGATCAAGGAAAATTGGGTCAGTGCACTGAGAATGGCAGTTGAAGTTTAACATTGACTAATGCATGGTACTGCATATGGGTAGCAGTAATTCCAGGGTAACTTATCAACTGAGGGAGGAACGGGCATTCTGTGTGTTATCAGACACTCAGTATAAAAAACTAATGGATCCAATATCTTTCTATTTCAGAAGATTTAGGAGAAGTCCGGTTGTCCCGCCTCCCAAAAATCCTCTCATATACACCTCGATGGTAAATCCTGTTACGTCACTTAGGTGTCAACGAATGTGTAGCGGTGGTTCTCTTCAAGACCTGGTCAGTGTGAAGAGGAAAATACCAAACCCTTCAGCACATGACAGCAAGACGAAACAAATGGCCCTCAGTCTCCAGTGGCTTTCATTCCCCCTCTTATGGCAGCGAGAGGATCAGAGTGGAAGCAGAGGGTGCTAAGAATCTCTGAGTATGACCCGGCTGTCATGCACGGAAACTGAACTTGGCCTGTTACAATGTAAGATCGCTCATCGGCGAAGACAGGATATTAAAGCTGGAAAAGGAATTAGAAAATATGAATTGGGATATCCTCAGTTTGGCTGAAACAAGAAGAAATGAATCACTTATAAGATTATCAAGTGGAAATTTGCTGTACAATCAATGGACACAGTAGAAAAAGGAGCGAAGGTGGCGTTGGCTGTCTGGTACATGAAGATATAAAAAACAACGTTTTGGAATTCAAAAGTACATCACGAAGGGTGTCGAGACTATTACTCAGGATTTCTAAGAGGTACAAGCTAAAAGTTATAATAATTTATGCACCAACATCAAGCCATGATGATGAAGAGGTTGAAGAAATGTACATTGAAATTGAGAGTCTTCTAGATGAGCAGAAAACCCACTACACTATTATTATGGGTGACTTCAATGCTAAAGTTGGAAAGAGACAAAACAGCACAGAAAGGGGAACTATAGGAAATTTTGGAATTGGTGAAAGACATGAAACAGGTGAAAGATTTGTGGAATTTGCAGAATATAGGAATATCAGTAATGAACACTTTTTTTCAAGAAAAGGGTGAACAGAAAGTGTACATGGAAGAGCCCAATTGGATTAACAACTAATGAAATTGACTTCATCCTCACTAACAGAAGATATATCGTGAATGATGTTACCGTCCTGAACAAGATAAAGGTTGGAAGTGATCACACAGTGGTAAGATGCACACTTGATATAGATATAACATAAGAAAGGAAAACACTGACTCAAGAAAATAATACAAAGGTCTTTGAGATAACAGAAGAGGAGAAAAAGCAGTGTGTACTGGAACTTAAGAACAAGTTCGAGCTTCTGCAGACTGCTCAGGACCAAGATATCAACGAGGAATATTACAACTTTCTGAAAATGATAAAGCCCAAGAAGAAAAAATTAGTCCAGAAACACTTGTCGTGATGAACTGAAGACGACAAGTGAAGAGCAAGATAAGCACTCACAAGGAGAAAATTGAGTACTGATTTATGCAAAGCCATTAGAAAGAGACTGAGAGAGGACATAAGAACATTTAACACAAGTAAAGTAGAACAAGCATTAAGGGAAAACAAAGGATTTAAACAGCAGCCATGAGCAGTAATACAGAAAGACAAATGATACTGAAACTGAAGAATAGCGATGGTGTACTTATAAATAGCAGAGAAGGCATAATTCAAATAACAGAAGGCTACTATAGGGAATTATACAAGGAGCAAGGGAATGATGCCAGCAGTGCGGAAGATGGAGAGCAAATTAGTAACACAAACGACATAACTGATATCCTTCCTGATGAGGTAGAACATGCATTGAAGAAAATGAAGAATCAGAAAGCCCCAGGAGAAGATGAAGTTACTGTAGAGTTGTTAAAATTGAGAGGAAGAGACATGACACAAAAACTGGCAAAACTTCACAAAATGCATTAGAAAAGGTGTGATGCCTAAGCAGTGGAATAATGCTATCATAGTTTTGCTTCATAAGAAAGGAGAAAAATCAGAAATTGGAAATTATAGACCAATTAGCTTGTTATCCCACATCAACAAGTTCTTCACAAGGGTCATTACTAACAGATTATAAAGAATATTTGATGAGAATCAACCGAAAGCGCAACCTGGCTTTAGGACAGGATTCTCAACTATGGATCACCTTCACGTAATATCACAGCTAATGGAGATAGCAAATGAATATAAAACACCATTATGCCTGGTATTTGTAGATTATGAAAAGTCTTTTGACTCCATACAGCATAAAGCAATGTTTCGGGCACTGGAAAGACAAGGCATAGATATCCCATATATTATGATTTTGAAGAAAATATATGAGAACTCTACCTCCTTTATTGGACTAGCAAATTTAAAATTGAGAAAGGTGTTCAACAAGGAGGCACAATATCTCTGAAGTTGTTTACTGCTGCCCTTGTGGAAGCTTTCAGGAGATTAGACTGGTCGCAGAAAGAAGTCAATGTAAATGGATAGTACCTAAACCATTTACAATTGGCAGATGACATTGTGGTGGTCATAAGACACGATCCCAAAGAATTAAAGGAAAATCTTAATCAGTTATGCAGAGTTAGTAAGGATTTTGGACTAAAGATGAATATGGCTAAAACAAAGTAATGATGAACAAGTATGCCACAGAAAGGGATATAATGATTGAAGGAGCAGTCATTTAATAGATGGAGTCATATACTTATCTGGGACAAGTCATTAGCTGTAATAATGATAAATGGCTGGATGTCAAGAGAAGAATAAATTTTGGATGGATAGCATTCAGGAAATATAGTCACATACTGAGGAGCAATATCCCAATTTGTCTAAAACGTAAAATAATGAACCAATGTATACTCCCCACCATGACTTATGTAAGTGAAACTTGGGCACTCACAAAAGAATGGAAGAGAAGCTGATAACCACACAGCGAAGAATGGAACAAATTATATTGGGAATCAGACTGTTAGATAAGAAGAGAAACATGTAGATTAGGCAGCAAACTCAAGTAAAGGACATTCTTATCAAAACTAAAGAACTAAAATGGTCTTGGACAGGACACTTAGCTCAAAGACATGATGACAGATGGACTAAGAAAATAACAGAGTGGTACCCAAGAGGAGCTAGAGAAAACCTGGAAGACAATGACGGAGATGGACAGATGAAATTCATGAGTTTGTGTGTAGTAAATGGATGGCCATTGCACAAAACAGAAGGAACTGGAGAGTTGCTGGAGAGCTCTTCATCCTGCAGTGCATTGAAAATGGCTGATGATGATGAACTTATCAGTTGTTTGGTACTACACTCTGGATAGTGGAAAATGAGAAAAGATCTTGGGGTAATCATGCAGTCAGATATGAAATTCTCTTAGCAGTGTAGACATGCTTCCATGAGAGCTCATTTGAATTTGTCAGTGATATACAGAAACTTTGCTAGCAGGGATAAGGAGGTAATTATCCCTTTGTACAAGGCCATGGTTACACCACATCTGGAGTATTGTATACAGGTCTGGATGTAGTATTGTATACAGGTCTGACTTTACGATGGATGTAGATCTGCTGGGATGGTTGCAGAGAATGACTACCAGATTTGTGAAGATAAGCAAAGGGTGCGCTTACCTAGAAAGGCTACAGTGCATTGAAAATGCACTGTAGCCTTTGTAGGTGAGAGTCTACCCTCCAGAATCTACAATTTCTGCAAATTGTAGATTCTGGAGGGTGATATGATAGAGGTGTTTAAGGCCTTGAGTGAATTGAGTAAGCTGAATGTGAATGACATTATACCTCTTGCTAAGACTAAATACATGAGAGCTTAAATTTAATTTGAGGAACAATGGTTGTAGGATAGATGTGCTCAAGTTTGCCTTCAGCCAGTAGGTGGCTGATTGTTGGAACAGGCTTTCATCTGTTCAAACCATCCACTTCCATAGTGGATGGTTTGAATAAATTCAAGAAAAAACTAGACAAATTCTTGTAGAATATGGATGGGTGAAGTGTGTAGTGTTTATTTTATTTCATTTATTTTAATTTTTTTTTTTTTTTTTTTTGCTGATGCTATATAAGCCTGCTTTCTTGCATAATTTGTCCCTACTACTACTGCGTTGATTAGAAGTGATCATCGTTTAAATATTAGAATGGTTGCATCAGAACACAGTACAAGAAAAGAAACTGTTATACAAATTTAACTGAAAATTTATGCATGAGAAAAGTGTGTGTGTGCCAAGATGGTGCCAAAAATTTTGAATGAAGATCAAAAATTAAGTCTCCAGGTTTGTGAAGATGTTTTGAAAAAATTGAAGATCCTAACTTCTTAATACCGTAATTACTCTCAATGAAATTTGGATTTTTCAGTATGACTCAGAAACTAAAAGACAGTGAATGCAATGGAAAAAAAATACAGCTCTCAAACCATAAAAAACAAGAATATCAAAATCAAAAATGAAAATCATGTCTCTTGGATATTAAAAGAATTCTTATGATTGAATACATCATGCCAAATCAGACTCTCAGTCTAACATACTACTACACTGAAGGTCTGACAAGGCTGTATGAATGAATTCAAAGGAAGAGAACTGAATTGTGGAAGGATGGTTGGAGGATCCATTAAGACATTGTTCCAGCACACAATGCACTCTCTATTTGCATTGTGTGCTGGAACAATGTCTTAATGAAGCACACAGTGCACTCTCTATTTGCCAGTTTCTGGTCAAATAACAAATCTCTGTGTGTGAACATGCACCCTTACTTGAGATTACAAGGCCCTTGAGACTTTTTCTCTTCCTTAAACTAAAAAGTGTTCTTCATCATCATCATCATCAGCCATTTTCAATCCACTGCAGGATGAAGGCCTCTCCAGCAACTTTCCAGTTCCTTCTGGACCAATTGATTGACAGTAGCCACTGGCAGAGGTGAAAGAGATTCTTGCACTGCTTCTATTAGAATGAGCAGAAGCCTGAAAAACAAGATGCATGGTATTTCAGAGACTGCTGGGAGCCATTGCGGTACAAATAAACACATGGGTTGTGTTAGGGTAGCTAAGAATAGAAACAGGTGCAGGTATACTTGCGTGTACACCAATGCTAGGAGTTTAGTAAATAAATTTGATGAATTTGAGGTATTGCTCAAAACATCAAAGGCAGATATTGTTGGGATATCAGAGACGTGGTGTCACACAGATATAAGGGATGCAGAACTGCAATTTGGGGAGTACAACGTCCACAGAAAGGATAGACAGGATAGGAAGGGGGGAGGGGTTATGCTATTAGTTAAGAAACACATAAAACCCAAGGAAGTGAAGCCAGTCGACATCGCTGGACAGTGCAGTTTTGAGTCAGTTTGGTGTGACATAAGCATTGGGAGATCAAAATTGAGAGTAGGAGTGTGCTATAGGCCTAATGACTCTGATGAGTATAATAAGGAACTGTACAGGGAAATAGAGTGGGCTAGTAAATCAGAGAGTCTTATAATGGGAGATTTTAATTTCCCAGATATTGACTGGAATTTGGGGGCTGGTTACTCACACACTAGCAGGGCTTTTGTGGATTTATTGGATGATTGTTTTCTACATCAGCATGTTCAGGAGGCAACTAGAGGGAGTAATACTCTTGATTTGATTATCAGCAGTGATTCTTCATGCATTAAGAATCTGCAGATAAATGAACCACTAGGTGGCAGTGATCACAGTGTGCTGAAGTGGGATTTACTCAAAGAGGTAACTACCATTAGGGGTAAAGGGAAGGGTTATTGCTTCCGTAAAGGCGACTACGATGGACTGAGACAGTATTTAAATTCTGTACAGTGGGACCAACTGATGATGTTACCAACAGCAAATTCAAAATGGGAAGCATTCAAAGAACGTATCTTGGAAGCTACTAGGCTTTACATACCAACTAAGAAATATTGTTCAAGGTTTAGGCCAAAATGGATGTCAGATGAACTAATGAGGCATATGGCAGAGAAGAAAAATGCATGGGATACATACAAATTAACACATGACACAGAAGCCTATGATAGATACAAGTTTATATGCAACCAAGTTACAAAGGAGGTTAGGCAGGCGAAGGCAGATTACGAGAAATCCTTGGCAAGGGATGCAAAGAAAAACAGCAAAGAGTTCTTTACTTATGTAAACTCTAGAAGGAAGGGGATGAATCAGATTGGTCCACTTGATATTGATGGGTCAACTGTTGATGATCCTGCTCAGGTAGCTAACAAACTAAATGAATATTTTGCATCGACATTCACACATGAGGAGTTATTCAGCAAGGGGAATGCCAGAGGTGTATTCAACTCTAGCAGTAAGCTACAGAATCTTGAAATAACTGGGAGTAAAGTGGAGGAGAAACTGTTGAAGATAAACACAAGAAAGGCACCCGGGGTGGATGGGATCTATCCAGTTATATTAAAGGAGGCAGCAAAGGAAGTAAGCAAACCCTTAGCCATAATTATGAGAGCTTCCTTGGACTCAGGGGAGGTACCCATAGACTGGAAATGTGCAAATGTGACCCCAATTCACAAAGGAGGATCAAAGGCTGACACAAGTAACTATAGACCTGTGAGCTTAACTTCTGTTCCAGGAAAATTAATGGAGGCACTGGTTAAAGAAGCACTGCAGGATCATTTAGACAAGACTTCAGTTATAGCTCAGACACAGCATGGTTTTGTTAAGGGGAAGTCTTGCCTGACCAACTTGATTGGATACTATGATGCAGTCACAAAAGAACTGGATGCAGGGAATAACTTTGATATTATATACTTGGATCTTAGAAAGGCTTTTGATACTGTTGCACATGGAAGACTGCTACACAAATTGGAGCAGTGTGACATTGGAGGGAAATTGCTGCTATGGATAAAGGGGTGGTTGAGTGGGAGAAGACAGAGAGTGGTAATCAATGGACACTGCTCATCGTGGACTAATGTTATTAGTGGAGTCCCTCAGGGCTCAGTGTTGGGTCCATTATTGTTTTCTGTATTTATAAATGATATTGATGATGGTATATCAAGCTTAATGTCCAAGTTTGCAGATGATACAAAGGTTGGCAGGGTTGTCAAGGACACTACTGACACTACACTGCTGCAACAGGATCTGGAAAGGTTGAGCAGATGGGCTGAGAGGTGGCAAATGAAGTTTAACATTGACAAATGTAAAGTACTACACATGGGAAACAGCAACCCCAGAGCAACGTATCAACTCTGTGGTACTACACTGACAGTGGTAGAGAATGAAAGGGACTTGGGGGTGATTGTGCAGGCAGATATGAAGTTCTCTGAGCAGTGCAGATGGGCTGCAAGAGTAGCTCATGGAGTATTGTCAATGATATACAGGAATTTTTCCAGCAGGGATAAGGAGGTGATTATTCCATTGTACAAGGCAATGGTCAGACCACACCTAGAGTACTGTATACAGGTCTGGAGGCCTCATTTCAAGAAGGATGTAGAGCTACTGGAACGAGTACAGAGAAGGGCAACAAGATTAGTGAATGGAACAAAGGGGTGCTCTTACGAAGAAAGGCTTAAGTTTTGCAAATTACAGTGTCTGGAGACTAGGCACCAGCGAGGTGATCTGATAGAGGTGTATAAAGCCTTGAATGGTTTAAGCATGCTCAATGCTGATGGGATTCTTCCTCTAGCTCAGAAAAATCACCTGAGAGGGCATAAATTCAAATTGAGGAAAGACAGATGTAGGATAGACGTGTGGAAATTTGCCTTTAGCCAGCGGGTGGTTGGTTGGTGGAACAGACTGCCATCCCTTGTGGTGTAGGTTGATAGCCTAAATAAGTTTAAGGCTCAGCTGGACAGGTATTTCGATCGAACAGAGGGGCGAAGTGGAAGTGGTTATTTTTTATTTTTTTGGCTGATGCTGCATAAGCTTGCTTTCTTGCATCAAATGCCTCTACTAATGCTAATGCTAATTTACTACCCAAAAACTCAGGAATTTCATCTATCCATCTCCGCCTTTGTCTTCCAGGTTTTCTTCTAGCTCCTCTTGGGTACCATTCTGTTATTTTCTTAGTCCATCTGTCATCATGTCTTCGAGCTACGTGTCCTGCCCAAGACCATTTTAGTTCTTTAGTTTTGATAAGAATGTCCTTTACTTGAGTTTGCCGCCTAATCCATGTGTTTCTCTTCTTATCTAACAGTCCGATTCCCAGTATAATTCGTTCCATTCTTCGCTGTGTAGTTCTTAGCTTCTCTTCCATTCTTTTGGTGAGTGCCCAAGTTTCACTTCCATAAGTCATGGAAGTGAAACTTCATTATTTTACGTTTCAGACAAACTGGGATATTGCTCTTCAGTATGTGACTATATTTCCTGAATGCTATCCATCCAAATTTTATTCTTCTCTTGACTTCCAGCCATTTATCATTATTACAGCTAATAACTTGTCCCAGATAAGTATATGACTCCACCTTTTCAATTACTGCTCCTTCAATCATTATTTCCCTTTCCGTGGCATACTTGTTCATCATTACTTTTGTTTTAGCCATATTCATCTTTAGTCCAAAATCCTTACTAACTGTGCATAACTGATTAAGATTTTCCTCTAATTCTTTGGGATCGTGGCATATGACCACAATGTCATCTGCAAATCGTAAATGGTTTAGGTACTCTCCGTTTACATTGACTCCTTTCTGCAACCAGTCTAATCTTCTGAAAGCTTCCTCAAGGGCAGCAGTAAACAGCTTCGGAGATATTGTGTCTCCTTGTCGAACTCCTTTCTCGATTTTAAATTTGCTACTGTCTTTGTCTAGTCTAATAAAGGATGTAGCACTCTCATATATTTTCTTCAAAATCATAATATATGGAGTATCTATGCCTTGTCTTTCCAGTGCCCGAAACATTGCCTTATGCTGTATGAAGTCAAATGCCTTTTCATAATTCACAAATGCCAGGCATAATGGTGTTTTATATTCATTTGCTTTCTATATTAGCTGTGATATTACGTGAAGGTGATCCATAGTTGAGAATCCTGTCCTAAAGCCAGCTTGCTCTTTCGGTTGATTCTCATCAAGTATTCTTTCTAATCTCTTAGTAATAACCCTTGTGAACAACTTGTAGATATGGGATAACAAGCTAATTGGTCTATAATTTCCAATTCCTGATTTATCTCCTTTCTTACGCAGCAAAACTATGATTGCATTATTCCACTGCTTAGGCATCACACCTTTTCTAATGCACTTTGTGAAGAGCCTTGCCAGTATTTGTGTTATGTCTCTTCCTCCCAATTTTAACAACTCTACAGTAACTTCATCTTCCCCCGGGGCTTTCCAATTCTTCATTTTCTTCAATGCATGTTCTACCTCATCAGGAAGAATATTGGGTATGTCTTATGTGTTGCTACTTTGCAATCCATGATCCCCACTGCTGGTATCATTCCCTCGCTCCTTGTATAATTCTCTATAGTAGTCTTCTGCTATTTGAATTATGCCTTCTCTGCTGTTTATAAGTACACCATCGCTATTCTTCAGTTTCAGTATCATTTGTCTTTTTGTATTACTGCTCATGGTTGCTGATTTAAATTTTTTGTTTTCCCTTAATGCTTGTTCTACTTTTCTTGTGTTAAATCTTCTTATGTCCTCTCTGAGTCTCTTTCTAATGGCTTTGCATAACTCAGTATACTCAATTTTCTCCCTGTCAGTGTTTTTCTTGCTCTTCATTTGTCGTTTTTGGTTCATCATGACAAGTGTTTCTTGCCTAATTTTTTCTTCTTTGGATTTCTGTTTCCCTATAGGTTTCTTGGGCTTTATCACTTTCAGAAAGTTGTAATATTCCTCGTCGATATCTTGGTCCTGAGCAGTCTGCAGAAGCTCAAACTTGTTCTTAAGTTCCAGTACATACTGCTTTTTCTCCTCATCTGTTATCTCAAAGACCTTTGTATTATTTACTCGAGTCAGTTTTGTTTCCTTTCCTTTCCTACATTTATATCAAGTGTACATCTTACCATTCTGTGATCACTTCCAACATTTACCTTATTCAGGACGGTAACATCATTCACAATATATCTTCTGTTAGTGAGGATAAAGTCGATTTCATTAGTTGTTAATCTATTTGGACTCTTTCATGTCCACTTTCTGTTCACCCTTTTCTTGAAAGAAGTGTTCATTACTGACAGTCCTTGAGATTCTGCAAATTCCACAAGTCTTTCACCTCTTTTATTTCTTTTACCAATTCCAAAATTTCCTATAGTTCTTCTTTCTGCGCTGTGTTGCCTTTTTCCAACCTTAGCATTGAAGTACCCCCATAATAATAGTGTAGTGGGTTTTCTGCTCATCTAGAAGACTCTCAATTTCGGTGTACATTTCTTCAACCTCTTCATCATCATGGCTCGATGTTGGTGCATAAATCATTATAATCTTTAGCTTGTACCTCTTAGAAATCTTGAATATTAGTCTTGACACCCTTGGTGATGTTGTTTTTAAAATCTTTATTGACCAGAAACCCAACTCCACCTTCACTCCTTTCACTGTTTCCATTGGTGTACAGCAGATTTCCACTTGATAAACTTATAAGTGATTCATTTCTTCTTCTTGTTTCAGCCAAACCGATGATATTCCAATTCACATTTTCTAATTCCTTTTCCAGCTCTAATATCCTGTCTTCACCGATGAGTGATCTTACGTTATAACAGGCCAAGTTCAGTTTCCGTGCATGGCAGTCTGGTCGTACCCAGAGATTCTTAGCACCCTCTGCTTCCACTCTGATCCTCTCTCTGCCGTAAGAGGGAGAGTGAAAGCTGCTGTGGACTGAGGGCCATTTGTAATGTTGTGCTCTCATTGCTGGAGGGTTTGGTCTTTTCCTCTTCACGCTGACCAGGCGTCTTGAAGAGAACCACTCTACATGTTTGTTGCTACCTAAGTGACGTAACAGGGCTTGCCATCGAGAAGGTGTGCATGAGTGGATTTTACGGAGGCAGGCCAACCGGACTTCTCCTAAATCTTCTGTAATAGAGAGAGAGAGAGAGAGATATTGGATCCATCAGTGTTTTAGGCTGAGTGTCTGATAACACACAGGATACCTGTTCCCTCTAAGCCCCTTAAAACAGAACCCAATTTCAGTCCATTCAAGTCATTCAGGAAAAAAAAGGCCAAAATGTTAAAAAAGCTTACAGAAGATGACTATCAGAAATGTCTCTGTGCTTGAAAGAAGCATAGGGAATAGTGCGTGCAAGCCCAAAACAATTATTTTGAAAGGAATAACTTGTATTCTCTGAAATATTTCATTATATTTATTCGATTTTAACAGTCTCGTTATTTAATAGTCACATCTTGTATATCTTTTTTTTACCCACCCTTTACAAAAATTTCTCATTTCTAATTTTATCAACCCATATTTTCTTTGCTATCCACCTCCATATTCACAGCTCACCATTCTCAGTATACATTGCTCTGATCTATAAAGAACCACACTCCATACCAGGCATTGTGCCAATCTTTTTCTTAAACTAATGCCTAATGTCCCAAATAATGTTCTTTGTTTCAAATCTGAAGGCCTGTGATCACATCTGTGTTGGGAGTCCTAAAGGGTACTGTCTGTCAGCAAAAATCAACATCCCCTGAAGAACAGAAAGTTGAAATCATTGCTGCTGCATTAGCATTAGCATTTAACATTAGTAGAGGCATATGATGCTAGAAAGCAAGCTTCAACATCAGCTAAAAAAAAAAAAAACTCTTCCCAATTAACCCATCCATTCACTCCAAATATTTGTCTAGTTCTGCCTTGAACTTATTTAAGCAGTTGATCACCACTACAACAGATAGAAGTTTGTTCCAACTGTCAACCCTCTACTGGCTGAAAGCATCCGCACTTCTATACTACAATTGTCTTTCCTCAATTTGAATTTATGTCTCATACGAGTAATCTGAGCAAGAAGAAGAAGAATCCCATCAATATTGAGCATGCGCAAACCATTTAAGGCCTTAAACACCTCAATGAGATCACCTCGCAGGTGCCTAGTCTCCAGATGCTGTAATTTGCAGAACTTAAGCCTTTCTTGGTAACAACCCTTTGTTCCACTCACCAATCTCATTGTCCTTCTCTATACTTGTTCCAACAGCTCTATACCCTTCCTAAAATGAAGCCCCTTGTATAAGGCAATGGTCAGGCCACTCAAGTGTGGCCTGACCATTGCCTTATACAAGGGGACAATCACCTCCCTGTCCTTGTTAGCAAGATTCCTGTATATCATTGACAAGACACTATAAGCTACTCTTGCAGCTTGTCTGCATTGCTCAGAAAACTAAATAGCTTACTGTACAATTACCCCAGGTTCTTTTCAGTCTCCACTACCCTGAGTGTAGCACCACCCACTTGGTACGTTACTCTGGGGTTACTGCTACCCATATGTATTACTTTACATTTGTCAGTGTTAAACTTCAGTTGCCATCTCTCACCCCATCTCCTCGACTTTTCCAGATGCTGTTTCAGTAGTGGGCTATCATTACTGTCATTAACAAACCTGATATACCTTAATCAATATCATTGATAAATACAGAAAACATCAAATTCTATGGGAATCCACTTATAACATTAGTCCATAAAGCGCAATGTAGAATAACTTCCATTTATTACCACTCTGTCTTCTCCCTCTTAACCATCCTTTTAACCATTATAGCAACTTGATCTTAATGCCATTCCTCTCCAATTTGTACAGCAGTCTTCCATATGCAACAGTATCAAAAGCTTTCCTAAAATCCAACTTTGTGATATCAAAATTATTTTTTGCATTCAGTTCCTTTGTGACCACATCATAGTATCCAATCAAATTATTCAGACAGGAATAATTTGATTGGATATGCTGTGTCTGAACTATAACTGCAGTCTTGTCTAGATGATCCTGCATCATTTCCTTAACCAATGACTCCATTATTTTCTCTGGAACCGAAGTCAAACTAACAGGTCTGTAATTACTCGTGTCACCCTTTAATCCCCTTTGTGTCTCCAAACATTTGCACGTCAAATGTTTGGAGACTCATTTGCACATCTCCAGTCTATAGGGACCTCCCCTGAGTCTAATGAAGCTTTCATAATTATGGATAAGGGTTTTCCTTACTTCCTTTGTTGCTTACTTTAATATAATTGGATAGATACCATCCACCCCAGGTGCCCTTCTTATCTTCAATTTCAACAATTTCTCCTCCACTTTGCTCTCAGTTATGATAAAATCATTTAGCTCCCTGCCAGATGAGCTTCTGGCAGGGAGCTCCACTTCCTTAAAGACTTCTACATGTGGGAACAGGGCCGATTCTGGTAGGTATGCAGTGCGTGCATGCACACACAAGCAGCCAAATCCCTAGGGTGGCTGATTGTGCACTTTAAAGAATTAAATTAAAATGTAATTTAATATTATTTTAATATAGTGGTTGGCAATGAAATAGCAAACATAACATTGTTAATAAATAATATTGTATTCTCGAAAAGCCCATTCACAATGAAAATTAAACATAAAAATAATTAGATAGTATGAATAGTACGAAAAGTAAGGAAGGAAAATCGTTTTGAATATTTTCGTTAGATTCATTTAATTGTGTTAATTTGATTTTTAATTGTTTTAAATTGATTTGAATTGTGTTAAATTGGTTTTCTACTTATTTAATTATTTATATTTTACTCTAATGTACCGGTAAGTTGTCGATTTTTTTCATTTTTTCTGTTTTAATTTCTGGAGGGTATCATACGGAAGTGTTCTATGTACTATATTGAGGTAAACTCCTTATTATTTTACAAAAACATAAAAATAATGTAACAAACGTTACCGTAAAATTAAGAAGTCATACCAGCATTCACAATGGGAACATATACATGACCATAAACATATTTGGTAACCATGAAAACACAACATGCTCTTCTTTCATACTTCAAAAAATTTATGTTTGCATGATGACGGGTGATATAGCTGTGCAGTTTATGGTTATAAATAACGCTGAAGCATACATGTTAGGTGTTTTGCATCAGAAAACTTAAAAGTGCAAGCACAGGTGACTAGAGCTTTTCCTGATAAAGAATAAACATAACAGGTACATGTTTTCATTTTGTGCTTATTTATTTTAATTTAGTGTAAGTAAGCCTTCGGTACCTGCACAGAAAGGTTTAAGTCAGGTTTGGGTCATTACAAAGTTTTTATACATTTGAAAAGAGAAAAAATAGTTTGTGCTCTGTAAGCAAAGAGTTATTGTTATTATTATTGTTATTATTGCTCTTATATTATTTCTCCCTGATTGGGGGTTCCACCTTGTGACGGGTATTGCTACCAAATACACAGGATGGTGGTTGTTATGTCTGGTTACTGTTGTTTGAAGAACTCTGATTATCCTACAGGTGTTCAGGATTGCGACTTTCTGGAGTTCCTTGTAGGTGTTCGCTGGGAGACCTATTGCTGCTAGACTGTTATTTAGAGTCTTTGGCACCATACCTGTGGTTGATATGATGATCGGGATGGTCATTACTTGTTGCATATGCCACATCTCTTTGATCTCCTGTCTTAGGTTCGTGTATTTCCTATTTTTCTCCGTGTGTTTTCTGCAAGTTGCCAGTGTTGGGTACCGCTATATCAATCAGATAGGTAGCCTTTTCCTTCTTTTGCATAAGGGTTATGTCCAGTCTGTTGTTCAGGATTATCCTATCTGTTATTATGGTGCCGTTCCAGTACATCTTGTGGGTTGGGATCTCTGGTATTGCCTGGGGTTTGTTCTTGTATCCGTTATTATGGTGCCGTCCCAGTACATCTTGTGGGTTGGTATCTCTGGTACTGCCTGGGGTTTGTTCTTGTAGTATGGTACACTTTCTTCGATCAACTTGTATTTCCTTGCTAGCTTCTGATGTATTATCCTTGCTACCTGGTCGTGTCTGTGAGTGTACTCGGTCTGGATGATCACCTTGCACCCCACAGTGGTGTGTTGGATCGTTTCTGAGGCCAGGTGGATCTTCGACATGTGTCATCGGACATTCCGGGCTCCTTGGCGATGTATTTTCTATAATTTCTGGTGTTGATTACCTGGTCTTGGATGGCGAGCATTATTCCTTCAGTCTCGGGTAAGAGCATCCCACTCGTGAGCCATGCATTGGAAGAAATTTTATCTATGTGATCTTTTATTATTATTATTATTATTATTATTAGCTATATGGTGCAAGGAAGCCTGAGGCTTATGCTGCACCAGCCAAAAAAAAAAAAATTAAATTAAAAATTTCATATGCATCATTCATATGATGAACGATGCATATGAAAATGCATTATTATTAGCTACATGGTGCAAGGAAGCTTGAGGCTTATGCTGCACCAGCCAAAAAAAAATTCCCCGAGTTACCCTGAGTGAGAGAGAGTCAAAAGTAAAAGGGAATCACAAAGAAAGAGAAAAATGATGATATCCTGCTCAGAACCCTAGGTGTGTGCCAAGCCCATACTCACCAGATGTGAGCCCCTGGATCATTCTAGCATCTGCCAAGGAGTGTCTTCTCTGCCCATCTTTCTAGCTTCATTTGTAACCCCTGGTTTGGGGGACTCCTCGGTTAGGTTGAGGGGGTATACCGCTTGACTATCTTCCTTATGGCCTGCTGGAGTGCTGCTGTGTGTTTCTGGAAGTAATCCTTCGGGTTAACTATCACTGTCTTCTGTTGTTGTTATCATTATTATAGGTTCAGATATGTCAGATAGGAAAACAAAATGTCAGTCTGGTGCTTTTTATCACAAGCAGAAGAATGAAAGTGATAAGGAAAAGAAAAAATTACAAGGATCCATGCTGAAATTTGTAAAGTTGAACGAGGGTGACCCAACAGCATCAACATCAGTCCCTTCGGAATTCATTTCAGACAGTAAGGACGAAATAGAAGGTGAAAAATCAAATGACAAGTTTGAAGTTCATTTGAAATTGTGCCAAGAAATATTAGTGACTGAATCAAGCTGTAGTCAGAATAATTTAGAAAATAATAATTGTGTTGAATTGACGGCCCAATATGATATAAGGGATCCTTTTAGCTGGCCACCAATTATTAATAATTGGTTATTAGAAAGGACCTGTAACGCCTCAAAATATGAAATTTCCTAAAGATAACAATGGAAAATCATTTTCTGCGTCACAATATATGAGACTTTTACCTAACGGTGAAAAATTTCAAAGAACTTGGTTAATCTATTCTACAAAATTGAATAGTGTGTTTTGCTTTTGTTGTAAGTTGTTTGCTTTAAAGCAAAACAAAGTAACAGATAGACAGGGATTTTCAGATTGGCGACATTTAGCCACTCATTTATCATGGCTCACATCTGGTGAGTATGGGCTTGGCACACCCAGGGTCCTGAGCTGGATATCATCATTCTTCTCTTCTCTTCTTGGTGATTCCCTCCTCTCTCTCTCTCTCTCTCTCTCTCAGTGGGTAGTTGGTTGGTGGAACAGACTTCCATTCCTTGTTGTGGAGGTTTATAGCCTAAATAAATTTAAGGCTCAGCTGGACAGGTATTTCGAATGAACAGAGGGGAGAAATGGGAGCAGGTTTTTTTTTTTTTTTTTCTGGCTGATGATGCATAAGCTTGCTTTCTTGCATCATATACCTCTACTAATGCTAATACTAATGCTAATGCTCCCTCTCTCAGGATAACTCAGAAATTTTTTTTTTTTTTTTTTGCCTGGTGGAGCAAAAGCCTCAGGCTTCCTTGCACCATATGGCTGATAATGATAATAAACGAGTGTAGAACATATGTAAAATTGTTAAAAGTGGTATGAATTAAAAACACGCCTTGACAACAATTGTACAATTGACAAAGAACAACAACGGTACTTTGAATCTGAAAAAGACGATGGCGAGCCATTATTGAAAGAATCATTGCAATTGTCCAGTTTTTAGCAGGGCAGTGTTTATCTTTCAGAGGTAAAAATGATAAATTTTATGAAACAAATAATGGAAATTTTTTAAAGACTTTAGAAATGTTGGCGAAATTTGACCCCATTACCTCACAGGATGTCAATAACATAACACAATCTCAATCTGGTAAAAGTTATATACCTCATTACTTAAGCCGTGCTTTTCAAAATGAAATCATATCTGTTTTAGCAAGTGGCATAAAATCAAAAACCAAGGAATTTGTAAAGAAAGCAAAATATTTTTTGGTAATTCTTGAGTGCACGCCAGATGCCAGTCACACTGAACAGATAGCATTTGTTGTAAGAATTGTAAATATTGACACTTCTTATGTTGCAGTTCGAGAATTATTTCTTAGGTTTTATCCAGTATCAGATGAACAGAGGAAGGTTTATGTAATTATCTTTTAAGTGAACTCTTAACAGATTATGAATTAGATATTCAAGATTTGCGTGGACAAGGGTATGATAATGGGACAAATATGCGTGGTAACCATAGTGGCTTGCAGAACAAAATTAAGAATACAAATCCTAGAGCCTGTTTTGTATCTTGTCTATCTCATTCATTGAATTTAGTTGAAAATGATGCTGCCATTTTTCCAAATGATGTTGAAACAGTTAATTTTTTTAACATTGTTCAAGAATTGTATGCGTTTTTTTCCACATCCCCTTACAGATGGGATATACTAAATCGTAATATCACTAGATTAACACTGAAATCTGTAAGTGATACAAGATGAGAGAGCAGAATAAAAGCAGTGCAGCCTCTCAGATTGCAATTAAGTGAAGTCTTGAAAAGTTTAAATGACATAATAGATGATAATTCCAGAGACATGAAAACGAAACATACAGCTCAAAACAAAACATGTCTTTCAAGTTCATTTACTCAGTCTTTATATGGAATGATATTCTGTCAAAAATTGATGTTGTAAGTAAAATGTTACAGTTCCCTCAATCCAACATAAATGACTCTCTTAATGTTTTGAATGAGCTTGTTAAATTTTCTAAATGCAGCCAGATCTGATGAGGCATTTAATAAATATATTAGGGATGCAAACGTTTTAGCTGCAGAAGTATATGTAGCGGCAGAATTTCCAGTTGTAAGGAGTAGAACTAAATTTGCCATTTTGATTTTGAAAGTCCCAATAAACAAATCATAGTCTCCAAAAGAATTGTTTAGAATACCATTTTATCTAACAATCGTTGATACAGCCTTAAATTCCATTCAAGAAAGCTTTGAAAATCTAAATGAATGTAATAATGTATTTAAATTTCTTTGTGAATTTGGAGAAATGACTGAAGAGGAAATTAAAAAATCTTGTTTTGATTTCGATGTTTCCCTTCAAATGAATAAAGGAAGCACAAGTATTTAGGATATTGATGGTCTTCAGTGAGCTGATAACATATAGAATTTTGAGCAGTGGAATTGCAGACCCATTAAAAAACTTGACATATATTACAAAAAATAACTTGGTGTCATCATTTCCTAATCTGTTTATAGCTTTGAGAATTTTTCTGACATTACCAGTTAGTGTAGCATCAAGTGAAAGGAGTTTTTCGAAACTCAAACTGTGTGTGAATGTAGATCCAAAATACTCATTCAGTTTGTCAGCTACCTCAGCAGGTTCATCAACAATCGATCCGGCAGTGTCAAATGGACCAATCTGATTCATCTTCTTCCTTCTAGAGTTCATATTAGTAAAGAAGTCTGCTGTTTTTCTTTGCATCCTCTGCCAAAGATTTCTCATAATCTGCCTTTGCTTGGTTAATTTCTTTTGTGGCTTGGTTACAGACTATCTTATATCTACCATAGGCATCAGTGTTTCCTGATAAATTATAAGCATCTCATGCATTTTTCTTTTCTGCCACGAGTCTCATTAGTTCATCTGATATCCATTAAGCTTAAACCTTATACAGTATTTCTTAGTTTAAATAGTATTTCAACTAAGTATTTCTTAGTTGGTATGAAAAGCCTAGTAGCTTCCAAGATTAATTCCTTGAATGCTTCTCATTTAGAATTTGCTCTTGGTAACATCATCAGTTGGTCCCATTGTATAGAATTTAAAAAATCTCTGAGACCACTGCAGTCACCTTTGCGAAAGCAAAAACCCTTCTGTTTACTCCTGATGGTAGTTACGTCTTTAAGTAAATCCCACATCAGTATACTGTGATTACCACCACCTACTGGTTCCTTTATCTCCAGATTCTTAATGCATGAAGAATCATTGCTGATAATCAGATCGAGAGTATCCTCCAATAAATCCACAAAAGTCTTGCTAGTGTGTGAGTGATCAACCCCAGGGGCTCACATCTGGTGAGTATGGGCTTGACAAACCCAGGGTCCTGAGCTGGATATCATTATCCTTCTCTTTGTTTGTGATTCTTCTTCTCTCTCTCTCTCTCTCTCTCTCTCTCTCTCTCTCTCTCTCTCTATAGAGAGAGAGAGAAAGAAAGAACTAGATTTGTACAATACCCTACCATACTTAGACAGACACTCTTGTCCGACGTGAGGGCACACGTTTCAAGACAACTGTGTACTGCAAACCAATGTGTGCTGGCCAATTTACCAATTATCGGTCAGCACATGTGCGCAGCCATCTTCTTGGCACTGTACGGACCTTGTTAATCCATGCCTGGACCCACTCTGGTTCTCTGGATGAGAGGCGCACCGAGATCGCTAAGGTCAAGGCAGATTTTGTGAGGTGTGGCTATCCCACCAGTACCCTTGACAGGTGTGACCTGCAGGCACATGACCACGTAGCGACCAACAGGAACATTCAAGGTAATGACTCCACTGTGAGCGCCTTTATCCCATACTACCCAAACTTATCACAGCAGGTTTCTAGGGTCCTGAAATCATATGGGATAAAGTGCATACAGCTCCCGGGCAGGAAATGGCGACCCCTCATCTCTAGAGTGAAAACACCTGTTCCCACCTTACTACAAAGTGGACTAGTCTACCGCATTTCTTTCCGTGACTGCACTAGCTGCTACATCAGAGAAACTGGGAGACAGCTCGGCAAACGTCTTTAAGAACACAAAAGAGCCATCCGCTTAGCAGACGTAGAACACTCAGCCATTGCCAAGCACTTCTGGTCAACCCGACATGACGTTGACCCCGCACCGCAATGTTGTGGTGGTCGATCGGTCCCACCATTACCGGCAGTACACCTGGTTGGAGTCGTTACACATCGCGTGCTCTAATACTTCAGTCAATAGAAGCAGTAGATGTCATGTCCACCCTATTATTAAAGCAACCATTCTCATGAGTGACTAACGTCGGCAATGTTACACATCAGAGGCATTAGGCACTCCTACTCTCAACTTAGTTTTCCCTGTGCTTATGTCACACCAAACTGACTCAACACTTCACTGTCCACCCATGGCAAGTGGATGCACTTCCTTCGAAATTTTGTGTTTCTTAGCTAACAGCATCAACGACCCTTTCTATTCTGTCTGTCCTTTCTGTGCACATTGTACTCCCCCAAATTTCAATTCTGCATTCCTTATCGTTGTGTGACACCGTGTCTCTGATAGTCCAATAATATCAGGCTTTGAATATAGTGTATCATGGAAGAAATGCTGGCTACAGTTACGGTAAACTTTAATAAATATCTAAAAATGTACTGGAATGGATGGGAATCACATCTTGGATATGTTTTTATGTGAATATTAAACTTAAATACTTTCCATGTTTAATCAATGTCTAATTAAATACATCAAAATTAAGTTCCCAAACTTAAACAATGTCTAATTAAATACATCAAAAAATATATAGAATTTCAAAATTTTTCCATCTTTTCTTGATGTCCTTTTTTTAATATACAAGTTCTGTTGTTTTATAGATAGAAAAGATCTATTTAAATGGAGAGAGAGAAATCATTTTTCCAAGTGGTACACGCAAACTTACCAGTGCTGATTCTCAGACAATTACGGTGTATTTTTATAATGGTGATGTTAAAGAACTCTTACCTGATAAGAGAGTGGTAAGTTTTAACTATTTTTAATAAATTTCCCTAATAAAGGAGGATGATTTTAAATGAGAACCTATGAAATATAAATTCAAGTAAAAGTTCTTCTATGCAAATACAATATACAGAAATAAGTTTTTACACAGTATATACTGTCCATCTGCTAAAGGATAGTCCCTGGGTCCTGAGCTGGAAATTATCATTCTTCTCTTTCTTGATGATTCTTTTTTTACTTCTGACTCTCTCTCTCTCTCTCTCTCTCTCTCTCTCTCTCTCTCTCTCTCTCTCTTTCTCACACACACACACACACACACACACAGGTTAATTCAGAATTTTTTTTTTTTTTTTTTGGCTGATGCAGCATAAGCCTCATGCTTCCTTGCACCATATGGCTAATAATAATAATAATAATAATAATAATAATAATATTTTAGTATTAATAGTGACAAATGATGCAAGGATGCTTATGCAGCCTCAACAAAAAAAAAAATCCCATTTGATCTATCCAACCTCCCCCCCCCAACAGTTTGTCTAGCTTTACCTTACTTTTTTTTTCAGGCTGCTCACTTCCACACATCTATTCTGCAAGCTGCCTTCCTCAATTTGAATTTATGCAGCCTCATGTGCATAGTTTGAGCAATCCATTCAAAGCCAAGAACACCCCGCATATGACTAGTCTCTAGATTTTGCAATTTACAGAATTGAAGCCTTTCTTGTTGAGAGCACCTCTTTCTTCCCCTTACCAATCTTATTGCTCTTCTCTTTAGCCACACCAGCAGCCCTATATCCTTCCTAAAATAAGGCCTCCAGATATCTAGGCATTACTCAAGATGTAATAGTAATACTGATGGAGGTATGTGGTGCAAGAAAGCAAGCATATGAGCTTATGTAGCATCTGCCAAAAAAAAAAGCAATTTGACATATCCATTCCCTCTAAAAGTTTGTCCAGTTCCTCCTTGAATGTATTTAAGCTATCAACTTCCACAATGACTGATGGAAGTTTGTTCCAGCAATTAACCACCTGCTGGCTAAAGGCAAATTTCTGCACATCTATTCTACAACTGTCTTTCCTCAATTTGGATTTATGCCCCCTCAGGTTCGTAATCTGAGCAAGCAGAAGAATCTCATCAGAATTCAGCATGCTCAACCCATTCAAGGCCTTATACACCTCAATCAGATCACCTCGCAGGTGCCTAGTCTCCAGCCACTGCAATTTGCAGAACTTAAGCCTTTCTTGGTAAGAGAACTCCTTCGTTCCCCTCACCAATCTTGTTGCCCTTCGCTGTACACGCTCAAGCAACTCTACATCTTTCCTAAAATGAGGCCTCCACACCTGTTACGCAGTACTCAAGGTTCGAGGTGTATTGCTAAAAAAAATAGTACTGGAATGCTCGTCGATTAACTACAAATAGTTACCTATGCTTTATTTCATTTGCAAAAATAAATAAGTCAAAGATTAGAATATTTGTTTAGTATTTATTTATAACTATTAAATAAAAATGAAAAAGTAAAAAACACAGACAAAAAATTTTAAAAAATCAGTAAAGAAAAAAATGAAAACTCCAAAATAATATAAAAAATACAGAAGAATCATAGAAATTCCCATACAGGATCGATTACTTATTCTTGTGCAACTGCCCTTTTTGTTTGTTGGTCAACAGCAGAACGATGAGACCGCAACCAAGTTCGGACATAAAAATTTGGATTCCATAATTCTAATGGTGGACCATGTAGTTTAATAAACAAAAAACTTGCTACATGTTCAACAAGAATATGGGATCTTTTCTCAGTTAATATTAAATTCATACTGCTGAAGCTACGCTCACATTCAGAAGAACTGCAAGCTATAATTGTGGAATACGTTTTTAAATGTTTGAAATCTGTGGGTGCGCTATGACCACCATTAGCTAAATAATCCCTGTAAGCATTCAAACATTTTGTGAAAGATAAATTAAAACGTTTACAGAGATATTCTATTTCATTTTCTCCAAATCCAAGATCAATTTCAGATGGCCATTCGCTTGGTTCAAGAATTGGCAACTGTTTTATAATGTCTGAAATTGAAATTCATTCAGTAAATTCAGGCAGAATCTGTACTAACACTCAGTCTATGCTTTATATTATTAATAATACTGTTTAGAAATTGATTTCTATGAATTAATGGTACTTTGTTATTGTCCGTTAACGTTACTGAAAATGATTGCATTTTTTCAGTATCATCTGAGATTCTAACAACTTTTTTTTCATTTTTAAGGATCTTTTAAAAATTCCAAGTAACGAATTGTATGACAAATCAATTTTTCTGCATATATCTATTGTCATTTCTCTTTTTTGCAATGATTCTGAAAGAATCAATAGCTCAAACAATACATCAGGGCTAAATTTAGAACAAACTGCTTGTTTTATATAATTGGTTATATAAACCGTTTATATAATCCGTTGAATTGTTCAGTTTTTATTTCGGTTGCTGTCTTTACTGGCATTTTCAAAATGATGGCATAAAGATGCAAAATTTGGCCAAACTGCTGATACTGTCCTAAAGGAGCTGGCCACCCACCTTACATTAAATACCCGTCCAATCCTTTTAGTTTCTTTGCCGATACTGGTAGTGCATGCTTCAATTTCTCTCTGGTTTTATGGAGATTGACTAAATGTACAGCTTGTCCATAAATATTTGAAAATGGTTAATTCCATCAACTTCTGATATTGCAGGTCCAACTGATAACTCAAGCCGATGGTTTAAACAATGCCATATGATAAAATTTGGATATTTTTCTAATAATTTATTTCCAACTCAAGGTTTTCTGCCCAACATAACACTTGCCCCATTGCTAGTAAAAGAAATTAAATAGTGTTTTAAATGATTGTCATCAAATCCGTATTTTTCAAGACATTTTAAGAGACACTCTGGTATTGTGAAAGCTGTTTGATCTGGCAATTCGATTAAATCAAGAAACAAGTAATACGGATCTTTCATTTTATTGGTTCCACATTTTAATAAAATAATCAGAGTAGATTTCTTGCTTAGTGTGGTAAACTCATCAATGAGAATTGATAAGTTTCCACGTATGTCCACAATTTGTTGGCACAATTTTTATTTCATTTGCCTGATCTGTTATATTAGTAGCACCACTTAATCTTGAACGCAAACCGTGAGAAATAACAGCGTCATTCAATTCTTGAAGTTGTAACAACTCAAAATCGTCAGAATATGGTCAATCATGTTTCGCAATATAATATGCAGTTCTAAAAATCTTACAGATGCTAGAAATTTCGGAGTCATTCATTTGATCAATTACTGCTTCTAAATGTTGTTCATTTGCAGCTTGCAAGATTTTTTCAGCCTGTATATGTAAAGTACTTTTTGAATGTTCATAAATTTTCTTATGCAAAGATGTAAATTGTGCACTTCTATCTTTGCCATAAGATGATACCACTACCAAACTCCATTCCTTTGAAATGCTAACTCCCTGCATTTTAAACGGCCCTAATTTTTTTACAGCAGCACAAGTCAAACATTCTAATTTTCCGGCGCCGCATGTAAGCCAGGCGCCTCCGTAGCCAGGTGGGAAAGAGCAGCAGTGCGTAGCACATGCTTCTTGATTAGACCAGGGTTCAAGCCCATCACAACCAAATACGGAAGATGCGGAAAGGTCGGGGAATGACCAACGCATATTCCTGGAGCAATATGGCCTTAGTTGCTAATGCTCCTAAAAACCAAATAACAACAACAACAGCATGTAAGCCAAAGATATGCTTTTTTTTTTTTTCTCAGTCCACATGTCAGCATTCCAAACGTTGAGCCAATTAAATTTTAATTCTGTGTCTCTGTTTCTCTCATCTTTGGCATTAGCATTAGTAGAGGCGTTTGATGCAAGAAAGCAAGCTTATGCAGCATCAGCCAAAAAAATAAATAAATAAAAAATAACCACTTCCACTTCACCCCTCTGTTCGTTCGAAATACCTGTCCAGCTGACCCTTAAACTTATTTAGGCTATCAAATTCCACGACAAGGGATGGAAGTCTATTCCACCAACCAACCACCCGCTGGCTAAAGGCAAATTTCCTCACGTCTATCCTACATCTGTCTTTTCTCAATTTGAATTTATGCCCTCACAGGTGATTATTCTGAGCAAAAGGAAGAATCCCATCAGCATTGAGCATGCTCAAACCATTCAAGACTTTATACACCTCTATCAGATCACCTCGCTGGTGCCTAGTCCCCAGACACTGTAATTTGCAAAACTTAAGCCTTTCTTCGTAAGAGCACCCCTTTGTTCCATTCACTAATCTTGTTGCCCTTCTCTGTACTCGTTCCAGCATCTCTACATCCTTCTTGAAATGAGGCCTCCAGACCTGTATACAGTACTCTAGGGGTGGCCTGACCATTGCCTTATACAAGGGAATAATCACCTCCTTATCCCTGCTAGAAAAATTCCTATATATCATCGACAATACATCATGAACTACTCTTGCAGCCCGTCTGCACTGCTCAGAAAACTTCATATCTGCCTGCACAACCACCCCCAGGTCCCTTTCATTCTCTACCACTGTCAGTGTAGTACCACAGAGTTGATACGTTGCTCTGGGGTTGCTGTTTCCCATATGTAGTACTTTACATTTGTCAATGTTAAACTTCATTTGCCACCTCTCAGCCCATCTGCTCAACCTTTCCAGATCCTGTTGCCGTAGCATAGTGCCAGTAGTGTCCTTGACAACCCTGCCAACCTTCGTATCGTCTGCAAACTTGGACATTAAGCTTGATATACCCCCCTCGACGTGGGCACCTGTACGTGGTGAGGGGACCTCCCAGTGACGCTGCTGGACTTCCAGACTAGCATCACTGGGATCTAACGCCCATACCTTGGTTCCAGGGTTACATCGTTGGAATCCGGCGTGTGCAGCCGTGCGCCGCGACCCGTGGAAGCGGAAAGGGGGATCCTGGTGGTTGAGGGGCCCAGCCTTAATACACCACTTTGGCCCCTGCTTCGACAAGACGGGCGGTCCCGGACCGGCTCGACTGGGATCAATCGGCGGGTGGTTTTATACTGCTAGGGTCAACTGCGTTCCAATAAGTCTCCCTCCCTTTGGTCCTGGGACGGGATAAAGACTTATTGGTAACGTGGGTATGGTGTTCTAAGCGAACTCGGCGTCCCATTCGTGTACGCAGTACCTGCTAGTTCACGAATGGGCGCCCCCTCGTAGGGCTCCGTGGTGGGTGAGGTACTTAGGCATCAGACATTTTTTCTTTACTCTCATGAGTAATTTAAATCTTTCTTCTGGGGCCCCAACAAGGCCCCTACCTAATCGATCAGATGAGAGCGAGAGCAATTCTGCAAAAAGAGCCAGAACTGAGGATAAAACACCATCTATAACACCGCTTTTCCTCATTCTCCATTCTACCGGAGAGCAGTCAATTGGGAAGATGTCACCCTTCTTTATCCAGAAAGGATTAGAAGGGCTGGCAGGATCACCAAAATCTGTAAAACGGCTGCGTTCTGGAGATCTCTTAATTGAAGCTTCAAGTACAAAGCAAGCAGAAAGAATCCTCAATGCGACATCCATAGGGGGAATACCGATCATTGTAACACCCCACAGAACTTTGAACTCTTCACGAGGAGTCATTTCAGAGTGGGATCTTCTTCATGTCTCTGAGGAAGAGATCTGCTCTGAACTAAAAGACCAAGGAGTGACGGCTGTCAAGAGAATATCAATGCGTAAGGATGGGAATCTCGTCCCTACCCGAGTTCTCATCATAACATTTAACACCCCACGGCCTCCAAGTTCCATCAAGGCAGGCTATTTAAACTGCCCAGTGAGGCTTTACATCCCAAACCCACTGAGGTGTTTTAAATGCCAAAAATACGGCCATTCACAAACGGCTTGTCGTGGTAACCCTGCCTGTGCTCGATGTGGTTCGAAAGATCACGAGAGCAAGGAATGTTCAGCTTCCAAACCGATCTGTATAAATTGCCAAGGAGAGCACCCTGCCTACTCCAGGGCATGCCAGCGGTGGAAGGATGAAAAAGAGATCCAAAAACTAAAAACAGAGCTGAATATCTCCTACCCAGAGGCCAGAAGACGCATGCAACCAATAAATAGCGGGAAACCTTCATATGCCCAGAAGGTTTCTGCGAAGTGCACTATCGGTACACAAACAGAGATGACTGTACCACCAAAAGAGTCATTCACTCCGATTGCACGCTATTTATTGAGTTCACAAAAGCCCACCAAAAAAACGCAATCAGCTGCCACTCCTATATCCGTACCTCCGAGTGCTCCACCACTACCAAAACCAAGTGGTAAAGAGCTAACAGATAAAACAGAAACAATGGATGTCGAGCGCAAGGAGGTACCGGATGAATCAGTCTTGGAACTCTTTGCGGAGGAAGAAATGGACACGGGACAGCGTCCTTTCTTCCCCAAAAAAGATAAAACCAAGACTGATAAAACTAAGCCCTCAGCACCTCGGAAGCCGCCTGATGGACCCACCAAGCCAAAATAATGGCTAAATTCCTGCAATGGAATTGTCGTGGATTCCGGCAAAATACTGACGACATCAAGGCCCTCCTGCAAAAGCACGAGCCAGTTTGCTTTTGCTTGCAGGAGACGTATCTAAAAGCAAATGATGATCCCACCATGTATAACATCACAATCTTTCGTAAGGATAGAATTGCGGATGGTCCTGCTCATGGAGGAGTGGCTATCCTTGTGAGTAATCAGACCCCAGTTCAGCCCTTGCTAATTACAACCAGCATAGAGGCTGTTGCAATTCGCCTTACAGTGGGATTTTTATTAACGGTCTGCTCTATTTATTTGCCACCTGGGACTGACATCTCCCAGGAAGACCTTGATGATCTTGTAACGCAGTTGCCTCCCCCTTTCTTACTTCTCGGGGATTTTAATGGACATAACACCCTGTGGGGTAGTGCTAACATCAATGGAAGGGGACGGGTCATAGAGCGTTTGCTCAATGACAATGACCTCTCCATTCTAAACACTGGAACAAACACCTTCTTCCACATGCCTACCCGTACCTTTTCTGCCATTGATCTCTCTATATGCTCCCCTTCTCTACTCCCTTCACTCACTTGGGAAGTGGAGGAGAATCCATACGGAAGTGATCACTTCCCTGTGATAACCTTGTTACACTGTGGAAGACCGTGTCTTCCTTTTAGGTTACCACGGTGGAAGTTTGATCAGGCTGACTGGAATGCCTTCCAACATCAGGCAAATTTTGACCTCAGTACAGTCAGTCAGGAGCCTATCAATGACGCAGTAACGTACATCACAGATATCACTGTCCAAGCAGCTGCGAATGCTGTCCCAAAAACATCTGCCCGGTTTCCACCATTTCCCAAACCTTGGTGGAATTCACAATGCACAGCAGCCAAAAAGGCTCAAAACAAAGCGTGGGGGATATTTCGCCGATATCCTACCACGAACAACCTTATAGCCTTCAAACGTGCACGAGCCAAAGCACGCTACATCCGTCGTCAGAGTCAAAAGGAATCGTGGATCCGTTTTACATCATCTATTAACCAGTCTACCAATTCTAAGGTAGTCTGGGATAAAATCCGGAAAATGAAGGGGAAATATACATCCCACCCTTCTTCAATCCTAGATTATAATGGATGCGCTATTGCAGATCCAACTGCAATAGCCAATGCTCTTGGGGAAACATTCTCTAACATCTCTGCAACATCCTCGTATTCCCCAGAGTTCCTGGTCCTTAAACATAAACTGGAAAAGCAAGCACTAAATTTTAAGACCAAGGGCCTCTATCCCTACAACGGGGCATTCACTATAGAGGAACTGAAAAGAGCCCTTGCTCTTTCCAAAGCAAGTGCTGTTGGGCCAGATGGCATCCATTATGAAATGATTAAACATCTTTCACCAAAATCTATGGATTGTCTGCTCCTTCTGTATAACAGAATCTTTACTGAGGGGCAGTTTCCGGATTCCTGGCGAAAGGCAATCGTTCTTGCTTTTCCTAAGCCAGGAAAGGATCCAAAAGTTACCACCAATTATCGTCCTATTGCTCTGACTAGCTGTCTGTGCAAAATCCTGGAGAGAATGGTCAATTCCCGTTTAATATGGTATTTAGAATCAAATGACCTTCTCTCCAGCATCCAGTGCGGCTTCCGAAGGAACCGGTCCACTTTGGACCATCTTATTAGATTGGAAGCATCCATCCGGGATGCTTTCCTAAAACGCGAACACTTGGTGTCGGTGTTCTTTGACATGGAGAAAGCGTATGACACAACTTGGAGATTTGGCATTTTAAAAGATCTGCATAGCCTTGGCCTTAGGGGGCATCTCCCCTTTTTTATTCAAAACTTTTTAGCCAATCGATCTTTCCAAGTTCGTGTGGGATCCTCACTCTCTCGTCCCTTCAGCCAAGAGGAGGGAGTACCACAAGGATCAGTATTAAGTGTCACGCTTTTTGCCATCAAAGTCAATTCCATCACAGAACAACTTCCTCCAACTGTAAACTGTGCCCTCTATGTTGATGACTTTAGCATATTTTGTCAGTCATGCAACATGAGGGTTATTGAAAGACAACTGCAGAAAGCCATTGATCGCCTTAATTCCTGGGCACTTGGTAATGGCTTCAGGTTCTCGCCGGAGAAGACCGTTTGCGTACACTTTTGTCGCAAGCGTAATCTTCATCCTGAACCTGAATTAAGGCTCGGACAAAATGTTATTCCAGTAGTGTCAGACACAAAATTCTTGGGACTTGTGTTTGATAAAAAGTTGACTTTTCTCAAACATATTCGTCAACTTCGTACAAAATGCACGAGGGGACTCAATATCCTCCGCTCTCTCTCCTCAACGCGTTGGGGAGCAGATCGATGCACCCTACTACGGCTTTACCGTGCACTTGTACGACCCAAATTAGACTACGGGTCCCAGGTATACTCTTCAGCTAGAGATAGTGTCCTCCGATGGCTAGACCCTGTCCACCATCAGGCTATCCGTATCGCTACTGGAGCTTTTCGAACATCTCCTGTCCAGAGCTTATACGTCGAAGCAAACGAACCATCGTTATCCCTTCGACGTAAGCAGTTGTCTTTAAACTATGCTTTAAAGTTGAAATCCCTGCCAGACCATCCTACGTGGACATCGGTTTTTGAGCCACGTTGGGAAAACTTGTACAATACCCGTCAGACTGCCAACCGACCTTTTGGTATTCGTGTCCAAGAGCTAATCAGAGAGTTTAACATCATGGTAGACAAGGTGGCACAAACACCAAAAGAACCTACTCCACCCTGGCATGCTCATCCCCCACCGTGCGACTTTTCCCTTAAGAAATGGGTAAAGTCTGAGACCTCATCATCTGTCTACCAGCAGCTCTACTCTGCACACCAAGCTGAGTACTCAGACTTCCTGCCCGTTTACACAGACGGCTCGAAGTCTGAATCATGCGTAGGATCTGCTGTTGTCTTTCCGGACACCATAATATCTCAGCAGATTCCTCCCGAATCCAGCATATACACTGCAGAGCTGTATGCAATAGAGCTAGCCTTGGATCACATTCGAACTTGTCAATTCCAAAGGTCAATAATATATTCCGATTCTTTGAGTGTATTACAGGCTTTATTATCTACGAGACATAATTCTCATCCAGTTCTTTGTCGGGTTCAGCAGAAGAGACATTCTCTTCATGAATGCAAGTTTGATATCCGCTTCTGCTGGATTCCTAGCCACATTGGGATAAAGGGAAATGATTTGGCTGACGCTGCAGCCAAATCAGCAACACCCACTCATAATCGTTGCCTGTCAGTCCCCTATACAGACTACAGGCAAATAATACGCAAAAAGATACATTCCCAATGGCAAGAACTGTGGCACAGACAGAGAACAAATAAATTATATCAAATAAAGCCTGTATTACAAACTTGGCAGTCTGGTCTGCGCAGGAATCGGAGTGAGGAAGTTGTTCTTGCTCGACTCCGCATAGGTCACAGTCATCTGACACATTCTTTTCTGCTGAGGGCGGATGACCCTCCTATGTGCGAGTCTTGCGACACCGTTTTAACTGTACAGCATATTTTAATAGATTGCGTCCTTTTTACCCATGTTCGCAATATACATTTTACCGCTTTTACTCATCCGACTGAGCCTTATACACTCAGTCGGATTTTATCAGACAACGACCACGTGTCGGCAGTTTTTAAATTTTTAAAAGCGATTAATATATACCCACATATATAAATAACAATTTGACGAGGTAACCTTTTTAAAGGTTACCAGAATTTAACTTTAATGTTATTTTAATCGTTTCTTGGCGCAGTATAACCTTAGTTGTTTTTGCGCCAATAAACCCAAAATCAAATCAAATCAAAATCTTGATATACCATCATCAATATCATTTATAAATACAGAAAACAATAATGGACCCAATACTGAACCCTGAGGGACTCCACTAATAACATTAGTCCACAATGAGCAGTGTCCATTGATTACCACTCTCTGTCTTCTCCCCCTCAACCACCCCTTTATCCATAGCAGGAATTTTCCTGCAATGCCACACTGCTCCAATTTGTGCAGCAGTCTTCCATATGCAACAGTATCAAAAGCCTTTCTAAGATCCAAGTATATAATATCAAAGTTATTCCCTGCATCCAGTTCTTTTGTGACTGCATCATAATATCCAGTCAAATTGGTCAGGCAAGACTTCCCCTTAACAAAACCATGCTGTGTCTGAGCTATAACTGAAGTCTTGTCTAGATGATCCTGCAGTGCTTCTTTAACCAGTGCCTCCATTAATTTTCCAGGAACAGAAGTTAAACTAACAGGTCTATAGATCTTTAGATCTTGATGGAAAAGAAGAGGTCATGTTGTTATCATTTGTTTGTACATTTTCTTGCACTGTTTTCAGTTTTTTATCAAGAAATCTATTTTATGTTGTTTGCTTGCATTTTTCACTCATTTTGTATTTAATGAAAATTTCTTCTTTTAATTTTTAAATACTGAAATTACGTAAATTTAAATTTATATATTTAATCCCGTAAAAATTAATTTTTACCTTAGAAGAAACAGTAAAAATTAATTTTTACCTTAGAAGAAACAGTAATAAATAAATTAATTAATCTAAATAGTAGAGATCAGTCATATTATATATATATAATTCATATATGAATGACAAAAAAATAAAATAAAATCCTGTATGTCATTCTCCAGAAGACTATATGATCACGGCACATCAACTGTACAGTTACTGAATCAGACTTCAGACTCATGGTTCATAGAACAACCAGTTCTAGTGTTCAGCTCATGGAGAATAAAAATGCAGTGTTCGCACGCATCACAGTATAACTCATTCGTTGGATCTCTTTATCTAACATATTGTACTTTAGTAAGAAACATTCAAGTTTCATTGAGAAATTTATATTTTTGTTTTTAGATAAATATTTAAAGAAATCTATTAATTTTAAAGATTATTATTAATATATATTTTTAGTAGCAATGGGTAAAATAGATATTATTTCTCCCTCCCCTTTGATTATGCCATTGTTTCATAATATTAGGTGTATAAATTTAATGATTTTCTATTATGATATTTAAAAAAAAAGTACTGGAACATTGTTCCGGTGTGTTCCAGCCCAAATATACCACTGCTCAAGGCATGGCCTGATCATTGCCTTATACAAGGGGTTAATCAGATCCTTTTCCCTGCTAAAAAAATTCCTGTATATCATTGACAAGACATCATAAGCTACTCTTGCAGACTGTCTGCACTGCTCAGAAAACTTCATGTGTGACTTCACAGATACTCCCATGTCTTTTTCATTTTCTGCCACCCAATGTGTAGTACCACACAGTTGGTATGTTTCTCTGGGGTTACTTCTACCCATATGTGGTACTTTGCATTTGTCAGTGTTCAACTTCAGTTGACACTTCTCAGCCCATCTGCCCAAATTTTCTACATCTTGTTTCAACAGCACACTGCCATTACTGTCATTAACAACCCTGTCAACCTTTGTATCATCTACAAACTTGAACATTAAGCCTGATATACCTTCATCAATATCATTGATAAATACAGAAAACAACATTGGGCCCAACACTGAAGCCTGGGGAACTCCACTAATAACATTTGACCACGAAGAGCAGTGTCCATCGATTACCACTCTTTGTCGTCTCCCACTCAACCACTCTTTTATGCATTGTAGCAACTTACCCTTAATACCATTCTGCTCCAATCTGTACAGTGGTCTTCCATGCGAAACAGTATCAAAAACTTACTTGAAATCCAAGTATATGATATCAAAATTATTTTTTGCATCCTTTGTAACCATATCATAGTAATCAATCAAATTTGTCAGACAAAACTTTCTCTAAACAAACCCATGCTGTGCCTGAATTATTACAGCAGTGTTGTCTAGATGATCCTGCAATGCATCTTTAACCAGTGACTCCATTATTTTCCCAGAACAGAAGTTAAACTAACTGGTCTGTAATTACTCTTGTCACCCTTAGATCCCCCTTTGTGAATTGTGGATACATCTCCAGTCTTTGGGAACTTCTCCTGAGTCCAAGGATACTCTAATAATTTTGGTTAACAGTTTGCTTAGTTCCTTTGCCGCCTGCTTTAATATTACTGGACAAATCTCATCCACCCTAGGTGCCTTTCTTATGTTTGAGTTCATCAATTACTCCTCCACTTTGCTGTGAATTATTACAAAATCATAAGCATCCTGTTCCAGTTTGATAAACTTCCAGCATTTTCCTACCTTAATAACTTCTCATGTGTGAATGTAGATGCAAAATACTCATTCAGATTATCAGCTATCTGAGCAGGATGCTTATGACCTATTCTTATTCTTACTTACCCTAACTAATCTGATTCATCCCCTTCCTTCTAGAGAATATTTAAATAAAGAAATCCTTGCTGTTTTTCTTCGCATCCTTTGTGACTTGATTACAGACTAGCTTACATCTGCCATGGACCTCTGTGTTGCCTGATAATTTATATGTATCCCATGCATTTTTCTTCTCTGCCATGAGTCTCATTAGTTCATCTGACATCCACTTAGGCGTAAACCCTTGAACAATATTTCTTAATCGGTAAGAATAGCCTAGTAGCATCCATGGTTAGTTCCTTGAATTCTTCTCACTTAGCATTTGCAGATGGTACCACTGTACAAAATTTAAAAACTGACTGAGACCACTGTACTCACCTTTATGTAAACAAAAACTCTTCCCCTTGCCCCCAATGGTAATTATATCTTTATGTAATCCCACATCAGTACACTGATCACTAGTGGCTCCTTTATCTTGAAATTCTTAATGCAAACATAATCACTGCTGATAACCAGATGAAGAGTATTACACTCTCTGTTTGCCTCTCAATCATGCTGCTGCAGAAAACAATCAACCAAAAATCTACAAAAGCATTGCTAGTGTGTGAGTGACCAACCCACAAGTTCCAATCAATATCCAATAACTAGGAAGTTGAAATCCCCCTTTATAACACAATCTGATTTAGTGGCCCATTCTATTTTTAGCATTAGCATTAGCATTAGTAGAGGCGTTTGATGCAAGAAAGCAAGCTTATGCAGCATCAGCCAAAAAAATAAATAAATAAATAAATAAATAAAAAATAACCACTTCCACTTCACCCCTCTGTTCGTTCGAAATACCTGTCCAGCTGACCCTTAAACTTATTTAGGCTATCAAATTCCACGACAAGGGATGGAAGTCTATTCCACCAACCAACCACCCGCTGGCTAAAGGCAAATTTCCTCACGTCTATCCTACATCTGTCTTTTCTCAATTTGAATTTATGCCCTCACAGGTGATTATTCTGAGCAAAAGGAAGAATCCCATCAGCATTGAGCATGCACAAACCATTCAAGACTTTATACACCTCTATCAGATCACCTCGCTGGTGCCTAGTCTCCAGACACTGTAATTTGCAAAACTTAAGCCTTTCTTCGTAAGAGCACCCCTTTGTTCCATTCACTAATCTTGTTGCCCTTCTCTGTACTCGTTCCAGCAGCTCTACATCCTTCTTGAAATGAGGCCTCCAGACCTGTATACAGTACTCTAGGTGTGGCCTGACCATCGCCTTACACAATGGAATAATCACCTCCTTATCCCTGCTGGAAAAATTCCTGTATATCATTGACAATACTCCATGAGCTACCCTTGCAGCCTGTCTGCACTGCTCAGAGAACTTCATATCTGCCTGCACAACACCCCCAAGTCCCTTTCATTCTCTACCACTGTCAGTGTAGTACCACAGAGTTGATATGTTGCTCTGGGGTTGCTGTTTCCCATGTGTATTACTTTACATTTGTCAATGTTAAACTTCATTTGCCACCTCTCAGCCCATCTGCTCAACCTTTCCAGATCCTGTTGTAGTAGCATAGTGTCAGTAGTGTCCTTGACAACCCTGCCAACCTTTGTATCATCTGCAAACTTGGACATTAAGCCCGATATACCATCATCAATATCATTTATAAATACAGAAAACAATAATGGACCCAACACTGAGCCCTGAGGGACTCCACTAATAACATCAGTCCACGATGAGCAGTGTCCATTGATTACCACTCTCTGTCTTCTCCCCCTCAACCACCCCTTTATCCATAGCAGCAATTTGCCTCCAATGTCACACTGCTCCAATTTGTGTAGCAGTCTTCCATGTGCAACAGTATCAAAAGCCTTTCTAAGATCCAAGTATATAATATCAAAGTTATTCCCTGCATCCAGTTCTTTTGTGACTGCATCATAGTATTCAATCAAGTTGGTCAGGCAAGACCTCCCCTTAACAAAACCATGCTGTGTCTGAGCTATAACTGAAGTCTTGTCTAAATGATCCTGCAGTGCTTCTTTAACCAGTGCCTCCATTAATTTTCCTGGAACAGAAGTTAAGCTCACAGGTCTATAATTACTTGTGCAGCCTTTGATCCTCCTTTGTGAATTGGGGTCACATTTGCACATTTCCAGTCTATGGGTACCTCCCCTGAGTCCAAGGAAGCTCTCATAATTATGGCTAAGGGTTTGCTTACTTCCTTTGCTGCCTCCTTTAATATAACTGGATAGATCCCATCCACCCCGGGTGCCTTTCTTGTGTTTATCTATAACAGTTTTTCCTCCACTTTACTCCCAGTTATTTCAAGATTCTGTAGCTTACTGCTAGAGTTGAATACACCTCTGGCATTCCCCTCGCTGAATAACTCCTCATGTGTGAATGTCGATGCAAAATATTCATTTAGTTTGTTAGCTACCTGAGCAGGATCATCAACACTTGACCCATCAATATCAAGTGGACCAATCTGATTCATCCCCTTCCTTCTAGAGTTTACATAAGTAAAGAACTCTTTGCTGTTTTTCTTTGCATCCCTTGCCAAGGATTTCTCGTAATCTGCCTTCGCCTGCCTAACCTCCTTTGTAACTTGGTTGCATATCAACTTGTATCTATCATAGGCTTCTGTGTCATGTGTTAATTTGTATGTATCCCATGCATTTTTCTTCTCTGCCATATGCCTCATTAGTTCATCTGACATCCATTTTGGCCTAAACCTTGAACAATATTTCTTAGTTGGTATGTAAAGCCTAGTAGCTTCCAAGATAAGTTCTTTGAATGCTTCCCATTTTGAATTTGCTGTTGGTAACATCATCAGTTCGTCCCACTGTATAGAATTTAAATACTGTCTCAGTCCATCGTAGTCGCCTTTACGGAAGCAATAACCCTTCCCTTTACCCCTAATGGTAGTTACCTCTTTGAGTAAATCCCACTTCAGCACACTGTGATCACTGCCACCTAGTGGTTCATTTATCTGCAGATTCTTAATGCATGAAGAATCACTGCTGATAATCAAATCAAGAGTATTACTCCCTCTAGTTGCCTCCCGAACATGCTGATGTAGAAAACAATCATCCAATAAATCCACAAAAGTCCTGCTAGTGTGTGAGTAACCAGCCCACAAATTCCAGTCAATATCTGGGAAATTAAAATCTCCCATTATAAGACACTCTGATTTACTGGCCCACTCTATTTCCCTGTACAGTTCCTTATTATACTCATCAGAGTCATTAGGCCTATAGCACACTCCTACTCTCAATTTTGATCTCCCAATGTTTATGTCACACCAAACTGACTCCACACTTCACTGTCCAGCGATGTTGACTGGCTTCACTTCCTTGGTTTTTATGTGTTTCTTAACTAATAGCATAACCCCTCCTCCCTTCCTATCCTGTCTATCCTTTCTGTAGACGTTGTACTCCCCAAATTGCAGTTCTGCATCCCTTATATCTGTGTGACACCACGTCTCTGATATCCCAACAATATCTGCCTTCGATGTTTTGAGCAATACCTCAAATTCATCAAATTTATTTACTAAACTCCTAGCATTGGTGTACACGCAAGTATACCTGCACCTGTTTCTATTCTTAGCTACCCTAACACAACCCATGTGTTTACTTGTACCGCAATGGCTCCCAGCAGTCTCTGAAATACCATGCATCTTGTTTTTCAGGCTTCTGCTCATTCTAATAGAAGCAGTGCAAGAATCTCTTTCACCTCTGCCAGTGGCTACTGTCAATCTATTGGTCTTTGTCTCCCCCCAAGCTAGCAGTTTTCTGACCCACCTAACACTGCCTCGATAGCATCAGCAAATATTCTTGCACCCTTTCTATTTAAGTGTATCCCATCCCTGTAGAAGCAATCTCTCCTGTTAACAATTACAGTCCAGGCTGAAAAAAATTCTGCCCCTTGAGCCTTGCACAATCTTTCCAGGGCCGAATTGATCGACAAGGCTCTCATCATATACTCCCTCCTATCGTGTCTGGGCAGAATTGCAGACACTTGCAAATTCAACCCTAATTCTCGGCTTTTGTTCAACAGTGACCTGTACTTGTTAAGTAATTCTGCCGGTCTCCTACTCTTAATATTATTAGTGCCAACGTGTACAACTATATCACCTTTTGTGCCCTTAAAAGATGATATTCGCTCTACAACGTCATCAACCTTTGCCCCTGGCAGACATACCCTGGTCCTGTTCCACCTATCTTTTTTACAAAGCATGTTCCCCGTTTCCCTGACAATAGAGTCACCAACAACTACTAGTTCCTTCGGGACCAGCGCATTGTGCCTTAGGGGTTGTCTCTGTGTCACGCGATGCCCAAGTGCAAGCTCTGGCGTTGATGTGGGCAGCTGAGAGTTTGATGGGCCCCTCAATTTAGTTTCTTCGAGGGCATCCACCCTGTCCTTCAAGCTCTCATATAGGCCCACAAGAACGCCGAGTTGTTGCCTGATATCGATACACTCCTTGCATCATGCACACACAAAGACATCCCCCTTGGCAGTATCATGTCCCGTACCCGATTGGTCTGCAAACATCAAGTGAACAGTGCATTTTATAAGGCTGTGAGTCAGAGGACAACTGCCCCCCTCAGTTCTGCTCTGAGCCACAGCACTTCCATTAGTTTGAGCCTTTTGCTTTGCTGCTCTGGTCTGAGTCATGATTCTATTAATTTATTAATTAATTATGTTATGTTATTAATTATATTACGTTTGTAATCTAAGTCGTTATATGTATTTATTTAAACGTACAATTTAACTGCCTAACGAATTTCAACTAACGCTATCTAGTACCGTATATAACCTACGGTATATCTAGTACGGTATCACAATGGCGGGAAAGTTAGTAACGGTAACGGTAGTTACGAACACGTGGAAACCCTTACCGATACTTTTACATGGCCGAGTAAAGAATAAATACACCAAATTAATCAAAAAATCACAAAATAATGTTATACTACTAAATTTAAATCAAAAGTTTTAGAAAAACAATAATTTCAAATCAATAAATAAGAAAAATCCACTTAGCGGCTTTGAACATGACCGTCACTAGTAGCCTCGTCAGCAGACCATTCTCTCTGTACTGTAATGTATATTTCTCTGTACAATTTTTTGTTGTACTCATTAGAGCCAGTAGGCCTATAACACACATAAAATCTAAGGAAGTGCATCAAATTGATGTTGGTGGATAGTGCAATGTTGAGTCTGTTTGGTGTGACATAAGCACCTGGAAAGGAAAAATGAGAGTAGATGCTTATGTCACACCAAACAGACTCAACATTGGTGTGACATAAGCACTGGGAAAGGAAAAATAAAGAGTAGGTGTGTGTTATATAGGCCTAATATGTATAATGAGCAATTGTGTAGAGAAATAGAGTGGCCAGTAAATCAGATTGTCTTATAATGGAGGATTTTAATTTCCCAGAGATTGACTGGAATTTGTGGGTTGGTCATTCACACATTAGCAAGGCTTTTGTGGATTTATTGGATGATTCTTTTCTACAGCAGCATGTTCGGGAGGCAACTGGAGAGAGTAATACTCTTGATCTGATTATCAGTAGTGATTCTTCAGGCATTAAGAATCTGCAGATAAAGGAACCACTGGGCAACAGTGATCACCATGTATTGATGTGAGAATTATTTAAAGATGTAACTACCATCAAGGCTAAAGGGAAGGGCTTTTGCTTTCGTACAGGTGACTATGGTGGTGTGAGACAGTATTTAAATTCTATATGGTGGGACCAACTGATGATGTTACCAACAGCAAATTCAAAATGGGAAGCATTCAAAGAATTAATATTGGAAGCTACTAGGCTTTTCATACCAACTAAAAAATATTGTTCAATATTTAGGCCTATATGGATATCAGGTGAACTAATTAGACATGTGGCAGAGAAGAAAAATGCATGGGATACATATAAATTAACAGGTGACACAGAAGCCTATGATAGATATAAGCTGGTCTGTAACCCAGTCACAACGGAGGTTAGGCAGGCAAAGGATGCAAAGAAAAACAGCAAAGAGTTCTTTACTTATGTAAACTCTAGAAGGAAGGGGATGAATCAGATTGGTCCACTTGATATCGATGGTTCAACTGTTGATGATCCTTCTCAGGTAGCTAACAAACTAAATGAATATTTTGCATCGACATTCACACATGAGGAGTTATTCAGCGAGGGGAATGCCGGCGGTGTATTCAACTCTGCCAGTAATAACTGAGAGTAAAGTGGAATAGAAATTGTTGAAGATTAACCTAAGAAAGGTGCCTGGTGTGGACGGAATCTATCCAGTAATATTAAAGGAGGCGGCAAAGGAAGTAAGCAAACCCTTAGCCATAATTATGAGAGCTTCCCTGGACTCAGGGGAGTTACCCATGGACTGGAGATGTGCAAATGTGACCATAATCCACAAAGGAGGATGAAAGGGAGACACAGGTAATTACAGACCTGTTAGTTTAACTTCTGTTTCAGGATAAATTAAATAAGGGGGGGTTCCCCCGACTCTGAACAGTAAACTAGCAGTTTTTGTGTTTTCACACAAAAACCTCTATTTTTGCTGTCCAGTGCCATGAGCAGGCAGGCAGGTTGGGCTGGGCAGTAGGGAGTATGATAGCACTGGCAAGGCAAACCCTATAGTAGCCCAAGCTACAGACATTGAGAGCCCAGTAAAAAAGAAAGGTTGAAGGTGATAGTGGAAGACAGGAAATGGAAGGCATTACCCACCAGGAAAGAGGCCGTATGTTGGTGCTCTATTCCACACTGGGCAAGGAGCCAGCCCTGTTGACCATTGTAAGCATCCCACACCATACCGACTAACTAGCATAGTGGCATAGTGTTTTGTGGAAGGCGCCACCGGTGGTTTCCCACATCTACGCCATGGTACTTTGTGAAGAATTTACAGAATCTCTGTAAAAGCCAGAAAAAGTGTGGTGTCTGGTTTGTGACAGAGTTGTGCTGTGGTCTGTTGTTCTGTCTCTGGCTGCTTAGCCGCAAGGCCCCTAAGGGAACCCCACGTTGCCCGCCACCACCACTGGGAGGTGAGCCAGGCTGCCCATTATACTCTGGCTGGCCTCCGCCAGGGTTGCCTGAGCTTCCTGACGGAGCCAAAAAAAAAAAATTAATTAATTAATAAAATAAAAATAAAAAATAATAAAAAATAAAAAAAAAAATAAATAAAATAAATAAAAATAAAAAGTAATAAAAATAAATAAGTAAATAAAAAAAGAAATAAAAAATAAAAATAATAATAAAATAAAATAAAAAATTAAATAAAAAAAAAAAGGAGAGAGAGAGGAGCATAGAAAAAGAGAGGATTTGAGGGAGAATGAATTTGGGTGGGTTGACAGGGGAGAATAAATCCACCCTAATTTAGGCGAAGTATAGGAAAGAGTGTGGGTTTAAAAGTCACAGGGGACAGGTGCCCCTGTGTAATTGTCAATGGCATAGTGCCTGTAGATCCCGCACTGAGGTCAGTGCCAGCAATCCCGCACCTAGATCGGTGCCAGCAGTATATCCTACCCATTTCGGGTTTGCGATGACTTTTAAATCCCGCACTCCGAGGAGTGCCTGCAGTGGATCCTACCCTATTTGGGTTTGCATAATTATGTCTGCGTTTTTCCGGGGGAATGGAGAGTTATCCCACGCCGGTCCGGTTTAGTTCTTGGGCTCTGAGTTCTGCAATCTTAGCTCGCCTAAGAGCAAATGTTTCCTGCGCGTAGGTGGTTAATGCCTTATAGGTATGTTCCTCGAGTAGCAGAGTGGATTCTTGATTTCGAGGGTTTCTCTGTATTGTGGTGAGGAATTTAAGCCTAATGTTGTCGTAGCTGGGGCACTCATACATGAGGTGCCCCCAGGACTCCTCTTCGCCGCAGTGGCAACGTGGGTCATTCTCGATTCCCATGGCGGTCAGTTTTTGTTGGAAGGATCCATGGCCGGTGATGATAAAGGTCACATGGAGGCCAGGCGAAAACCAGGGTGGAGGTTCTGGGTGAGTTGAACTTATGGATGGAAGGAATCGTTTTGTGATGGCCCCTTTTGTTGTAATGTCCCAGTCATGTTGCCATATCTCTTGTAGATGTTTGGTTATCCGTTGTCTTTCCTGCCTGGTGCCGTTTGTGGTGTCAAGTTGAAAGTTTAGCAGTTGGGTTGGAACTCCCTTCCTTAAGTGATAAAAAAGCCCTCTTTTAACCACTTCTAAGTATAGTGGCTGACATCCAGTTAATACCTGCAGAGCAGGGGTGCTGACGGTGCGGCATGCCCTGCAAATTGAAAGGAGCATGAATCTTTGGATTGAATCCAGCTTACGTTTATTTCTTGCTAGGATGGCTTTTCGGTACCAGATGGAGGCATCATAACACACAATTGGCACGTATGCCGCTTGGTATATCAGAGTAAGAGCTTTGTGCTTCAGCCCCAGTCTGCCCTGCTGACCCGCCTTATCATAGCACTGTACCTTTGAATTTTGTTGGCTAGATACTTTAGGTGGTGGTGGAAGGTAAGCCCCGAGTCTAAGAAGATACCTAGGAACTTGACTTCAGCGTGCAGCCGTATGGGCATAAAGTTTAATTTTATTGTAGGTGGTCTTGTGATTTGTAGCCTGCCTTTAAGGAGTATGGACTTTGTTTTCTCTCCTGAAATGGTAAGGTTGTGCAGGGCTGCCCAGTTCTGAAGTTTTACCAGTGCTCCATTTGCCATTTTCTCTAAGTTCGTCCTGGTGTTAGCACATACCAAAAGGACAAGATCATCTGCGAAGGCCAAGGGCTCAACACCTCCCAGGTCCATGCCTAGGAACTCATCCAGGACAATAGACCAGAGGAAAGGGCCAAGCACAGAGCCCTGCGGACAGCCTCGATCGATGTACCTAGTCACTGTCTGGAATCTGTTGGTAACTTGGACTTTTCTACCAGTTAAATATGACCTTAAACTGTTGTATAGGTTGTTGGAAACATTTGATTGCCGAAGCCTCCGAAGAACACTGGGCCACCATAGTCGATCAAAGGCCCCAGCGAAGTCTACCATGATTGCAAGGGAGTACTTAAAGGCTGTGTGAGTTGCTTGAGTGATTAAACTGTTTATGGCATCTTCTGTGCTGCTACCTGCTTTGAATCCAAATTGCTTGTCACTTGGAAGTTTTTATTCTTCATATCTGGTGGTTAAGCGAAATAGGAGCAGGCGTTCTTGTAGCTTGGCCATTACAGAGAGCAAGGCAATCGGGCGGTAGGAGGTTGGAATTTGTGGTGGCTTGTCGGGATTTTTCAATATAAATTTCAAGGTTGCCGTTTTCCAGGATGTTGGAAATGTGCCTTCTGTCAGGCACCTATTTAGAAGGCTTAGGAGAGTAACAGGATAGCATTCTGCAAATTTTTTAACCACATCCACTTCCAGCAGATCAGCACCAGGTGTTTTTCCTACTTTCATTTTGTTTATTGCCAAGTCCATCTCAATGTTAGTGAAGGGGGATTCCACAGAGGCAGGATGATAGTTGTGATTTTCATCTACTATTTCTTGTTGTTGTTGAGTCATAGCTGCAGCTTCAATGGGATAAATGGTGTCTAGAATATTGTTAATGCTATCCTTCGAGGTGTAAGTAGAGGAGCCATCCATCTTTAGTGTCGTACGACTAACTAGCAATGGCATGGTGTTTGCTTGGATAGGCAGGGGGGCCCACTTTGGTTATCTGTCCATCATCCATCCTGGGGGAAAGGCAGGCAATTTTAGCCACTCATAATCCTCATTCACTCTGCTCTCATTGTGGTTTTACAATTTTTTCTTACATTTTATACTATTATTGTGCTTTTTTCTTACATTTTCTGTTAGGTTATAATTTTTTTTTCCCCAGACATCCATCTTCTCTCTCTCTCTCTCTCTCTCTCTCTCTCTCTCTCTCTCTCTCTCTCTCTCTCTCTCTCACACACACACCAGGGAGGGGGAATGCAATGGTGTGTGGTATACTTACTATACTAAATATCTAATAATTAAAATTAAGTGGCTAAAGACTAAGGGTTAGTAAATACTTAATCAATGAGTGGTTTGTGTCCTTTCACACTCACAGCATTTTTCATAGCATTTTTACTCAGCTCTTTCTTATTGCACTGCTCACTCTGGGCACCTCAACTTACTATTACTTTTCAATTAAAGCACAGCCCCGGCTGCAGATCTTCCAAGCCAGGTGGGTACAGTGTAAGTTGTTGATGTTAATATATAGTTGAGATTATGTTAGTATTTCTAATAAATATATTGTTGTTAAGTATGTATTCTTGCAGCCAATTTCATTCATCCCTTCACTCACACTAATTCACTCTCTTGCTCACTTGCAGGGTCCCTTTCTCTCACCAAAACTGACATTCAGTCCCTTTTACTACAATTCTATCATTCAGTGCCCAGCTCATTCATTCTTTCCTTTCATTCTACATTCTCAAGTATGGAGACTGCACCTAAAGAAAGACATTGTGCTTCTTGAAAGGGTTCAAAAATGGGTAACCCGCCTGGTGAGATCGGCAACAGGGCGTCCATACGAAGAAAGACTTTGAATATGTGGGGAATTGTTGAGGTGTTTAAGGCTCTGAGAGGAATAAGTAAAATGAATGAGGACGAAATTTTAACGGTTATAAATGATTCTAGAACTAGGGGCCGTAATTTCAAGTTACGGGTGGGGGAGATGTTTAAATTGTAGGAAGTTTTATTTTAGCTAGCAAGTTATAAATTACTGGAATAATTTACCTACATAGGTGGTAGAGGCTGACAGTTTGGGGAAATTCAAAGTTCAGCTGGATAATTACCTACGGGAGGAGGAAAACACGTAGGTTGTCTATTTCCTTTTCTCTTGTTAATTATTATTATTTATTTTTTTAATTTATTTATTATTTTTTTTTTATTTTTTGGTTGGTGCAGCATAAGCCATAGGCTTCCTTGTACCATGTGGCCATTGCTAATACTAATACATTGCATCCCTTTGCTGCCAGCTTACTAATAATTTTCAGCTAAGCTGCTTCCTTGGCTGCTATACAGCCAAGGAAACAGCTTAGCTGTCCCTTCCCTACATATTTATTTATTTGGGGGTCCTAGTCAATCCAGTTTAGTCAAGATTGGGTATTGTCAGGAAGCTGATACAGATATCCTGTCAGTTTAAAATGTCATGATCTGGGCATGTTGAGAGACATGGGCACTTTGGCTATGGATTGCTGTTTTGTGTGGGGGCTATAAGGCCTGTCTCTGGAACTTTCTTGCATTTCATGTACTTTTTGTGGGAAGATTGTGAAAGCTTTATAATTATTTTTTTCTATTAAGTGTTCATGTCTCCTGGTTAGGAGGCCAGTTTCTGCTATTAGTTAGGTTCTCGGTATATCATAAATTATACATTCATAGAGAATGTGGGCCCAGTCTTCACCTTCGCCACAGGTACAGTTTGGTTCATCAGTCAGCCCTCGGGAAGTTAATTTTGCCTTTAGGGAGCCGTAACCTGTCAGTGTAAATGTGAAAAGTTCAGGTTGAACCGCCTTGGTGGCTTTGGGCTAACCATTGCCACCTGTGGCAGAGACCTTTTGGTAACCAGACCTCTGGTTTTTTGCTCCCAATTTTTTTGCCATAGCTCATGGAGATTTGTGGCTATTCTTTTTCTTTTAGCCTTGATGGTGTTGGCTGTGTAAGGGCTCTCCCCAGAAATTCTGTGGGTATGCCCTTTTTGAGTCTATAATATAAGTGTCTTTTGACTACTTACAATTAAAGTGGAAAGCACCAGCCAGCAATTGCAGTGCTGATGGGCTCACAGTGCAACATGCTCTGGTGATAGTGAGAAATATTGTTCCCTGAATTGTCTCTAATTTGTTCCAGTTCCTGTTTCTGATTATAGCTATTCAAATAAACCACCCACTGCTCCATAGGTGATGACAGGCAAGAACACTGCTCAATATATAATTTCCAGGGTGCTTCTTTTGAGCCCCCAGTCAGCCCGACTGATCCTGGCTTGCGTAGTTTCTCATTTTTTTTTGGCAAGTAACTTTTTATTTTAACTTTTTTATATTTGAGATAACTTTTTATCCCAAATGGGGATAAAAAGTTAATTTCGAGTCAAAAACAACCCATAAGTATTTTAGCTCTGATACCATTTTTACAGTTTTTCCATTAATTTTAATTTGAGGGGTCTCCTTAGGTTTCCTTTCAAAAGTATGAATTTAGTTTTTTCAGGTGATATCCTGAACATGTGCATTTGTGCCCACTCTGCAGCTGCATGAGGACGACATTTGATCTTTGCCCTACAACCACTCTTTCTTTTACAAGGAAAATCAAATCATCCACAAAGGCTAGGCTTTCCACTGGGCCATATCCAAAGGCACAGTTTTAATCAGAAGAATTGTCCAGAAAAAAGGGCCAAGGATGGAGACCTGTGGAGAACCTTTGTTCACAGGGTGTTTCAATTCCTGGAACCTTGAGCGAACTGAGACACTTATGTCTTTAAAGGGGCTGTTTATCACCTTATAGAGTTTTCATGGGACATTTGTCTGACGGAGTCTCCTAGGGACACCATGCCACCAGAGTGAATCAAATGCTCCAGCAACAAAATCTATAGAAATTGCCAACCTGTACTTTTACTCTGTATTTTTTACTGTTGGCAATAGGTGGTGCATGACATCCTCCATATAATTGCTCTGCTTAAAACCATACTGATTATTTGAGTGAAAGCCCATTTCTGTATAATACACAGATATCCTATTGTAAATTAGTCTTTCACATATTTTTCCTAGTACCGAGAGCAGAGCTATTATTTTGGATCAGTGGGAGGTTTCTCTGGGTTCTTCAGGATTAATCTTAGTCCTGCCTTTTTCCAGGTTTTAGGGATGTTCCCTCTGTCATGCAGTTGTTGTATAAGGCTATTAGTTTATCTGGTGCTATTTCATCTAATTTTTTGATGATTTCAACCTGTCGGAGGTCAAAACTATGGCTTTTGTTGTTTTTGGTTTTGGTTAGAGCTATTTCTAATTCTTCTTTTGTAAAAGGAGCTCTACATTGGCATTTTCATATTCAGTATTTTCTTTAATAATGTCAATCTGAGTAGGGGAATAATCCACAGCCTCAGTCTCCTCTTGTCAGTTTGTTGGTCACTGTTCTGTAGACAACTCCCCAAGGGTCAGCGTTTCCAGAAGTTCCCACCAAGTGCTGCCAAAATTCTTTTTTCTTTTCTCTAATGAGGGAAGTATATTGGTTCCTGAGAGTTCTTTAGGAATCTCTCAGTGCATTAACCTCATTTTGTGGCCAAGATGTTCTGGCTCTTTGAAACTGTCTTCTCACCTGGTGTACCCTTTTCCTATAATCGGTTCAGGGCACCAACAGAGAACTATAGGTAGCCCTCGGTTATGACGGTTTGTTTTGCAACGATTCACAATAATGATGGTTTTGAAACCAGAAGGCCAAAAATATATAAAAAAATAAAAAATAAAAAATTTCAAAAATGCACAACTATAAATACCGGATATGATGTAAAGAAACAGCAAAGTCAATCAGAAATGACAGCTATTCCCATCTACCATCTAAGCCAACCAGGGTTGAAGTTGCCAGAGATGAACATTTAATTTGCTTGTTGGTGTACTATTGTTGGGCTACTATTCTATGGTGTCAGTTTGTGAGTTTTAATTAAAAATTGTTAATTAAATTAATAAAATAAGAGCCGCCATGACTAGTAAGAGAAGTGCGGTAAAGCCAATGAATGTGGCGCCTCCGTAGCCAGGTGGGAAGGAGCAGCAGTGCGTAGCACACGCTTCTTGATTAGACCGGGGTTCGAGCCCGTCACCACCAAATATGGAGAATGCGGAAAGGTCATGGAATGACCACCGTATATCCCGGAGCAATATGGCCTTAGTTGCTAATGCTCCTAAAAACCAAACAACAACAACAACAACAACAGCCAATGAATGTGAAAATTTTGCTAAAAAGTCACGTAGATCTATCACATTGGAAAAAAAATATGAAGGTAATTCATAGAATGGAAGATGTACAGACACATCCTAATGTGTGTGTGTGTGTGTGTGTAGAAGTATGAAATTGCCTCCATGGACTGAGTTCCATAATGAAAAATGCATATAAAATAAAAGTTGCATGTTGCATTCAGTCAATGCAACATGCTACAACAGTAAGTGTGACGCAAATGAATTATAGCAGAAGTAAACTTTTAGAAAAAATTTTGTCATTGTGGAAGGATGACAATCAGAAAAACATTCCGTTGACTCAAGCTGTTATTACTGATAAGGCAAAGTCAATTTTTGATGATCTTAAGAAAAAAGAGGGTGGTGACCAGACATTTTTAAGTAGCAAGGGAATGGCTTGTGCAATTTAAATCTCAAAGTGCCACTGTGTGATGGCAAGGCAGCAAGTGCAGATGCCGACGCAGTTGCAGTATTTCTTGCAGAGTTTCAAGCCATTGTAGAGGAGAGTAATTATTCTCCTGACCACATTTTTAATGTTGATGAGACCAGACTATATTTAACAAATTACAATCATGAGCCTTCATTGCCCACAAAGAGGTCTGCATCAGTTTCAAGGCTGCAAAAGACAGGTGATTGCTTCTACTGGGCAAAAATATCTCTGGCTTTTTAAAATTAAAACCAGTCTTGATGTACCATTCACAGACATCACGTGCTTTCAAAGGCCTAAACAAAGCCATATTGCCAGTCTACTGGAAATTTAACAGGAGGGCTTGGGTGCACAAGAAATCTTCTTTGATTGGTGGTACACAACTATTTTTGCCCTACTGTGCTCCGTTTTGGTCAAGAGAATGAGTTACCAGCCAAGGCTCTTCTGCTCTTGGACAATGTCCCTGTCCATCGTGCAAACCTTGATGAAGTTGGAACATCTCTGGACATCAACGTTGTTTGCACACCACCAAACACCACTTCAGTTTTGCAACCAGTTGACCTGGGGGGGGGGGGGGGGTAATAGCAACATTTAAAGCCTAGCCTCTGCCAAACCTTCATAGAAATGATGAGAATTTTGGACAGGTCAGACAAATGAATGAGCACCAATCAAGGATTGGTGCTCATTCGACATTTTTAAGGGCATTAATAACATCAATACAGCTAGAGAGGAGGTGTCAGTGAACTATTTGAATGGAATGTGGCACAAACTTCTCCCAGAATTTATGCACAGCTATACCAGTGTAGAACCTTGTTGAAGATATTAGCAGGCTGGTGCATGAGGCAGGATTGGATGAGGTTACAACTGAAGATTAACAGAGCTGTTGGACAGAAGCTATTCAAAGAAGGCTTTGAAGAATTGGATAAAGAACTAAGCTAACAGAAGTAGAAGCAGGAGGAGAAAGAAAAAGATGAAGAGCCTCATTTAAAATCTTTGAATACAAGCAATCTACAACGCATCCTTTCAGCCATTAAGACCCCCCACTGATGAGCTATGTGAGATTGACCATGGCTGGGAGCGAAGTGTAAAAGTGAAAATGAGTATAATTATATGCATGAATTGTCCATATTCTAAGATTCTCAAAGAAAGAAAGAAATAGGAAATCTCGACAGTCAATACTGCATACTTCAAAAAAAGGAAGATTTTCAACTGGAGACTTCATCAGAGAAGTAAAATCTGTGTGTTACGCCATTGTCAAAAAAGATCAATGTTTACAGTGAGTCTTACAAAAACTTTCGGTCTGGGCTTTAAACATATCAAAGTAAATGTACAAAATGTTTGGTTATTTTATGCTGTATTACATTTAATTGATTTATATTCATAAAAATCAGTTTACTGTTTTTACATTCCTAGCATTAATTTCAGAGCTTTAAATATAATAATATTATATTACTCGTGTCAGTTTTGAGAGGGACCTGGAACATAACTCATTGACTTACATTATATAATTGATACATTTAAACCTTTTTTTTTTTTTTTTTTTTTTTTGCAACAGTTCCTTCAGGAACAGAACCCCGTCGTAAACTGAGGGCTACCTGTACTTGCATCCTCGGTTTTTTCTTTTGGATAGACAGGTTTGATGTTTTTATTAAGCCATTTTTCATAATCAGTGCATGGTTGTCCAGGCTATAATTGTTTGATTTAGACCACTCATTTTCCCACTTTTACAGCTCAGCTGTTGAAAGTTCTGTTAAGATATTCCAATTTGCTTTCTTTATGCTTTTCATGGTGCACTATTGCTGTTTTTGCACCACAAAAATCAAAATCATCATCATCTTTCTTTATGTTATATCTTTTGATATCCAACTGGGATTGTTGGGCCATTTGTTACTGTTTATTTAGTTTGGAAGTAATTACTTGATGATCTTATGTGGTCCAGGCTGGCTGGACCACATAAGTTACACACCAGTTTGTAATTTTATTAGCTATTGAATTTGAGGCAAGAGTGACATCAATGTCACTCTCCCACATGGTGCTGCTAAAAGTTGGGAAGTTATTTGGCTGATTTAATACTTGAAATGTGGAGGTGACTATGTATTTGGTAGTAGGCACACTATGTAGTATGTAGTAGGCACACACACATTGTGTGTGTGCCTACTCTGTCTTCTGCATGGTTATACCATAAGGTTGACTGGCAGTTGACAATAATGTTAGCATTAGGTGGCAAGTCTCTAACTACTTGTAGATATTCAATATCATTGTTTATATCTTCACCTGGTCTCGAATACAATGAAAAAATATAAAACTCTCCTACAGCACTGGCAATACAGGCACAAACTTCCACTGGGGAGCAGATGTGACCCACCTTTGTGACTGTAAGGTCAGTATTTTTAACTATTGCTGTAGAAGGGACACATGAGTTGTGTTTCTATGATTTTGCAGCCTTGGTTATCCTTGAACCATGCCCATATGTGTGTAGGTTTCTTGGAGTTCCAAGATATATATATATATATTATTTTCTTCTAATTTGAGCATGATCTGATCTATAACAGTTCTTGCTCTTTGAGCATTCAATTGGACGAGAATTTATTCCTTGGTCACATTTATTCTTATCTTCTTAAATATAAGAATAATGAATCCAGAGCACGTAGGCCTTTTCAATTATGTTTCGTCACATTTATGTTTTCAATCTGACCCATGTTGGGCCTAGATTGTATGAGTTTAATGATATTTTTATAGGAGGGGCATTTATCATCCCTGATACTCTGGCCATAGTCAATCAGCCATGCTGCCTTGCAGGTAGCACATTTTGGCTGCTGATTTTTGCTGTGGCAGTTCTTGTAGTCATGGTCAGGAACTATGCAGTGACCACAGACAGGAGTTTTCTGACTGCAGTCTCTGACAATTAAAGCACTTTTATACAGGGAAGTGCTCCCTAAATCTATGGCTGGTCCAGCCAGCATAGATTCTTTGTGGTCCTTGCAGAGCATTCCAGATTCGTGGGGAAATTTCAGCCATCACATTTAGTTGACTGTTTTTCTTGCTCTTTGTACCTCTTTTCAAGTTCAGTTCTTCTTTCTCTTTTCAAGACAAATTCATTTGCAAATTCCTGAATTGTGAGAGTCTTTCTAAAGTTCTTATTAGATGTCACTCATTAATTCCTTTCAGGAGTTGCTCTATTATGTAAAATATTAAAATGTTGGGTCTTCTGCCCTTTGGCTTTTCAGTTTGTTGCCCTAGCTAAGTAATCTCAGGGTGATTTTGTATTTTAGTTAGATCTTCCTTTGAAGCCACTTCAATAATAACACCATTGTTCCTAATTTTTCTTAGATTGTTAACCTTAACATCCTTATTCGATAACCTTAACTTGGTTATTACTGTTTCTTTGACTGCTTCACTGGTTTTCAAAGAAGTCTTTTGGTTTTAAGATAACAATGTCGGCTTCCTTCGTAACTCCTCGTTGTTTTGTTGGTGCTTGTTTTGGTTTGTTAGTTTCATTTTTGTTTTCAGTCTTGGTTGTCTGGGCATAACTCATGGTATTCATTTGGTTATTTATTTTTTTCCTTCAGTTGTCACTTTCAGCTTGGTTTTGAGAACTTGGTTCTCAGTGTACATCACCAAGGGTGTCAAGACTACTACTCAAGATTTCTAAGAGGTACAAGCTAAAGATTATAATGATTTATGCACCAACATCGAGCCATGATGATGAAGAGGATGAAGAAATGTACACCGAAATTGAGAGTCTTCTAGATGAGCAGAAAACCCACTACACTATTATTATGGGGGACTTCAATGCTAAGGTTGGAAAAAGACAAAACAGCACAGAAAGGGGAACTATAGGAAATTTTGGAATTGGTAAAAGAAATGAAAGAGGTGAAAGACTTGTGGAATTTGCAGAATCTCAAGGACTGTCAGTAATAAACACTTTTTTCAAGAAAAGGGTCCTTTCTTGAAAAACACTTTTTTCAAGAAAACAGAAAGTGAACATGGAAGAGTCCAAATGGATTAACTACTAATGAAATCGACTTCATCCTCACTAACAAGAAGATGTATTGTGAATGATGTTACCGTCCTGAATAAGGTAAATGTTGGAAGTGATCACAGAATGGTAAGATGTACACTTGATATAGATGTAGGAAAGGAAAGGAAAAAACTGACTCGAGTAAATAATACAAAGGTCTTTGAGATAACAGAAGAGGAGAAAAAGCAGTATGTACTGGAACTAAAGAACAAGTTTGAGCTTCTGCAGACTGCTCAGGACAAAGATATCGATGAGGAATATTACAACTTTCTGAAAGTGATAAAGCCCAAGAAAACTATAGGAAAAAAGAAATCCAAAGAAGAAAGAAAAAATTAGTCAAGAAACACTTTTCATGATGAACCGAAGACGACAGATGAAAAGCAAGAAAAACACTGAGAGGGTGAAAATTGAGTATACTGAGTTATGCAAAGCCATTAGAAAGAGACTCAGAGAGGACATAAGAAGATTTAACACAAGAAAAGTAGAACAAGCATTAAGGGAAAACAAAGGATTTAAATTAGCAGCCATGAGCAGTAATACAGAAAGACAAATGATACCGAAACTGAAAAATAGCGATGGTGTACTTATAAACAGCAGAGAAGGCATAATTCAAATAGCAGAAGACTACTATAGAGAATTATACAAGGAGCAGGGGAATGATGCCAGCAGTGGGGAAGATGGATTGCAAAGTAACAACACATACGACATACCCAATATTCTTCCTGATGAGGTAGAACATGCATTGAAGAAAATGAAGAATCAGAAAGCCCCAGGGGAAGATGAAGTTACTGTAGAGTTGTTAAAATTGGGAGGAAAAGACATAACACAAAAACTGGCAAGGCTCTTCACAAAGTGCATTAGAAAAGGTGTGACGCCTAAGCAGTGGAATAATGCAATCATAGTTTTGCTGCATAAGACAGGAGATTAATCATAAATTGGAAATTATAGACCAATTAGCTTGTTGTCCCACATCTGTTAGTAATGACCCTTCTTCACAAGGGTCATTACTAACAGATTAGAAAGAATACTTGATGAGAATCAACCGAAAGAGCAAGCTGGCTTTAGGACAGGATTCTCAACTATGGATCACCTTCACGTAATATCACAGCTAATGGAGAAAGCAAATGAATATAAAACACCATTGTGCCTGGCATTTGTGGATTATGAAAAGGCATTTGACTCCATACAGCATAAGGCAATGTTTTGGACACTGCAAAGACAAAGCATAGATATCCCATATATTATGATTTTGAATAAAATATATGAGAGTGCTATCTCCTTTATTAGACTAGACAAAGACAGTAGGAAATTTAAAATTGAGAAAGGAGTTCGACAAGGAGACACAATATCTCCGAAGCTGTTTCCTGCTGCCCTTGAGGAAGCTTTCAGAAGATTAGACTGGTTGCAGAAAGGAGTCAATGTGAACGGAGAGTACCTAAACCATTTACGATTTGCAGATGACATTGTGGTCATATGCCACGATCCCAAAGAATTAGAGGAACATCTTAATCAGTTATGCACAGTTAGTAAGGATTTTGGACTAAAGATGAATATGGCTAAAACAAAAGTAATGATGAACAAGTATGCCACAGTAATTACTGACAGCCTGTCAGTAATTGAAAAGGTGGAGTCATATACTTATCTGGGACAAGTTATTAGCTGTAATAATGATAAATGGCTGAAAGTCAAGAGAAGAATAAATTTTGGATGGATAGCATTCAGGAAATATAGTCACATACTGAAGAGCAATATCCCAGTTTGTCTGAAACGTAAAATAATGAACCAATGTATACTCCCCACCATGACTTATGGAAGTGAAACTTGGGCACTCACCAAAAGAATGGAAGAGAAGCTGAGAACTACACAGCGAAGAATGGAACGAATTATATTGGGGAATCAGACTGTTAGATAAGAAGAGAAACACATGGATTAGGCAGCAAACTCAAGTAAAGGACATTCTTATCAAAACTAAAGAACTAAAATGGTCTTGGGCAGGACACATAGCTCGAAGACATGATGATAGATGGACTAAGAAAATAACAGAATGGTATCCAAGAGGAGCTAGAAGAAAACCTGGCAGACAAAGTCGGAGATGGATAGATGAAATTCATGAGTTTGTGGGTAGTAAATGGATGGCCAGTGCTCAAAACAGAAGGAACTGGAAAGTTGCTGGAGAGGCCTTCATCCTGCAGTGGATTGAAAATGGCTGATGATGATGATGATGATGTGCTGTTCAAGCAGTGACCAACAGTTCACTATCTGCAGCCTGGTTGCAGAAATCATCATGTTTGTTTGAGCATATATTCTTCCAAGTATAATCTAGTTTCTTTGACCTGTTTAACAGGATTGGTCAAATTTGTTAGGTACATATTCCAGTTTTTTCTCTTCTTTAGTTATTGATCAATTTCTGGGATATCTCTGGTCTCTCTTAGGTTTTTATACTGGGGGACCAAGGAAACATTCTAAATGTACCTTATTGTCATTATTATTAGGGATTTTCTCCCTTAACACTCTTATTTCCACCTCAGGCAATTCTTTCTGGTCTTTGTTCATTGTTAAGTTTTAGTTTACGTTTTCAGCCATTTTTTCCATGTAACATTCAGTTTCGTCATTGTATATAGCTAGTTGACACTCTAACGAGTCCAGCGATGTGTAATTTATTGAGTTTGTTAATTTGAACCCAAGTTCTTGATGATTTTTGTTTGAGGGAGGGGATTGAAAATCACACGTTTTTGTTTTAAACAAAGAAATGTGCTTCAAATTTCAAAATTAAGTCTAGTTTAAGGCTATTTCCAAATTTCCCACACAAAGTAACATATTTATGAATACTTTTACAGCTAGAACCCAATCTTTCAATCTCTGAGCAGTTAAGTGTTCAACAGTCTGCTCATTACAGCACTGACTGTAGCTATTGTACCGTGACGAAAAACACTCAGAAATCCAAAAATAGGCTAAGGCTATCACTAAAAATATTCTTACCTGATAAGACTTATCTTGTATTATCTGCAGTCTTCTTTGTGATTCCAGAAATCCATTGTGAGCAGTGATATAAATCCAAAATCCAGCAATGTCGTCCTACGGTATCTGTCTGTTGTCTACCCATTTGGGTGAGTACAGCCAAATGGGTAGTGCCCTGGCTTAAGTAATACTCGACTTATGGAAATTGGACTTTACGTAATTTTTTTCTGGCAGGTGCAAACTTAAAAAAAAAAAAAAAACGTGGATGTGTATTTTGCATCCCATAGGAATAAATAGAGGTATCGTGAAAATATCGTAATGTGAACCCAATAACACATTTGTTTTTTTTTTTTTTTTGTAATATGTTCCAAGACCTCAGAAGTTGAAATTTTCGCCATATAACTAAAAGGTAATTTTTATAATGGAAATTGCACTACACTTTCATCATTATCATATGTTCCGTTCTAGAATCAATTTTGAACGGCTTTGTGATATTTTTCTAAAACACAATAAAAACAATTTGCACTTTCTGGTTTATTGGGCTTTTCTGTTAGTGCAATCTATTATAAATGGGTAGTAAACTCAATCTTATTGCATTTGTGATAATACCAATAACTGGAATTTTGTGGGTTTTTACATTACGGTATTATGGTGAAATGAGTTCCCCTTCACTGAAATCTTCAGTCATATAAAAAACATAAATAAATTTTCAGAATCTTCTCTTCATTCCTATTTACTTATTATAATGGTGATGGGATAGGGACCAATGGAAAGTGCAAGTTGTGGCAGTGCTAGGAAACAAAATAAAATTGATGTAGAAATGAAGGTGATTAATTAAGAAGTACGAAGCAGGACAAAGTTTGTCATCTTATTGCATGGGAATTAGGTCTTGCTGCTTCAACGTGGCGCCTCCGTAGCCAGGTGGGAAGGAGCAGCAGTGCAGTGCTGCTTCAAACTTCAGTATTATTTTAAAGGACAGTGCATGTATAAAAGAACATGTTTTATACATCCACTGTCCATAAAATGGCGCATCACAAAACAGCGTTAAAGTGCTATATCGAAGATGGAAAAGCTATTAATAATATGGATGGAAAATCAGATTCAGAACCAAGTGCCCCTGAGTCCAATGGCCATTCGAGCAAAAGCAAGAAGTATTTATGAACATATTAAAGATAAGTATGACGAACCCCAAGCCAAGTTCATGGCAAGCAGTGGGTGGTTTAATAGGTTCAAGCATTGTGCTAGTTTCCAAAACATTAAAGTATGCGGTGAAGTCACCAGAGCCAATTCTGCAGCTGCAGAGGAATTTTGTATTGTGTTGAAAAAAAATCCCTTCTAAATCTCCATACACTCAACTTCTGCAGTGGTGTGCTTATCACCTGGAGAGTTAATTCTGGCAACAGTGCTCGAAAGTTAAAACTTGCTGGCATTATGCCTGTCTCCCCTCTCTTTTTCTAATTTTATGTTTTTGTAATTTTGTACACTTTTATAATTTTTCCTGTGCACAAGATAAAAATTGAATAAATAATTCTATTTACATGTTCGTTGAACATTTCTTTTTTGCTTCAATCAAATTCAATGAAATTTGCAAGTGCTGCATAAGCATTTAGGGAAATTCCAACTTACGTAGAATTCCACGGAACGCAACCCTTACATAAGTCAGGGAGTGGCTCTATAGTGCTAATTATAATGCGGCTCCAGGGATTTCCCCCAACTGCGCTTCAAGCAATGTGATGAATACAAAACTCTGTAAGGCCAGATTTATGTAGGTTAGTGTTTGTGTAGTGTTTGGGTGGGGGTTGTGTTGATTGTGGTGTTCATCTGCCCTCTCAGCCTAAAGGTTTTCACACAAAAACCTCTACTTTACCATTCAGTGCCACAAGGAGGTAGGCCAGGCAGTAGAGAGCGTAAGCCACTTGTTGGCAATCCCTATGGTAGCCAGGGCCACTTCCTGTGGCCCTGGCCCTGTTCAAAGCCACTAAGTGGATTTACCATTGAGTCGGACTGCTGATGAGGCTAGTAGGAGCCAGACATGTTCAAAGCCGCTAAGTGGATTTTTCTTATTTATTGATTTGAAATTATTGTTTTTCTAAAACTTTTGATTTAAATTTAGTAGTATAGCATTATTTTGTGATTTTCTGATTAATCTGGTGTATTTATTCTTTACTCGGCTGATGAGGCTAGCGGGAGCCAGACATGTTCAAAGCCGCTAAGTGGATTTTTCTTATTTATTGATTTGAAATTATTGTTTTTCTAAAACTTTTGATTTAAATTTAGTAGTATAGCATTATTTTGTGATTTTCTGATTAATCTGGTTTATTTATTCTTTACTCGGCTGATGAGGCTAGTAGGAGCCAGACATGTTCAAAGCCGCTAAGTGGATTTTTCTTATTTATTGATTTGAAATTATTGTTTTTCTAAAACTTTTGATTTAAATTTAGTAGTATAGCATTATTTTGTGATTTTCTGATTAATCTGGTTTATTTATTCTTTACTCGGCCTTGTAATTGCATAAAAGTATCGGTAAGGGTATCAAATCCACGTGTTACAGGTTGCAACTCTGCTGACGAGAAGTTATTTAGCCATATTTAGCTGCTTTATTGAATATTTTTTACATCAAATTATTTTCTGTAAGTAGCTTATAGACCTAGTAAGGATCGTTAGTTTATTCTGAATTCAGACAGCGAGATTTGAAAGTTAATTAATACTTAAGTGTCCGTAGATTTACCGTTCGTAACTTGCCACCTTTGTCATACGATACGTTATATACTGAACTAGATAGCGTTAGTTTAGTATAGTATAGGTTATAATATTGTCAGTTGATCAGTAGAATCTATTAAACTTGTTGAACTTCGTTGTCAAATAAATTGTACTTTTAACTAAATACATATAACGACTTAGATTACAAACGTAACATAATTAATTAATACATAACTGATATGGAAGTTATATAAAGGGAACTCGTAGATAATTAATACTTGACACTGAAATATATATATATACCGTTATAACTGTGTTGGGACACAAGTTTAGGGTTATAATTTTGAACTGAAATTGAAATTTTATTGAAATTAATAGAAATCATGACTCAGACCAGAGCAGCAATGCAAAAGGCTCAAGCTAATGGAAGTACTGTGGCTCAGAGGAGAACTGGGGGGGGGGGGGGGGGGGGGGGGGCAGTTGCCTTCTGAATCACAGCCTTTTAAAATGCACTGCTTGCATGATGTTTGTGAAGCATTCAGGTACGGGACATGATATTGCCATGGAGAATGCCTTTGTGTCTGCACGATGCAAGGAGTGTATCGAAATCAGGAAACAACTCAGCGTTGTTATGGACCTATATGAGAGCTTGAAGGACCGGATGGATGCCCTCGAAGGAACTAAATTGAGGGGCCCATCGAGCTCTCAGCTAACCACATCAATGCCAGAGCTTGCACTTGATCATCACACAATGCAGCGACAACCCCCAAGGCAGAATGCGCTGGTCCCACAGGAACTAGTAGTTGTTGGTGATTCTATTGTCAGGGAAACGGGGAACATGCTTTGTAAAAAGGATAGGTGGAACAGGACCAGGGTATGTCTGCCAGGGGCAAAGGTTGATGACGTTGTAGAGCGGATATCATCTTTTAAGGGCACAAAAGGTGATATAGTTGTACACGTTGGCACTAATGATATCAAGAGTAGGAGACCGGCAGAATTACTTAACATACAGGTCACTGTTGAAAAAAAGCCATGAATTAGAGTTGAATTTGAAAGTGTCTGCAATTCTGTCCAGACATGGTAGGAGGGAGTATATGATGAGAGCCTTGCCGTTCAATTCGGCCCTGGAAAGATTGTGCAAGGCTCAAGGGTTAGAATTTTTTTCATCCCGGACTGTACTTGTTAACAGGAGAGACTGCTTCTACAGGGATGGGATACACTTAAATAGAAAGGGTGCGAAAATATTTGCTGATGCTATCGAGGCAGTGTTAGGTGGGTCGGAAAACTGCTAGCTTGGGGGAAGACAAAGACTAATAGATTAACAGTAGCTACTGGCAGAGGTGAAAGAGATTCTTGCACTGCTTCTATTGGAATGAGCAGAAGCCTGAAAAACAAGATGCAGGATATTTCAGAGACTGCTGGGAGTCATTGCGGTACAAGTAAACACATGGGTTGTGTTAGGGTAGCTAAGAATAGAAACAGGTGCATGTATACTTGCGTGTACACCAATGCTAGTAGTTTAGTAAATAAATTTGATGAAATTGAGGTATTGCTCAAAACATCAAAGGCAGTTATTGTTGGGATATCAGAGACGTGGTGTCACACAGATATAAGGAATGCAGAACTGGAATTTGGGGAGTACAACATCTACAGAAAGGATACACAGGATAGGAAGGGGGACGGGAGGAGGGGTTATGCTATTAGTTAAGAAACACATAAAATCCAAGGACGTGAAGCCAGTCGACATCGCTGGACAATGCAGTGTCGAGTCAGTTTTGTGTGACATAAGCATTGGGAGATCAAAATTGAGAGTAGGATGTGCTATAGGCCTAATGACTCTGATGAGTATAACAAGAAACTGTACAAGGAAATAGAGTGGGCCAGTAAATCAGAGAGTCTTTTAATTTCCCAGATATTGACTGGAATTTGGGGGCTGGTCACTCACACACTAGCAAGGCTTTTGTGGATTTATTGGATGATTGTTTTCAGAGAGTGGTAATCAATGGACACTGCTCATCGTGGACTAATTTTATTAGTGGAGTCCCTCAGGGTTCAGTGTTGGGTCCATTATTGTTTTCTGTATTTATAAATGATATTGATGATGGTATATCAAGCTTAATGTCCAAGTTTGCAGAATATACGAAGGTTGGCAGGGTTGTCAAGGACATTACTGACACTATGCTGCTGCAACAGGATCTGGAAAGGTTGAGCAGATGGGCTGAGAGGTGTCAAATGAAGTTTAACATTGACAAATGTAAAGTACTACATATGGGAACAGCAACCCCAGAGCAACGTATCAACTCTGTGGTACTACACTGACAGTGGTAGAGAATGAAAGGGACCTGGGGGTGGTTGTGCAGGCAGATATGAAGTTCTCTGAGCAGTGCAGACGGGCTGCAAGAGTAGCTCATGGTGTATTGTCAATGATATATAGGAATTTTTCTAGCAGGGATAAGGAGGTGATTATTCCCTTGTATAAGGCAATGGTCAAGCCACACCTAGAGTACTGTATACAGGTCTGGAGGCCTCATTTCAAGAAGGATGTAGAGCTGCTGGAATGAGTACAGAGAAGGGCAACAAGATTAGTGATGGAACAAAGGGGTGCTCTTATGAAGAAAGGCTTAAGTTTTTCTAATTACAGTGTCTGGAGACTAGGCACCAGCGAGGTGATCTGATAGATCTGTATAAAGCCTTGAATGGTTTGAGCATGCTCAATGCTGATGGGATTCTTCCTCTTGCTCAGAATAATCATCTGAGAGGGCATAAATTCAAATTGAGGAAAGACAGATGTAGGATAGATGTGCGGAAATTTGCCTTTAGCCAACAGGTGGTTGGTTGGTGGAACAGACTCCATCCCTTGTTGTGGAAGTTGATAGCCTAAATAAGTTTAAGGCTCAGCTGGACAGGTATTTCGAATGAACAGAGGGGTGAAGTGGAAGTGGGTTTTTTTTTTTTTTTTTTTGGCTGATGCTGCATAAGCTTGCTTTCTTGCATCAAATGCCTCTACTAATGCTAATGCTAAAGTGGAGGGCAGTTAAAGTTGTAGAAAGAAAGAAAGAGGGGGCAGTAGGGAATGTACTCATCTGTTTGGAAGGGGACACAGCAGAGGACCCCCAGGACTGCACGCCTATCCTGCTCTGGTGAGTGGGAGTTGACCGGTGGTGGTGGTGGGTTCCCCACCAAGCAAAAGGGGGAAGGGGCTACCCAAATTGAGGGGGAGTGATCAACCAACCCAGGTGGTAGGAATGAAAACATAAGGTAAGGATCCCTATGTAGGAGTGCCCTCATTGGTGCTCTATCCTACACTGGCCAGGGGGAGTAAGCTGTGCTTGCCAGTGTCAGCGTACCACAGCATGGTGTCTGCTGGGATGGGCAGGGGGCACTGGCCATCTGCCCCTCACCTTATCCGGGAATGGTGGTGAGAGGCATTTTCTTTATGCACTTTCACACCCTACTTCCATTCTATTTTGTGCTGTTTTCTTACATTTTAGAATAATTTTTTAAACCTTTTTTCTTACTTTTCTATTGTAATGTAAATTAATATACTAGTACATAATAATTACGGTTAGATAAGTAAGAAGTAAGCTAGTTAGAAGTTTAAAACTAGGGTTAATATGTACTCAACTGTAATATTTTACAGTTTGTGTTCTTTCTCTCTCACATATACATACTCATTCATTCTTCTGGCTTTCATTTCATTTATTCAACTCTTTCTTTCTGCACTGCACTGCACTCTCTGGCCATTTCAACTTACTGTTATTCTTCAGATGAGGTGCAAGCCCAGCTGCAACTTTTTTGTGGGCCAGTGGAGAATGCAGTGGGTGTGTTTTTGCTGTTAGTATTAGAATATTTTTTTTTTGTTAGTATTTATATATATATATATATATGAACTAATGTAAGTTGTTTTAAATATGTTCATTCAGCCTATTACATTCACTCCTTTACTTATTTCCATTTACCATAACACTCATTCACTGTCTCTTGCGGGCGCCTCCGTAGCCAGGTGGGAAGGAGCAGCAGTGCGTAGCCCACGCTTCTTGATTAGACCGGGGTTCGAGCCCGTCACCACCAAATACGGAGGATGCGGAAAGGTCAGGTATTGACCACCGCATATCTCGGAGCAATATGGCCTTAGTTGCTAATGCTCCTGAAAACCAAATAACAACAACTGTCTCTTGCTCTTATACTCGGTTACTCTCTTTCACTAACTAACATTCAGTATCCTTCCCCTTTACTCGGCCATTCATTCATTCATTCCTTTCATTCTACATTGCAATGGTGTGTAATGCTACCAGCTTACTAATATTTTTCAGCTTAGCTGCTTTCACTTCTCTCTCCCCTACATGGTTACTTATTTAATGTGGGGCCACCAGGTCTGTACACATGGCAAGATAGTTCTGGGGAGTACCCTGGTCAATTCAGTTTAGTCTTATCAGGTAACTGTCAGGGTGCTGAATACAGCTATCCTGACAGTTTTTTAAAGTCATCATCTGGGTGTGGTGAGAGACGTGGCATTTTTGGCTATTGATTATTGTTTAACTGCTGGGGGGCTGAATTGCCCTTCTTTGGATAGATCTATACATTTCAAATATTTCTGCGTGATGGTTGTGAATGCTTTATAATTTTCTTCTTCCATTATGAATAGATGTTCTCTCCTGAGAAGGGGGCAATCTGTGCTATTAACTTGATTCTGGTGATGTCATAAATTATACAGATATATAGAATGTGTGCCCAGTCTTCACGCTCACCACAGGTACAGTTTGGGTCATGAGTCAGCCCTAAGGAGGTTAAGTTTGCCTTTAGGCAGCCATGACCTGTCAGTATAAAAGATAGTAAAGCATCCAGAGCAGTGTATAGTGTTATTTGTAATGCAACTCCGGGGGTCCTTCAACTCCGCATCAGGCAATGTGATGAATACAAAACTCTGTAAAGATCAGATTTATATAGGTTAGTGAGTGTTTGTGTAGTATTAGTGTGGGGTTGTGTTGCTCATCTGGCCTCTTAGTCTAGGGCATGTGTTTTCACACAGAAACCTCTCATTTACTATCCAGTGCTATGGGCCGGGCAGTAGGAAGTGTAAAGCACTGATGGGGTGAGACCTGTGATAACCAAGGCTTCAGACAGGGAGAGCCTAGTAAAAAAAAATTTAAAAAAAAAGTGAAAATAGTAGTGAGAAGACAGGAAGTGGGGGGTTTAAAGTGGTAGAGAAAAAGAGGGGGAAAGTAGTGATTGAAAGGAGAGACAGTATAAGGTCCCCCAGGACTGAATGTCCATCCTGTCCTGGGGGTGGGAGTTGACAAGTGGCAGTGGAGTTACCTACCAGACAAAAAGGGGGGGGGCACCCAGGTTGGGGGAAGGGGATGGATGGGTGAGAGAACAACCAACCCAGGTGGTAGGAAGGAAAGAAAGTTCATAAGGAAAGAGATCTCTGTGTTCGAGAGCCTGTTTGCTGCTCATTCTCACACTGATTAGGAATAAGTCCTGCTAAATAGCTACGGCATGGTGTCTGCTTGGGTAGGCAGGGGATCATGCTGGTCCATCTGCCCAGGGGATCATGCACCAGTCCATCCAGCGGGGAGATGACAGGCAAATTTTACCCATTCAACAGTCATTCACTCTCTGCTCTCATTCTGGGGTTTTTTTTTGTTTTTTTTTGTTTACATTTTTTTCTGATTTTGTGCTTTTTTCTTACATTTTCTCTAGAGTTATGTATTTTTTTTTTTCTCATTTATCCTTTCTCACACCAGGGGGTAATGCAATGGTGTGTTGTATCTTAATTTGCTAGATAATTAATAACAAAATTTAATTAAAAGGTGTATGGAACAAGAAGTAGACATGCATATATTTTATTCTTTCACACTCACTGGCATACCCTCATTCATTCATTCTTCTGGCATTCATCTTACTTGTCAGCTCTTTCTTACTGGTCTGCACTTCTCTGGCACTCGAAGTTACTAGTATTTTTCAGTTGCAGTGCAGCCCTGGCTCCATTTCGTGCAGGCCAGAGTGGAGTAGAGGGTTTTGGTATTGTAAGAATGTAGATCAGGGTGTGTTAGTATTATTTTATTATTTATGGGGTGTGTTATTATTATTTTATTTATTTATTTTTTTAAATAAATAAATAAAATCTTCTTCCACCAAAACTAACGTTCATTCCCTTTTACCACAACTTCTCTTCCATCAAAACTAAAGTTCATTCCCTTTTACCACAACTTCTCTTCCACCAAAACTAAAGTTCTTTCCCTTTTACCACAACTCCTTTTTCACTCAATCATTCAGTGCCCAACACATTTATTCGGTCTTTCATACTCTTTCACTCATTTAATCCATTCATACTTCTTTCATTCTACATTGCATCCCCTTGCTACCCGCCTACCAAATATTTTCAGCTAAGTTGCTTCCCTGGCTGCCTATATATCTCCCTCTCCTATATGATTACATAGTGGGTGTAGGGTCCACAGGTCTCCATCCCCTTACTACTCGCCTACCAAATATTTTCAGCTAAGTTGCTTCCCTGGCTGCCTGTACATCTCCCTCTCCTACATGATTACGTAGTGGGTGTAGGGTCCACAGGTCTCTACCCAGGGCAGGGTGTTTGTGGGGGGGATCCAGTCAATCCAGTTTTGTCAAGTATCTGTCAGGGAGCTGGAAACAGCTGCCCTGTCAGGTTAAAACATCATCATCTGGGCATGATGAGAGATATGGGAATTTTTTTGGTTATTGATTATTGTTTGGCTGCTGGGAGAGAGGGACCAAATTGCCCTTCTTTGGATATTTCCTCACATTTTGAATATTTTTTGTTTAAAATTTGCAAAAGATTTGTAATTATCTTCTTCTATTATAAACGTGTTCTTGTTCCCTGGAGAGGAGTCCAATTTCTGCTATTAATTGGGTTCTTGGTGTCATAAATTATAAATTCATAGAGAATGTGTGCCCAGTCTTCACCTTTGCCAAAGATACAGTTTGGTTCATCAATCAGCCCTAAGGGTTAATTTCACCTTTAGGGAGCTGTGACCTGTCAGTATAAATGTGAAAAGTCCAGACAAGAACACTGCTCGGTTTATGATTGTCATTGTCCTTCTTTTGAGCCTTCAGTCAGCCCAACTGATCCTGGCAATCATGCTTGTGTAGTTTCACTTTTTTTGCCAAGTATGCCAAATGGGGATCTTCTTCTTCTTCTTCTTTAATGCTGCCGAATGGCGTTTGCGACTTCGTTTTGATATTGTTCTCTGTCTAGCGCTGCGTGTAGAATTTGTGCTGTTGTCATGTGAAGCCAGGTGTTGATGTTATCTAGCCATGCCATTTTCGGTCTGCCTGGGCGTTTCTTGCCTTTGATCTTTCCCTCCAGGATGAGTGGTAGTAGGTGATATTTTTGTTGGTTCCTAGCGATGTGACCTAGGTATTTGCATTTCCTGCTGATGACGGTTTTGAGCTGGTCTCGTTCCGTGTGCATGTCCTGCAGGACCTGTGCGTTGGTTATCTTGGCTGTCCACGGAATTTTCAGCATTCTTCGGTAGAGCCACATTTCGAAGGCCTGGAGCTTTTTTGTAGTGGCTGATGTTAGAGTCCAGGTTTCTACACCGTAGAGCAGTATTGGCCAGATGTAGCATTTCAATGTGCGTAATTTGAGCATGATGTTCAAGCTTCTGTCGGTGAGGAGGGTTCTCCATTTGGTGAATGCCTGCCTGGCTTGTTCAATTCTGCTTTTGATTTCGGCCTCATGGTTCAGCTGGTCATCAATGAGTACTCCGAGATACTTGAAGCGGTGTATTTGCTCTAATTTTTCGTTGTTTAGTTTGATCGTGATTTTGCTTGCAGTCCTGCTGACCTTCATCACCTTTGTTTTCTTTTTGTTGATTCGTAGCCCCCATGCTTGGCTTTCTATGTCCACTTCGTTCAAGATGGTCTGTAAATCTTGTTCTGAATCCGCTATTAGTGCTGTGTCATCGGCATATCTTAAGTTATTGATGTAGTGTCCGTTAACTTTTATGCCGATGTTCTTGTCAGCCAGTGTTTGGTCGAAGATCATTTCCGAATAGATGTTAAAAAGAATGGGAGATAATGGACAGCCTTGCCGGACGCCTTTTTTTATTGGAATTGGGTCTGTCAGATCGTTGTCATAGCGAAGCCGGGCTGTTTGATTCCAGTAGAGAGTTGTAATAAAGTTGATATCATTGTTTTCAAGCCCAAGTTTTCTCAGTCGGTCAATTAGGCGGTCGTGGTCTACTGAATCGAAGGCTTTCTCGTAGTCAATAAAACATATATACACGTCTTTTTGATGTTCATAGCACCTTTGTAGCAATATTTGTAAACAGAAAATTGCTTCTCTGGTGCCTAGTCCCCTGCAGAATCTGAACTGTGTGTTTCCTAGTGCACTTTCGCACTTACATCTTATCCTTTGCTGAATCACCTTGAGGAAGACTTTTAGCACCTGGCTCATTAGACTGATCAGCCTGAAGTCTTCGCATTTCCGGCTGGTAGCCTTTTTTGGTAGGGCCACAAAGATGGATTGGAGCCATTTGGATGGAATGTCGTTGTTGTTGTAGATTTGATTGAACCATTTCGTTAGTTGTTGGATGTTGCTGTAGTCTAGTTGTTTCAGCAGTTCCACATGAATCTGATCAGGTCCACAGGCCTTGCCTGGCTTTGTTATTCGGATGGCATGTTCCACTTCAGATGTTAATATGTGGAGATTGTCTTCCTGTGTTTGTTGTTGCGTTTCTGCCGGTTTTCTGTTGGTGCCGAACAGATTGTATATATAGCTCTTCCAGGTGTCGAGTTTGGCTTGTTTGCTTAGTATAGGTTGATTGTTGTCCGTATATAAACTTGGGATAGGAGCCGGTTTGTAGATGTTTCCAGCTTCTTTAAGCTTCTTGTGCAGGTTATAGTTGTCATTTTTCTTGATTAGGTCTTCGATTTCTGCACACTGATCTTCCATCCATTTTTCCTTCGCCTTCCGGATTTCCTGTTTGATCTTTGGGGATAAAAAGTTAATTTCAAGTCAAAAATAACCCATAGGTATTTTAGTTTTGATACCATTTTTACAGTTTTTCCATTAATTTTAATTTGAGGGGTTTCCTTTCAAAAGTACGGATTTAGTTTTTTCCGGTGATATCCTGAGCATGTGCATTTGTGCCATTCCTGCAGTTGCATGAGGGTGGCATTTGATCTCTGATCTATAACCACTGTTGCATTTCCTTTTACAAGGAATATCAAATCATCCACAAAGGCTAGGCTTTCCACTGGACCCAGATCCAAGGCCAAAAATTCATCTAAAACAATTGGCCAGAAGAAAGGGCTGAGTCCAGAGCAGTGGAAATACAAGAAAAAAAATCCAGAAATACAAGATAGAAAAAGAAAGTCCCTTATTCAGAAGAAAGAAAACAATTAAAACACATGCTAAGACATATATATTCTCTAGCCTCCCAAAGATTTCATTCTGTATCAGTTCAGACTTATACATCAGTTCTGCCAAGCATCTCCATTTCTGAATTAGCTTGATCCTTGCTCTCTTTTAAACCTTAATCCTCAAAGCAGCACAATTGAAGATAGGACTAACAACACACCAATCTCAATACCACCTGCTGTTCTTACAACTCCTATCAGGCCTGTACAGGCGCCTCCATAGCCAGGTGGGAAGGAGCAGCAGTGCATAGCACACACTTCTTGATTAGACCGGGGTTCGAGCCCGTCACCACCAAATACGGAGGATGCGGAAAGGTCAGGGAATGACCACCGCATATCCCGGAGCAATATGGCCTTAGTTGCTAATGCTCCTAAAAACCAAAACAACAACAACAACAAACAACAACAGGCCTGTACAAACAGAAAACACAGATTATGTTAGGAAGAACACACTGAACTTTCCTGTCAAGACAAAACCATTCTGGAGATCCATCCAGAGGATGTTATAGACACACAAATATGTTTACAAAAAGAGATAAAATGAAAATTGACTGCCTCAAACAGATAGGCTCAGCCAAACAATTAACGGCTTCCAGTGGAATTGCCAAGGCTTTTGCAGTAATGTTGATCACAACCATGAGATAATAAAATCATAATTCAGTTGGCATCTGCTTAGAGATATGTTTAACACCTCAGCTATCTCCTCGATAAAAAAAAAATATACTCTCTTTTGACAAAACAGGCTTGATACAAATAATGTTCACAGAGGGATAGCCATACTCCTAGACTCATGAGTCCCTTGCTAATACATTACCTTGCAAACTTCCTTTGTAGCTGCTGCTATGTGTGTATAGTGATTGGTATTACTTTCACATTAGTTCTGATCTACCTGCTGCCCACTCATCTTTGTACCATTTGTGAGCTTGAAGATCTTATTCTACAGTTGCCAACCCCTTTCTGTTTATTGAGCAACTTCAGTGGATACCATCCATTGTGGGGTTCTTTCAATTCAAATGGACGAGGCTAACTCGCTGAAATGTTCTTTGACAGATAAAATTTAACCGTACTAAATACTGGATCACCAACTTATCAGATTCAGGAAAGCTTTTGACACTGTTGCCCATGAAAGGCTACTGTACAGATTGGAGCAGTATGGTATTAAGGGTAAGTTGCTACGATGGATAAAAGGGTGGTTGAGTGGGAGAACAAGAGCAGTGTCCATTGAGAGTGGTAATGAGTGGACACTGCTTTTCATGGACTAATTTTATTAGTGGAGTCTCACATTATTAGTTTTGTCCCACATTATTATTATTAGTGTTGGGCCCACTGTTGTTTTGTATATTTATCAATGATATTGATGAAGGTATATCTGGCTTAGGGTTGAAATTTGCAGATGATACAAAGGTTGGCAGGGTTGTTAATGACAGTACTGGCAGTGTGCTACTGCAACAGGATCTAGATAATTTGGGCAGATGAGCTGAGAATGGTAACTGAAGTTTAACCTTGACAAATGCAAAGTACTGCGTATGGGTAGAAGTAACCCCATAGGAATGTACCAATTGTGTGGTACTACACTTAGGGTGGTATAAAATGAAAAATACCTGGGAGTAATTGTGCAGTCATATATGAAATTTTCTGAGCAATGCAGACAGGTTGCCAGAGCAGGTCATGGAGTTTTATCAATAATATACAGGAATTTTGCTAGCAGGGAAAAGGATGTGATTATCCCTTTTTATAAGGCAATGGTCAGGCCACACCTTGAGTACTGCATACAGGTCTGCAGGCTTCATTTTAGGAAGGATATAGAGTTGCTTAAGCATGTACAGAGAGGGGCAACACGATAGGTGAGGGGAACGAAGGTGTCCTCTTACGAAGAGAGGCTTAAGTTCTGAAAATTGCAGTGGCTGGAAACTAGGCACGTGCGAGGTGATCTGATTGAAGTGTATAAGGCCTTGAATGGAGTGAGCACACTGAATTCTGATGGGATTCTTCCACTTTCTCAGATTATAAATCTAAGGGGGGCATAAATTTAAATTGAGGAAAGACAGTTGTAGAATAGATGTGTGGAAATTTGCCTTTAGCCAGCAGGTGGTTAATTGCTGGAACAAACTTCCATCTGTTGTTGTGGAAGTTGATAACTTAAATAAATTCTAGGAGAAACTTGACAAACTTTTAGAGTGAATGGTTGTGTGAATTTTTTTTTTTTTTTGGCTGATGCTGCATAAGCTCATATGCTTGCTTTCTTGCATCACATGCCTCTATTACTATCTCATCGATTCGTCTTTGAATTGAATCCTTGCTCAATGGCAATGCTTTTAAAATACTGGAAGGATTTTGATGCATAACTGTTGAAATTACAATCTCTAATGTGGGTCGTATAACAGTCAGCAACTGTATGAGCACTACTAGTTTTTCCCATGATTTCTGCAATTTTATAAGATGCAATCATTCCATCATCATTTGTTTGTTGTTGTTGTGAGGGTTTTGTGGTGCATAAGCTACTTTGGCTATAATGCACCTTCATATGTTTGTATGTTCTACTTAAAGAAGGAAGTAATAGTGTTACACTGCTCATAATTCTATTTTAAAATATTCGATATGTTTACCAACTCTATCAGGATGTTTCCTTTTTAAGTGATCTAAAAATCTTGATAGTTTCATAGCCTCAATTGAAAAAGAACTATTACACATAAGACACATGGGCTGTCTTGAGTCGAATGGGCTTTCCAAAAAACCATAAGCTAGATATTCATCCAGATACTGTCGACACTTTTTGATTTCAGCACTTAACATGATTAATGATGGCTCGAATAAGTACAAGGAATTAAATAACAAAATATAAAATATTTTTATTTAACTCTCATAGCCCATGTCACTCACAAAAGCACTGTGAATCAAAAATAAACAACTTCCACAAGGAAACAATAAATCAGTACTAATTGTCGCCTAGAAAGTAGAAACAGTAGACTGAAACACTTCCTCATCCCATCCATACCTTGTATATTGACCAATGAAACAAAAGAATAAATAAATAAACCATGCCTACCACGCTGCCGCCAATCACGCAGCTTTCAGAAAGGCACAAATGCTGGGGATTGCAGAGACATTACCTCTGAAAGCACTTAGGCATTTAATGCCTATGCAAAGGTGGTTGAATCAAATCACACCCTCTATCTTCCTTTTATCAAAATTTTTTGCTTACACCTAATATACAGGGTGTCTCAAAAATATTGGTACAAACGTTTAGGGGAGGTAGGTAACATCTAAAGGAATGTGAATCGCATAGGAACCCATAACCAGAAACGTCACGGGAAAGTAGTAGCAGAGGCACAAGAAGCAGAAATGACACAAGACAGTAATTAGTGGCAAACATTTATTTGACATAATATTAACAATGGAGTACAAGATGGATGCATTTCATGATGTTACAACAGATGCTCAAAGGTTCCACCATGAGACGCGATGCATGCATGACACCGACGCAGCATGGATTGGCAGACACGTTCGAACACACCTGGAGTTTCTTTGGCAGTAGCAGCAGCGCAGACAAGTCTCGCCACAAGATCCATTTCCATCTCCACAGGCGATTCATATACGATAGATTTGAGGACCCCCACAGAAAGAAATCAAGGCTCGATAAATCAGGTGAGCATAGGGGCCAGGTAATGGGTCCACCACGGCCAATCCATTGACGCCCAAAATGCCTGTTCAAATGGTCACGAACACACCTTCCATAATGGGCAGGCGCCCCGGCATGTTGAAACCAAATGTTGTGTCTCGCATTTGCTGGAACATCGTCAAGTAACCCTGGTAGAACTTGTTCAAGAAAGACCCGATATTTAGCGGAGTTCATGCAGGATGGTAACAAGTATGGGCCAACTAAGCAGTCACTGACCATACTTGTCCACACATTTATTGCAAAGCGATGTTGTTCCACATGGGGCGCACACCATGTGAGTTGTCGTGAGCCCACACATGAGCATTGTGCTGATTGAATAAGCCTTCTCGAGTGAAATAAGCCTCATCCGTGAACAAAACATAGGCTGGAAAATTCAAGTCTTGAACACTTTCTTGGAGAAACCACTACACAAAAGCCACACGTGCAGGATGATCTTGGGGGAGCAGTAACTGAACCCTTTGGAGATGAAAGACACGCTGAACACTGCAACGCGACACTCCTAAGACAGAGGCAACAGCACGTGTGCTGGGAGTAGGATTATTCTGGACGGCATTCAACACACTTTCTTCCATGGTGGGAGTTCGCGTCGAACGTGGTCTGCCCACACTACTCCTGTTACCTCTAAATGACCCATAATCGCACAAATTTTGATGCACACTCGCAAACAAACAGTGGTTCGGTACATGTCTGTCTGGGAAGCATTCTCCATAAATTCTTTGAGCGGCTCGTCCATTGCCCTCTGCTAATCCATACGCTAGGTGCATGTCTGCCAGCTCACATTTCGTATATCAGTGCATGCTCTTCATGCGGTGACTACTGCTTGAATTAGTGAACCAGAAATTTTCCCTCTCGAGAACTGATGAACAGCGCCATCTACTGACTTACGGTGATGTTTCCGGTTATGGGTTCCTATGCGATTCACATTCCTTTAGAATGTGAATGTTACCTACCTCCCCTAAATGTTTGTACCAATATTTTTGAGACACCCTGTATATGCCTATATGTTAAAAATCAGTTGTCTCAGGGGAAAAGAAAACCCAATGAGAGAAATGAAATATTAAGTAATAAGATGTTGTTGGGTAGCGTTGAACTTTGGAGGGCCACAAACTATTGTAGTACCCACGATTTTTTTGTCCCCCCCCAAAAAAAAACAATTTTCACCCCCTTGGGGGCAGTATTGCCCTGTTGAGAATCTCTGCTATAAACTGTAATAAAGATATGTGTATTTATTAGAATTGAGGCAATTTTGGTACTGGATAATGCAATTTTTAATGATACCATCTTGAAGGTTGGTAGGGGAGACTTATTAAACACTAGAATCCCTAGGACCTAGGGATTCTTGTGTTTAATAAGTCTCCCCTCCCTCCCTCCCATTGCCTTGGCAATGTAATTTTTTGTTTATTAAACAAGGCATTGCTGTTACAAGTTATTAAAAGTCTTATTTTATTAGGAAAGAAATGAAAGAATAAATAATTACCCAGCCTTTGTAAGCAATTTATACTTGTGTAGAATTAATGAAGTGAAAAGTATAAATAGCTTTGAGAGAAGGAGAAAGTAATAGAATGAATTTTCTTATCTAGGTTTATAAATATGCAGTAGAAGGTACTGTTCAAACAACTTTTCCTGATGGCCTGGAAGTGGTAGAATTCCCTAAGTATGAAAAAGTATTTTGAAAATTCCTTAATATAAAGTTTTGTTTATACTTGAGGTTTGTTTTTTCTCCAGAATTTTTTTTTTTATTTTTTTTTTTATAATTGGTGGTGTATGTGGTAATTTAATTATTAAATTGTATGGTTCTTGTTTTGTATATTATTCCTTACATTAGTAAAGCTGGTTGAGAGTTTGAACAGGCTAAGAGTAGAAAACTTGCTTATTGGCCGCAACTTTTGCCCGTCTCTGCTCCCACCTCTGTCCAAACCAGACGGTTCTGTTGTCATTTCAGCCAAGGATAAAGCAGACCTGCTAGCATCCCATTTTTCTTCCAGCTCATGTATTAATGATCTTGGTAAAACACCTCCCACCATTCCCAACACGCTCCATTCAATGCCTCCTGTGGTCTTCAGTCAAAAGGATATCAGAAGGATTTTGATGAATCTTGATGCTAAGAAAGCTCCAGGTCCTGATGGTATTTCTCCACTTGTTCTCAAAACCTGTGCTCCTGAACTTACTCCTATTCTTTGCCGCCTTTTTTCACTTTCTTATTCCATAGGTGTTTTTCCTTCTGCTTGGAAATTTGTTCATATCCAGTCAGTTCCTAAAAATGATGACAAATCCCTCCCATCCAATTATCGTCCCATTGCAATTACTTCTACTCTTTCTAAAGTAATGGCGAAATCAATTAACCGCCAACTCTTAAACTACCTAGAAACCTTCTGTCTGATCAACGATCGCCAGTATGGATTCCATCAGTGTCAATCCACTGGTGATATTCTGGCTTATGTTACCCGTTTATGGACTAATTCGATGGAAAAGTTCGGTGAAACACAAGTAGTTGCTCTTGACATCTCAAAGGCTTTTGATCGTGTTTGGCATAATGGTCTTCTAAACAAGCTTCCATCTTATGGGTTGCCAACTGTTTTTAGTAATTGGTTATCCAGTTTCCTCTCTGATCGCTCACTGAGGGTGATGGTAGATGGCTTTCTGTCTTCTAACTTCTCCACTAATGCCAGTGCACCCCAAGGTTCAGTTCTTTCCCCCACTCTTTTCCTCTTGTATATTAATGACCTTCTCCCATTGACTGGCAATCCTATCCATAGTTTTGCCGATGATAGCACATTGCATTCCACTTTCCATTTTGAGAAACCTTGTCCTGCTCAATCAGCTTCAACTTCTCGAAAATCTGCTGCCAATTCCTTAAATGCCGATCTTCAGGTAATTTTCCAGTGGGGCAAAGACAACTTAGTTGATTTCAACCCTTCTAAAACTCAGTCTTGTCTTATATCTCGCAAAAAGGATTCTTCTGCTCCTATGCTTATCTTTAGGGACACTCCGATTTCTAGGCAAAATGATATATCTCTTTTGGGGATTACCCTGACTTCTAATCTCTCTTGGCACAAGCACATTACAAATATTGCTTCCTCTGCATCTAAAAAACTTGGTTTTCTCTTTCGTTCTCGGCGTTACTTTTCTTCCAAACAGCTGCTCTGTATAAATTGCAAATCCGCCCTGCCATGGAATATTGTTCCCACATCTGGGGTGGTGCCCCCAAAACCTCTCTCAGGATTCTTAATTCCATTCAGAAGAGGGTAGTTAGGTTAATTAATGATTCATCTCTAACAGAGTCTCTCCACTCGCTTTCTCATAGACATACTGTTTCTGCTGCATGCCTCTTCTACAGATACTTCCATGGGCACTGTTCTTCTGAATTGGCTTCTATAATTCCCACTCTTTCTTTCAAAACAGTCTGAACACGTGCCGCCACCGGCCAACATCCATTTACTGTCCAACTTCAAACCCACAGAACCAACTTTTCATCTTCCTCATTTATTCATTCAATTGCCGTTTTCTGGAACAACCTTCCTTCATACGTATTTCCTGAAAATTACAATCTACAGACGTTCAAGTCCAGTGTCAACAAATATCTTCTTTCTTCTTCTCAACCTCCAATCCAAGCACGGTACTAAGTACTATAGATTCTAATACCTCTCGTGTTTGGGATTCACATAAAAAAAAAAGGAAAAAAAAAAGCCATTGTTGGGAATGGTGGGAGGTGTTTTACTAAGATCATTAATATATGAGTTGAAATAAAAATGGGATGCTAGCAGGTCAGCTTTATCCTTGGCTGAAGCGACAACGGAACCATCTGGTTTGGACAGAGGTGGGAGCAGAGATGGGCAAAAGTTGCCGCCAATAGCTGTGGCAAGGGACCAGAATGCTCGGCTACCATTAGGTTTTCTACTCTTAGCCTGTTCAAACTCTAGTTTGGACTGATTAATAACTGCAATAAAAAAATAAGTCTGGAATAAAATAAGAAAAATGACAGTTTAATATAGAAATAGGCCATCACCAATACTGGTCTGTGATGGAATTAGTTTGACTGAACCTACCGTTATTTCAAATACATTAGGTGAGAACCTTGGAAAAGTATCAACGAAAGCTTCATATCATCCGGAATTTCAGATCCAAAAAGTAAAAGCAGAAAAACATAAGATTAGATTTAATTCAAAAGTTAATGAGCTCTACAACAACCATTCACAATAAATGAACTGCACAAAGTTTTGTCCACAGCCAGGCCAAGTGCCGTAGGACCAGAACACATACATTACGACATGATCAAGCACCTTAATAAGACTGACTGAATTCGAAAATTTGTTGAAAATGTATAACAGTATATTCCAAGAAAATGTATTTCCAAACACATGGCAGCATGCAATAGTACTAGCTTTTCCTAAACCATACAAACACCTAATAAACCCATGCAAATATCAACCAATAGCCCTCACAAGTTGTTTAGAAAGATTACTAGAAAATTATTTAGAGGAAAATAACATCTTCAGAAACACGCGGTGTGGTTTTAAACATCACAGGTCTACACCAGACCACCTGGTTACGATAGAAGCCAATATCAGAAATGCATATATCAGATCACAACATATGGTTTGACATTGAAAAAGCCTACGATACCGCTTGGAGATATGGGACATACACCTAAGAGACATACACCATGCTGGACTCAGAGGCAGTCTTCCTATGTTTATCCAGCACTTCCTTATGAACAGAACCTTCCAAGTCAAAGTACAAACTTCTTTCTCCAAAATCTACCAGCAAGAAGAAGGCACCCCACAGGGCTCAGTCTTGAGTGCTACTTTGTTTGCCATAAAGATTAATTTGAATCTTTATGGCAAACAAATCAGCTTCCACCTTCATAACATGAGAACTATCGAGAGGCAGTTGCAATGTGCAATCAGCAATATTAATAAGTGGGCACTAGATAATGGATTCAGACTTTCAACACATAAAACAATATGTGTATCTTTCTGCTGCAAAAGAAATCTCCATCCTGACCGTGAATTAAAACTAAAAGGCCAGATTATGCCAATGCAACTGAAAGCAAAATTTCTTGGACTAACTTTCTTGGAACACATCAGGCAGCTACATAAAAGCTGTACAAAACATCTTACCATACTTAAAATTCTTTTATCAACAGCATGGGGAGCAGACAGATATTCCTTATTAAACCTATACAAAGGGTTTACTAATTAGATCAAAGTTGGATTATGGAGCCCAGTGTATGATTCAGCACCGAAAACAGCTCCCAAATGGCTAGACCCAGTTCATCACAATGCACTATGTATAGCCACTGGTACCTATTGTACCTCTCTCATTAATAGTCTGTATGCCAAAGCCAATGAACCACCTTTAACTCTTATTCAACAACAACTAGCATTGGATTATGCATTTAAAATAAAATCTATGTCTGGACACCCTGCTTGGGAGATGCTCTCTGATCCATGTTGCAGAAATATTTATCAGAATCATCAACAAGCAAATTGACCCCTGGGGATCAGCATGCAAGAATTTTTAGCAGTACATTACCTTAATATAGACAGTGTAGCGCACTTGCCAGTTCACCCCCACACCATACGATTTGCATATCCCAATATGACATCTCCTTTCAGAAATGGAATAAAAATGCAATACCTGCAAATTTGAAGTCTATGTGCTGCATGTAACCGTTGAAAGATTGTTGTAGGTATAATAAGGTATGTTTGTGTCAGACGGCACCTGGGATTTCTCCCATCTTCCCGTGTGTTCACTGTATCAAGGACAGTACACTATCAAGCCAGAGACTTGAAAGTATGTAGGCCATGTCTGTGCAGTGTGATGTGTTGTGCCCATTGTTTGTCCAGCTTATTGGCCACCAGGCCCCTAGTGGGGCCAGACGTTGCCCATACCTCATCACGTGAGTCTAGCCGGGTGTGTCCAGAATCACAACAAGTTGCTCTGGCAGGTCGTGCCACCTTGTTTCCTGGGATTTCAGTGGCTAGGACCTAAAAAAAAAATTCCTTGAATTTGACGTTAATTCTTTATGTGATTGCTGTTAGGAAATTTGCTGGTTGGGGTTGAACGCTAGAGAGATATGTTAAAAGGCCTAATAGGTCGGGAAAAATTTTGTTGTTATTAAATTTAGACATGTGAGCTATACACTGTATGAAAGATAATGGTGGGAGGGACTATAGACTGGAGGTAGAAGTAAGGGGTCAATGACCCCCTGCTAGGCAGTGTGGCATGCCCATGTCACACCAGAAGGGAATTGTCCCCATACTTCTGCCTTTCACCCCCCAGTCTTCAGCCTCTCCCTCACTCTACCTGTATACCCTATCCATGGCAGGGGGAGACAACTTTTCTTCATCTCCCCCACCTGCCATCCAAACTTCCCTCTGGTGTGGTATGGGCATGCCACACTGCCTAGCAGAGTCATCTCCTCTATCAACCCCTTACTTCTACTTCTAATCCCCCCAGTCTTCAGTCTCCCCTTACTTCTACTTCTGACCCCCCCCCCAGTCTTCAGCCTCCCCTCCCTCCCACTATTATCTTTCATCTAGCATATAGTCCACATGTCTAAATTTAATAGCAACAAAATTTTGCCCGACCTATTAGGCCTTTTAACACATCTCTCTAGCGTTCAACCCCAACCAGCGATTTCCTAACAGCAATCTTGTTAAGAATTAACATCAAACGCGTGAAATTTTTTTTTTCTTTTCTTTTTTTTAGGTCCTAGCCACTGAAATCCCAGGAAACTAGGTGGCAGGACCTGCCAGAGCAACTTATCGTGATTCTGGACACACCCGGCTAGCTTCCACATGGCGAGGTATGGGCACACCACATCACACTGCACAGACATGGCCTACACACTTTCAAGTCTCTGGCTTGACAGTGTACCATCCTCGATACAGCGAACACGCCTGGAGATGGGAGAAATCCCAGGTGCCGTCTGACATGAACATACCTTACACCTTATTATACCTGCAACAATCTTTCAATGGTTACATGCAGCACATAACTTCAAATTTCAGACTGTATCCCAATATGCACAGATGGGTCGAAAACAGATACTTTAGTGGAGCAGCAGCAGCAGCAGCTGTTTTTCCAGATATTACATTAACACAATAACTACTGAAAGAGTGCAGTGTATAATTGTATGCCCAAAAAATAGCCTTAACTTATATACAAGGTATGCTTTACAAAAGAAGTGTAATATGCACAGATTCCTTGAGTTCATTACAAGCCATGCAAATCAGAGGCACACCCAAACCTCTGGCACATACAACAAATACTAACTGACTGTGCTGTAAATGAACAGGAGATACATTTCTGTTGGATCCCAGGAAATTCAGGGATTGCTGGAAATGAAGCAGCGGACAGATCGGCAAAAGAAGCCAGACTAGAGAAGAGATCTCAGTCCCTTATTTTGACTACAAACCTGTGATACAACGTACATGCCAGATGCAATGGCAAGAAACTTGGAATCTGCAAACTGAAAACAAACTGTACCAAATAAAGCGGAAAATTGGAAAATAAGTTTCTGGCACATGAAAGTCAAGAAAAGAACAAACAGTACTGGCCAGACTAAGAATTGGGCATACCCATCTGACTCAAATCATTCTATTTCAAGCAGAAGAACCACCACGATGCCAGACTTGTGATAGTATCCAGACATTAAAACATATATTAATAGACTGTGTAAATATGCAAAAGAATGCAAACAAGCCTTCAAAGATGTTTATAGGACACATCACTCCATTACCCTAGCAGTCTTGAATGATAGAGATGACTTTACAGATGTTTTCACCTTCCTTAATGATATTAATTTATACTACCTCCTGTAAGGAAGTAAACACAAGCAACAGACTAATCCAATGAAGTATGAATCAGGCTAAAAGGATCAACTCACATAGAAAGTAAACACCTGTGAAACACATCATACCATATGAACTGGTAACCAACCCTCTATTCCCAACTCAATCAGATGCTTCAAGTGTCAAAAATTTGGACACTCACAAAGAGTATGTCAAGGGGAACACAGTCTGCCACCCAAACTGCAGCTCCAAAGCCCATACACAAAAGGAGTGCACCATATAAATACCAAAATGTCCAAATTATAAAGGCCAGCATCCAATCTACTCAAAAGCTTGCAAACTCTGGAAGGTAGGAAAAAAGAGCAAGGCTCCGCATCGGTCATTCGCATCCAACTCATATGTATTTGCTTATGGGAAAGGACCCTCCTCAGTGTTTCTTTTGCCAGTGACAGCTAACAATAAAATATATTCTCATTGAATGTCCCCAACATTCAACTACCATAAAATCAAGCTTTATCTCCCTATCATACTTGCAGGAACCATTAACCTTATTACTTATTCTTAGCAATTAAACAAATTTTGAGGAACTGTTTACTTATTTGAAACATATAAATCTTTATAATAGTCTGTGATCACAATAACATGTGAAATTTGTGATAAGCAAATATTGAAGAGGCACAATATGGCCCAAGAGGCCCTTGTGCCAAAAAACCCAAATACAGCAACAACATCCACTGTCTCTCTTCTATTTCCGCTGGCAAGCAGTGATTTTACAGTTGAATTCTGTGATGGAAATGGCTTTGACACATCTCAATAACCTTTTAAGATCACAGGTCATAATATACACAGACTTTTTAAGTGCAGTAATTGCTATACAAAAGAACAATCAAGCTCTTTATTGGATACCTGAGCACACCATTTCCTGTAATACCAGGTAATGGTATTACACTCAACTGCCCTTGATTTCCATCCAAGTTCCGTATACTGATTACAAGACAATCATACAACATACATGTACTGACTTGTGGCATAAGACATGGACTGACAAGTGTGGCATAACTAGACAGATAATAAGCTTCTTGAAATAAAAAGGAATCCACAGTTGTGGAGATCCAGTTTTCTTTTAAACAGACATGAAGAGGCCATGCTTGCAAGAGTGTGAATTTTTCATATGCATTTAACATGTTGTTGTTAAATTAAATGCATTTAATTGTTGTTGTTATTTGGTTTTTAGGAGCATTAGCAACTAAGGCCATATTGCTCCGGGGATATGGCCTTAGTTGTTAGGTTATCCTGACCTTTCCGCATCCTCCATATTTGGTGGCTCACAGGCTCAAACCCCGGTCTAATCAAGAAGCATGTGCTATGCACTGCTGCTCCTGCCCACCTGGCTATGGATGCGCCCACTATTTATTGCTAGGGGAGGTTGCCCTTATTGTTTACACTGCAGTTTCCTTCTTACCATTCAGCATATTCTCATTGGGTGTGCACATTGCCTTTCACCACAATCGCATCTTTCAGATCACTGCTCAACTTATATGAACCACTCCAACTGACTCATTATTAGCATTAATAGAGGCATTTGATGCAAGAAAGCAAGCTTATGCAGCATCAGCCAAAAAAATAAAAAATAAATAAAAAATAACCACTTCCACTTCGCCCCTCTGTTCGATCGAAATACCTGTCCAGCTGAGCCTTAAACTTATTTAGGCTATCAACTTCCACGACAAGGGATGGAAGTCTATTCCACCAACCAACCACCCGCTGGCAAAAAGCAAATTTCCTCACGTCTATCCTACATCTGTCCTTTCTCAATTTGAATTTATGCCCTCTCAGGTGATTATTCTGAGCAAGAGGAAGAATCCCATCAGCATTGAGCATGCTCAAACCATTCAAGGCTTTATACACCTCTATCAGATCACCTCGCTGGTGCCTAGTCTCCAGACACTGTAATTTGCAAAACTTAAGCCTTTCTTCGTAAGAGCATCCCTTTGTTCCATTCACTAATCTTGTTGCCCTTCTCTGTACTCGTTCCAGCATCTCTACATCCTTCTTGAAATGAGGACTCCAGACCTGTATACAGTACTCTAGGTGTGGTCTGACCATTGCCTTATACAAGGGAATAATCACCTCTTTATGCCTGCTAGAAAAATTCTTATATATCATCAACAATACACCATGAGCTACTCTTGCAGCCTGTCTGCACTGCTCAGAAAACTTCATATCTGCCTGCACAACCACCACCAGGTCCCTTTCATTCTCTACCACTTTCAGTGTGGTACCACAGAGTTGATACGTTGTTCTGGGGTTGCTGTTTCCCATATGTAGTACTTTACATTTGTCAATGTTAAACTTCATTTGTCACCTCTCAGCCCATCGGCTCAACCTTTCCAGATCCTGTTGCAGTAGCATAGTGTCAGTAGTGTCCTTGACAACCCTGCCAACCTTTGTATCGTCTGCAAACTTGGACATTAAGCTTGATATACCATCATCAATATCATTTATAAATACAGAAAACAATAATGGACCCAATACTGAACCCTGAGGGAGTCCACTAATAACATTAGTCCACGATGAGCAGTGTCCATTGATTCTCACTCTCTGTCTTCTCCCCCTCAACCACCCCTATATCCATAGCAGCGATTTGCCTCCAATGCCACACTGCTCCAATTTGTGCAGCAGTCTTCCATGTGCAACAGTATCAAAAGCCTTTCTAAGATCCAAGTATATAATATCAAAGTTATTCCCTGCATCCAGTTCTTTTGTGACTGCATCATAGTATCCAATCAAATTGGTCAGGCAAGACCTGAACAAAACCATGCTGTGTCTGAGCTATAACTGAAGTCTTGTCTAGATGATCCTGCAGCGCTTCTTTAACCAGTGCCTCCATTAATTTTCCAGGAATAGAAGTTAAACTAACAGGTCTATAATTACTTGTGTCGCCCTTTGATCCTCCTTTGTGAATTGGGGTCACATTTGCACATCTCCAGTCCATGGGTACTTCCCCTGAGTCCAAGGAAGCTCTCATAATTATGGCTAAGGGTTTGCTTACTTCCTCTGCTACCTCCTTTAATATAACTGGATAGATCCCATCCACCCCAGGTGCCTTTCTTGTATTTATCTTCAACAATTTCTCCTCCACTTTACTCTCAGTTATTACAAGATTCTGTAGCTTACTGCCAGAGTTGAATACACCTCTGGCATTCCCCCTCGCTGAATAACTCCTCATGTGTGAATGTCAATGCAAAATATTCATTCAGTTTGTTAGCTACCTGAGCAGGATCTTCAACAGCTGACCCATCGATATCAAGTGGACCAATCTGATTCATCCCCTTCCTTCTGGAGTTTACATAAGTAAAGAACTCTTTGCTGTTTTTCTTTGCATCCCTTGCCAAAGATTTCTCGTAATCTGTCTTCGCCTGCCTAACCTCCTTTGTAACTTGGTTACAGATCAACTTGTATCTATCATAGGCTTCTGTGTCATGTGTTAATTTGTATGTATCCCATGCATTTTTCTTCTCTGCCATATGTCTCATTGGTTCATCTGACATCCACTTAGGCCTAAACCTTGAACAATATTTCTTAGTTGGTATGTAAAGCCTAGCAGCTTCCAAGATAAGTTCTTTGAATGCTTCCCATTTTGAATTTGCTGTTGGCGTAGTCGCCTTTACGAAAGCAATATCCCTTCCCTTTACCCCTAATGGTAGTTACCTCTTTGAGTAAATTCCACTTCAGCACACTGTGATCACTGCCACCTAGTGGTTCATTTACCTGCAAATTCTTAATGCATGAAGAATCACTACTGATAATCAAATCAAGAGTATTACTCCTTCTAGTTGCCTCCCGAACATGCTGATGTAGAAAACAATCATCCAATAAATCCACAAAAGCCTTGCTAGTGTGTGAGTGACCAGCCCCCAATTTCCAGTCAATATCTGGGAAATTAAAATCCCCCATTATAAGACTCTCTGATTTACTGGCCCACTCTATTTCCCCTTACCGTTTCTTATTATACTCATCAGAGTCATTAGGCCTATAGCAAACATCCTACTCTCAATTTTGATCCCCCAATGCTTATGTCACACCAAACTGACTCGACACTGCACTGTCCAGCGATGTCGACTGGCTTCACTTCCTTGGATTTTATGTATTTCTTAACTAATAGCATAACCCCTCCTCCCTTCTTACCCTGTCTATCCTTTCTGTAGACATTGTACTCCCGAAATTCCAGTTCTGCATTCCTTATATCTGTGTGACACCACGTCTCTGAAATCCCCACAATATCTGCCTTTGATGTTTTGAGCAATACCTCAAATTCATGAATTGGAAATGAGGAACAAATTATTGGAAATGAGGCCAATTTATCAGAATTTTTCATATATCTAAAAATGATTGACTTATGTAATCACCTCTAGATCTGTCTCATCCAATATGTTGATCAACACTCCAATGTAACAGCTGCAATTTGGCCATATTAACCCTTCTGCCATTAAACGTCCACTCCAACAACAACCACCATACATATGTAACACACATTTTTCATATCATGAAAGCTGATTCTCCCCAGTGTCGTAGATTCCATTCTTAACTGACAGTAAAGCTTATTTTCATAGAATGTCCACTTTATCATAATGCTCAACAAACATTTTTTCAGCTTCATGCACTCACACAAGATTGCTAACTCTGCTGACGATTTTAGGTGACAAGCACATTAATGACAGTTTTACTTTCCTTTAAGTAGTAAGCCTCATGAATCACATTTAATATAAATTTAAAACATGCTGGCAGAAAAATTACAGGCATATTATAGCCAAAGTAGCTTTGGAATGAAAATATCCAGACACTCATATGTTCATGGCCTGCAGTTTATCAAAAGTAGTGTTTATCTGAAGAAAAAACTGACAGCGGTGAAAACTCATGCAGTGATGGTGATTGATGACTTGTGCAGTGATGATGATCACTTCCTTGTTTGTGGAGAGGTTTGTGTCTGGGTAGCAGACTAGGCATCCTAGAATTAAAATTGTAATATTAACACTCAACCTACAAAAGGAAGCAATATGCTTTATCTTATGTTTGCCTCGATGATGTGAAGTAAATAACCACTCTCTGTGAGCTTTATTTAGTGTGATCATAATCTCTTCTTGATGTTCCAACTACCATCAACAGAAGAAAGTCAGTATGCAACACAATCACTCAGTCCAAATGTCTAGATTCTACACAGAATGCTTCTTTATTTAATTCCATTCTCTGTCAGGTGATGCAACAATAAAGGTGTGTATCACAGAAACTTCACAAAAAGATGAAAGGAATATGGATTGTTCTCTCAATCAAATTTTCTTCTCCTGTGCCAAATATTCTTCATCAGGAATGAGGTATTCAATAAACTACATGAGAAGAACACCCCCAATATTAGAAACCCTTTTGCACACTCACTTGACCCAAGCATCTGGCTCAGTCATAAAATGATTCTTGACTCAACTAGGAGCTTCTCTATCAATGGAATTCCTAGATAATCCAGTCTCAATTGATTCTGTACCATCAGTCATCCGTAACAGGCTGAATCAGTTGAATGGTTTTTTCCCCTGCAAATTCTGATGTACATTAAGTTGCTATTGGAGACCTTGATAACTTGGCCAAATTATAAGAGATCAACTGATTCATGCAATTAACATCCTACACACCATGATCAGACAGGATTTCACAGTTTATGCTGAAATGCCAGAGATCTTTATTATGGTTTCACTCTTATCATTGTTCAATACAAATCTTACCACACATTTTCTCCCAAAAGTTAAACCATCGCTAAGTACTGGTTCTCTTCACAGCCACAAAAGTCCCTGAAATTCATTACACCATTCCACACAGTTCAGCCGTTATGAATCCAGTAGCTACTGCTGCCAAAATTCTCTAGGTCTGAGAAGGGAATAGCAATCAATCACAGTTATATACACGGATATTCATGCTACATTTGATACTAACTTCATCACTGTTCTCATTGGCCTGCTACATGTTTCAAGACTTCTGATGTCAACATTTGCTCATATCGTGTCAGTGAAATTATTCTTGCAGGAATGGAATCCTTTATCCCACACTCCACTTTAAAATCTCATCCTCTATCTAAACCTTGGTTTTCCAATAAATGTGCTAAGGCTGTTCAAGAGAAGAATGTTGCATGTCGTAATTGGCTCGTTTATAATTCTTCAGTTTCATTTTCTGCGTACACCAAAGCTTGCAACAGTTGTAAAGCAGTTATTAATCAGTCCAAACTAGAGTTTGAACAGGCTAAGAGTAGAAAACTTGCTTCTTGCCCTAATGATAGCCGAGCATTCTGGTCTCTTGCCAAAGCTATTAGCCGCAACTTTTGCCCATCTCTGCTCCCACCTCTGTCCAAACCAGATGGTTCTGTTGTCATTTCAGCCAAGGATAAAGCTGACCTGCTAGCATCCCATTTTTCTTCCAACTCGTGTATTAATGAACTTGGTAAAACATCTCCCACCATTCCCAACACGCTCCATTCAATGCCTCCTGTGGTCTTCCGTCAAAAGGATGTCAGAAGGATTTTGAAGAATCTTGATGCTAAGAAAGCTCCAGGTTCCGATGGTATTTCTCCACTTGTTCTCAAAACCTGTGCTCCTGAACTTACTCCTGTTCTTTTTCGCCTTTTTTCACTTTCTTATTCCAAAGGTGTTTTCCTTCTGCTTGGAAATTTGCTCATATCCAGCCAGTTCCTAAAAAGGGTGACAAATCCCTCCCATCCAATTATCGTCCCATTGCAATTACTTCTACTTTTTCTAAAGTAATGGAGAAATCAATTAACCGCCAACTCTTAAACTACCTAGAAACCTTCCGTCTGATCAACGATCGCCAGTATGGATTCCGTCAGTGTCGATCCACTGGTGATATTCTGGCTTATGTTACCCATTTATGGACTAATTCAATGGAAAGGTTCGGTGAAACACAAATAATTGCTCTTGATATCTCAAAGGCTTTCGATCGTGTTTGGCATAAAGGTCTTCTAAACAAGCTTCCATCTTATGGTTTGCCAACTCTTTAGTAATTGGTTATCCAGTTTTCTCTCTGATTGTTCACTGAGGGTGATCGTAACTCTCTCTGATTGTTCACTGAGGGTGATCTCTGTCTTCTAACTTCTCCACTAATGCCAGTGTCCCCGAAGGTTCAGTTCTTTCCCCCACTCTTTTCCTCTTGTATATTAATAACCTTCTTCCATTGACTGGAAATCCTATAAATAGTTTTGCCGATGATAGCACATTGCATTCCACTTTCCATTTTGAGAAACCTTGTCCTGCTGAATCAGCTTCAACTTCTTGAAAATCTGCTACCAGTTCCTTAAATGCCAATCTTCAGGTAATTCTCCAGTGGAGTATAGACAACTTAGTTGATTTCAACCCTTCTAAAACTCAGTCTTGTCTTATATCTCGCAAAAAGGATTCTTCTGCTCCTGTGCTTATCTTTAGTGACACTCTCATTTCTAGGCAAAATGATATATCTCTTTTGGGGATTACCCTAACTTCTAATCTCTCTCTTGGCACAAGCATATTAAAAATATTGCTTCCTCTGCATCTAAAAAACTTGGTTTTCTCTTTCTCTGTCAGCGTTACTTTTCTTCCAAACAGCTGCTCACTCTATATAAATCGCAAATCTGCCCTGCCATGAAATATTGTTCCCACATCTGGGGCGGTGCCCCCAAAACCTCTCTCAGGCTTCTTGATTCCATTCAGAAGAGGGCAGTTAGGTTAACTAATGATTCATATCTAACAGAGACTCTCCACTCGCTGTCTCATAGACGTACTGTTTCTGCTGCATGCCTCTTCTACAGATACTTCCATGGGCACTGTTCTTCTGAATTGGCTTCTATAATTCCCACTCTCTCTTTCAAAACTGTCCGAACACGTGCCACCACCAGCGAACATCCATTTACTCCAACTCCAAAATCATAGAACCAACTTCTCATCTTCCTCGTTTATTCATTCAACTGCCGTTTTCTGGAACAACCTTCCTTCATACGTATTTCCTGAAAATTACAGTCTACAGAAATTCAAGTCCAATGTCAACAAATATCTTCTTTCGTCTTCTCAACCTCCAACCCAAGCACGGTACTAAGTACTATGGGTTCTAATACCGCTCGTGTTTGTGGTTTACATATAAAAAAAAAAAAAAAAAAAAATGAATATTATCATATTAAAAGAGATGTGGTTCATTCAAATTAAACACAACATAGCTATACAACATGTAACATCTTCACTGGAATAATTACTACAGTTGTACCACAGGATAGGTTCCTGTCAGGATTCTTTTCTCTGCTGGTCTTGTCCCTTTCGTAATGGGTCACAGCAATGTCATAGTATATGCTGATGACATTAAGGTTTTCACCAGCATTAGGTCTGAAGGCTGCTGATACTAGAATTCATTAAGATACAAGACACAGAAGTGTATCGTTCCATATTCAAACTCTGGATCAACCCAGCAAAGTCTAAACAGTCAGTATTTTCCCTAAAGCTCACTTTTGTGCAGTCGATATTACAAGTCAGCTAACTGTACCATCCAATGTCATTCTAATTTAGGAATATTTTTTTACCATAATTTTCCATTTGTTCTGCATGTAGATTTCCTCCAAAACAAATTTTGTTGTCTACAATGGAACAGAAGCAGAAACTCTTATATGCAACTCATGTGCTGATCACTCCACTGGTTGCATATACCCCAGCAAATACTGGCAATTTAAATTGACAATGCAAAAAATTTTGGTTTCTGCTCACACTCAGAAAAATCCAAATGGCAGAGGTCCTTAATGTGATCCCTTCCTGCAGCCATTCATGAGAGTAGTGATAATTTTTTTTTTTTTTTTTTTGTGAAGATGATGATCGATATTACTCCAAGTCCAACAACCTCCTATACTTCCATAACTTCCAACAACCATAACTTCCTATCTCTATTCAACCCAGTTAGTACCATTACTCATCTCTAACAGGCTGAACCTCTTATATTGATTTCTGCCCTTGCAAATATTGGTGTACTTTAAGTTGCTAGTAGAGACCCTTGATAAGTTTGCTGTGGACAAAAGAGTGTGGTGGAAAACTTTCTCTTGAGGTTCCCACCGTTGACTTCTCATAAATGTCACAGTGTTCGCATTATGCCACTGCATAATGTAAACATAGTCTTACTGCAATGGCAGCCTGGGTATCTCTATTCTTGACTGCCTGTGTACCACCCATCTATGGCTAAGTTGCCTGTGATAAAGTGCATAATTTTATGCTGTATGTGTCAGGCCCCCAATAAGAGTTATGAAGATAATGGATCACTGGAAAATGGACTTTGCCTTGTGCTCAGTACACATACTATGTTGTCTGATTGTGATCCTGCAAAAGAATGCTTTATTGTGGACTATTTGCATCAAGACTCTGAATCTGTACTCATATTCTTTTTCCTAGCATGATTACGAGGAGCATCCAAAAAGTAAGTAACACATTTTTTTCTTAATAATGGTGAAAAAGAATGAGATGAAATGTGGTAGACAGACAGACCCGTTAATAACATTCAAAAAGACCACCAGTGCAGTGTTGCGGTACTGTCACCTCACAGCAGATTCCAGTTGCAAAATGGCGACTACCGTGCGAGTGTGGTCCAAAACAGGTGTTTGTGAAGTTATTCGCTTTTTTCAAGCAAAAGGGTCTTCACCAAGTGACATTCACCATGAACTAGTTGCTGTGTATGGCGAAAAGGTGATGACAAAGAAGCAGGTGTGTTTTTGGTGCAGTGAATTTAAAGCAGGCCGTGTTGACATTAAAGATCGACATCGGGTGGGCAGGCCTTCATTGAGCAAGACAGAAGACACATTTCACGCATTAAGGGCATCGTTCTTGAAAACAGCAAGTGAAATTGCGCAAATAGTGAATGTGAGTAAGTCGACTATTCACAGAATTGTTCACGATGTCCTTGGCTTTCGAAAAGTGTGCTGCGGCTGGGTGCCCCGACAATTGTTAGAGAATGACAAAGCAAAATGCATGGGGATGTGTCTGGAGAACCTGTTACGATACAGCGACAAAGGAGAATATTTTCTCACTTGCATAATCACAGCAGACGAAACATGGGTTCATCACTTTACCCCGGAGAGCAAACAAGACTCCATCATCTTGAAACATCTGCAATCTCCTGTGCACAAAAAATTCAAAACTGTTCCCAGAGTCCGAAAAGTCATGACCACAGTGTTCTGGGATTGCCAAGGCATTCTGTTGGTGGATTTCTTGCTGAAGGGAAGAACAATCAGTGCACAGCTTTACTGTGAAACATTGGAAAAACTGAAAGCCAACATTCAACTCAAATGACCAAGACATGCGATGTGATTTTGTTGCACGACAACGCAACTCCATGCACTGCCCACACCACTCGTGAGTGGTTGCACCATAATCATTGGGAAACTCTGTCGCATAGCACCTTCAGACTTGCATTTGTTCGGCCCTCTGAAAAAACACCTTTCAGGAAAGCATTTCGCCACGGTGAGGAAGTTCATCAGGGGGTGCGATGTTGGTTATTGTGTGTGGGCACGGACTTCTTCAGTACTGGTATTGATAAACTGAACCATCGTTGAGACAAGTGCATCAATAAAACTGGAGACTTTGTGGAGAAGTAGTGCATGTTCACTTTTTCTTGGTGTGTAATTTCAATTTCGTATTATTAAACACCATCGAGAGAAAAAATGTCACCTTACTTTTCGGAAACCCCTTATATCTTGAGTTAATTCATTTAGTTAATCTTGTTTATCCTAACCAGTATAATAAACTAATTGTCTGTGTAAACCCCTGGATTATAGCCATGAAGAGATTTGTCTATTGACATTAATAAAATTTCATAGATACAATAAAGAGTTTTAAATTATCATTGGATTGTTTGATCACTGCTCTGATGGACGAAGGTGGTGGCATACATTTCTAATAAATAGTAAAATTCTTTTTGGAGATATTCTGTTTATTTGTAATTTGCAATGTAACATTATTCAATTCATAACGGTAGCCTTATTCATACAGATGCATCTAGGAGGAATTTCTAAAAATCTTTACAATTCACTGTAAGAAAACATTGTTAGAGAAAAAGTTTTTTTTTTATCTTTTCTAGTACAAACAGAAAGTGTAATAATTAATAGCTTTTGATTTAGTTGTGAAATAGTTAAAGAAATATGGCTTTTAGGTTAGAAGGTAGTAATGTGTATTTTCTTTTTTCCCTTTGTTTCTTTTTTTTATTCTCATGATGCAAAAAAATAATATATTATTGTTTAATAATCTTAGTGGCCAAGTGGAAAGGAGTCATCCAAATGGTACTAAGCACATATCTTTTGCTGATGGCTCACATCGTATTATATATTTTGATGGGTCAGAAGACACTCAGACTTCAGATGGAATTATCTTAAAGGTCAAAGTAGATGGAACAGAAACTGTTGAATTTCCTAATGGGGAAACGGAAATACGCACCAAAGAGTATAAGGTATAAAACTTCTAAAATATTGTGCATGGAGTGTACATCTTCTATATACAAGATTGCTTTAGTAAATACAAAGAGCCGTTATGCTACACTGCATTTTGAAAAAAATTAACTGGTTTTCTCATTTCTGAATAATTTTCTAATGCTGATTTCAGAAATCACTTTGTTTGTTTGTTTCCATTACATCAGGTTTCTTCAAAAATCACAAAAGAAAATTTGATTTTTCAAAAATTTTTATTAATTTTAGCAGAATTTATGCCCCGAAATTATAACAAAATGCTGCTTTTACCACATTTTTATATTTAAGTACACGTTGAAAACTATTAAAAAGGACAATATAATAAAAAATCCACTAAACACCTCTCATATTAAAATCTGATCTACAATGGGTAAAATTTTTGTTTCTTTGATTTTCTTTTGGATCCTTCTTTACAGTCCTTCTTTAGCATCCAGCAATAGTCAGCCATTATATTGACATTCCACTTCCTCTGACACCTCATCTCCATGTCTCTAATGTCCTGCTGGTGAAACCTCTCACCTTATAGGTAAATGGGCCTGTAGTACTGGATTCCATGACAATAAATAAGTACGTACTATTTGATCCAGAAAGTTTAATAAACAATAAGTGACATGTAGCTTTCAGGATTAAATGGACCCCCTCATCGGCAATTCTAACAGGATAAAGATGTTAGAGACAAAATTTTTAACAAATACAGAGTTGTGTGTGTGAAACAACATTACTGGAGTGCCTCAATTCGTTGTCAGTGTTCATCCAGTTCACTTTAGAATTGGAAGTTGACAGGTCCCTTACATTCTTAGATGCCCTGATGAAACGTGTGGGGCCCACACCTGGAAACCTCAGTATACCGTAAGCCAATGTGTGCAGGCAGTTTACCAACTACAGATTGGGCCACACCCCTAGCCATCTCAACGTAATCACCCACACCCTATTCTCCCATGCTTGGAGCCATTCCAGCTCGAATGAAGCTGGGCGTACCGAGTTTTCCAGAGTGAGAACGGACCTGGTCAATTGCGGTTATCCAACCCACATTTTAGACAAGTGCTTATTGCAAGCGCAGGAGCTCACGATCCACCTGAGACCATTGTCAATGCATGACAATATGCCTACCGCCTACATTCCCTACTATCCGGACATGTCGGGCCAGATTTCAAAAATCCTCTGGGAATACCGCATAAAATGCCTGCAGCTACCTGGTAGAAGCATGCGTTCTCTGGTTTCTAATGTGAAGACTCCGGTCGCCCCTCTTTTGCGCAGTGGGGTGGCATACAGCATAACTTGTAAAGATTGTAGCAGCTGCTACATAGGAGAGAGCTCAAGACGCCTTCAAGACCACCTTGCAGAACACAACAGGTCAATCCACCTTGGTGAGACTGACCAGTTCGCAATCGCTGAACACTTCTGGTCAACCCATCCCATCATGACCTTAACCCCAAGCACGATTATGAAGTGATTGACAAATCCCGACACTTTCACCACCGCCTCTGGCTAGAGTCACTTAACATCTTGTGCAATTCAAGATGTTAAGTGACTTTGGGTGCAACAATGAGCAGCAACCTAGTAGTTGAATGTTTAATCTCATGCTGCATCACTGCATGTACAGAGTTGTGCATGCAATGATGCATGCTGCATCACTGCATGCACAACTCTGTATTCATTAAAAATTTTGTCTCTGTCTTTATCGTGTTAGAATTGCCGATGAAGGGGTCCATTTAACCCCAAAAGCTACATGTCATTTATCATTTATTAAACTTTCTGGATCAAACAGTACAGTACTTATTTTTCTCACCTTGTTCTTCACAAACACTTCCTGAAGTTTCTGGGAAATGGTCGATGTGGGAGTGTAAACAATTTATCTTGACACTCATGTTGCAGCCCAGCTCTTTGAAGTTTGCTAACATATTTTCAACTATATCCTTGCAGTCTGGATCTTAGTTGTTCCCTAAGAAGTTCTCAACGACAGACCTGAGCTAATCCAGGTCAGTTTTTTCTTTTATTCATAATTCATTCCCTCGTCAGTTTGCAGATTTGAGATCCAACAAAAATACCGTCTTTTAGCTTCTCCTGGGTGATTGATGGGAATTTAGTACAAAGGCAGTGGACTCTGATGAGTACATCGAACAGTTGTGCAGAGAAATAGAGTGGGCCAGTAAAATAAGAATGTCTTGTAATGGTGGATTTTAACTTTCCAGATATTAACTTGAACTTGTGGGTTGGTCACTGGCACGCTAGCAAGACTTTTGTCAATTTATTGGAGGATTGTTTTCTACGGCAACACATTAGAGGGGCAACCAGAGGGAGTAATACTCTTGATCTGATTATCAGCAGTGATTATTCATGCATTAAGAATTTGCAGATAAAGGAACAGCTAGGTGACAGTGATCACAGTGTACTGATATAGTATTTACTTAAAGCTTTAACTACCATCAAAGGTGAAGGGAAGGGTTTTTGTTTTTGTAAAGGTTACTACAGTGGTCTCAGACGGTTTTTAAATTCTATACAGTGGGATCAACTGATGATGTTACCAATGGTAAATTCTAAAAAAAGGGACTTAATCTTGGAGGCTATTAGGCTTTTTATACCAACTAAGAAATACTGTTCAAGGTTCAGGCCTATATGTATGGAAGATGAATTAATGAGGCTCGTGTCAGAGAATAAAATTGCATATAAAATTTTCAGGCAACACAAAGGCCTATGGCAGATATAAGCTAGTCTGTAATCAAGTCACAAAGGAGGTTAGGCAGGCAAAGGCAGATTACGAAAAATCTTTGCCAAAGGATGCAAAGAAAAACAGCAAAGAATTCTTTACTTATATAAACTCTAGAAGGAAGGGAATGAATGAGATTGGTCCACTTAACATAGATGGTTCGACTATTGATGATCCTGCTCAAATAGCTGATAAACTGAATGACTATTTTGCATCTACATTCACACGTGAGGAGTTATTCAAGGAGGGAATGCCAGAAGATTATCAAACTTTCACAGAGTGCTAAGTGATTTTGTAATAACTGAGAGCAAAGTGGAGGAGAAATTGTTGAAGTTAAACATAAAAAAGCCACCTTGGGCAGACGGAATATATCCAGTTATATTGAAAGAGGCAGCAAGGGAAGTAAACAAACCCTTAGCCATAATTATGGGAGCATCCTTAGATCCAGGGGAGTCCCCATGGACTGGAGAAGTGCAAATGTATCCCCAATTCACAAAGGGGATGCAAAGGGCGACCCAAATAATTATAGACCTGTTAGTTTAACTTCGGTTCCGGGTAAAATAATGGAGTCACTGGTTAAAGAGATGATACAGGATCACCTACACAAGCCTTCAGTAATAGTTCAGACACAGCATGGGTTTGTTAAGGGGAAGTCTTGTCTGACCAATTTTATTGGATACTTCAATGTGGTCACAAAGGAACTGGATGCAAAAAATAATTTTGATATCATATCTTTGGGTTTCAAGAAAGCTTATGATACTGTTAGACATGGAAGATTGCTGTACAAATTGGAGCGGTATGGCCTCAAGGGCAAGTTGCTGCAATGGATAAAGGGATGGTTGAGTGGGAACAACAGAGAGTGATAATAAATGGATACTGCTCTACATGGACTAATATTATTAGTGGAGTCCCCCCAGGGTTCTGTGCTGTTGTTTTGTGTATTTATCAATGATATTGATGAAGATCACCAATATCATTGATAAATACACAAAATACAACAGGCTTAATGTCTAATACATTAATGTAAGTGGTAGATGACTTCCATCAACTGGTGAAATACCACCACTTTGCTTATTGGAGGCTTGAAGTGGTGAAACCCAAGTTTAGTCTCTAGAGCGGTGTTTCCCAACGTGGGTCCCACGCCCCACATGGGGGAAATTTGATTGTTCAGGGGGGCAATTCAAAAATTGCTCGTCTAGAGTTTAAAACAACCGCCTACTATGACTTAACTTGTACAAAAGAAGAATTGTTGGTAAAGTCTCTGTTTATTGCTCATACTGCAACTCTCAATCGTACTCTTGAGGCTAGTTATGAAATTTCTTTACTCATTGCTAAATCTGGGAAAAATCATACTACAGGAGAAAATTTAATCAAACCATCAATATCAGCATTTCTTAAAACAGTTCTGGAAAAAGATGACAAAGACGTGAAAGCTAAGCCACTCAATAACAATACTGTTAGCGGAAGAATAGATGAAATGAGTGAAGATATTGAAATACAACTTGTTGGAAAGCTGAAAACAAGAAAATTCTCAGTGCAAATGGATGACTCAACTTTGAGAGACAGTGAAGCCGTACTGATAACTTATGTAAGATATATTGATAAAGGTAATTTTGCTGAAGAAATGTTATTCTCTAAATCGTTAGAGAGCACCATTACCTCCAAAGATATATATAATAAGCTAAAAAATTACTTAGATGACAATAATATATCAATGAAAAATATAACATCTTGCGCTGCAGATGGTGCTCCTAATAATTTAAATTCTATACAGTGGGACCAACTGATGATGTTACCAACAGCAAATTCAAAATGGGAAGCATTCAAAGAACTTATCTTGGAAGCTACTAGGCTTTACATACCAACTACGAAATATTGTTCAAGGTTTAGGCCAAAATGGATGTCAGATGAACTAATGAGACATATGGCAGAGAAGAAAAATGCATGGGATACTTACAAATTAACACATGACACAGAAGCCTATGATAGATACAAGTTGATATGCAACCAAGTTACAAAGGAGGTTAGGCAGGCGAAGGCAGATTACGAGAAATCCTTGGCAAGGGATGCAAAGAAAAACAGCAAAGAGTTCTTTACTTATGTAAACTCTAGAAGGAAGGGGATGAATCAGATTGGTCCACTTGATATCGATGAGTCAACTGTTGATGATCCTGCTCAGGCAGCTAACAAACTAAATGAATATTTTGCATCGACATTCACACATGAGGAGTTATTCAGCGAGGGGAATGCCAGGGGTGTATTCAACTCTAGCAGTAAGCTACAGAATCTTGAAATAACTGGGAGTAAAGTGGAGGAGAAACTGTTGAAGATAAACACAAGAAAGGCACCCGGGGTGGATGGGATCTATCCAGTTATATTAAAGGAGGCAGCAAAGGAAGTAAGCAAACCCTTAGCCATGATTATGAGAGCTTCCTTGGACTCAGGGGAGGTACCCATAGACTGGAAATGTGCAAATGTGACCCCAATTCACAAAGGAGGATCAAAGGCTGACACAAGTAATTATAGACCTGTGAGCTTAACTTCTGTTCCAGGAAAATTAATGGAGGCACTGGTTAAAGAAGCACTGCAGGATCATTTAGACAAGACTTCAGTTATAGCTCGGACACAGCATGGTTTTGTTAAGGGGAAGTCTTGCCTGACCAATTTGATTGGATACTATGATGCAGTCACAAAATAACTGGATGCAGGGAATAGCTTTGATATTATATACTTGGATCTTAGAAAGGCTTTTGATACTGTTGCACATGGAAGACTGCTACACAAATTGGAGCAGTGTGACATTGGAGGCAAATTGCTGCTATGGATAAAGGGATGGTTGAGTGGCAGAAGACAGAGAGTGGTGATCAATGGACACTGCTCATCGTGGACTAATGTTATTAGTGGAGTCCCTCAGGGCTCAGTGTTGGGTCCATTATTGTTTTTTGTATTTATAAATGATATTGATGATGGTATATCAAGCTTAATGTCCAAGTTTGCAGACGATACAAAGGTTGGCAGGGTTGTCAAGGACACTACTGACACTATGCTGCTGCAACAGGATCTGGAAAGGTTGAGCAGATGGGCTGAGAGGTGGCAAATGAAGTTTAACATTGACAAATGTAAAGTACTACACATGGGAAACAGGAACCCCAGAGCAACGTATCAACTCTGTGGTACTACACTGACAGTGGTAGAGAATGAAAGGGACTTGGGGGTGGTTGTGCAGGCAGATATGAAGTTCTCTGAGCAGTGCAGATGGGCTGCAAGAGTAGCTCATGGAGTATTGTCAATGATATACAGGAATTTTTCCAGCAGGGATAAGGAGGTGATTATTCCCTTGTATAAGGCAATGGTCAGGCCACACCTCGAGTACTATATACAGGTCTGGAGGCCTCATTTCAAGAAGCCTGTAGAGCTGCTGGAATGAGTACAGTGAAGGGCAACAAGGTTAGTGAATGGCACAAAGGGTTGCTTTTACGAAGAAAGCTTAAGTTTTGCAAATTACAGTGTCTGGAGACTAGGCACCAGCGAGGTGATCTGATAGAGGTGTATAAAGCCTTGAATGGTTTGAGCATGCTCAACGCTGATGGGATTCTTCCTCTAGCTCAGAATAATCACCTGAGAGGGCATAAATTCAAATTGAGGAAAGACAGATGTAGGATAGACGTGGGGAAATTTGCCTTTAGCCAGCGGGTGGTTGGTTGGTGGAACAGACTTCCAACCCTTGTCGTGGAGGTTGATAGCCTAAATAAGTTTAAGGCTCAGCTGGGCAGGTATTTTGAATGGAAGTGGAAGTGGTTTTTTTTTTTTTTTTTTTTTGGCTGATGCTGCATAAGCATGCTTTCTTGCATCAAATGCCTCTACTAATGCTAATATGATGGGCAAGAAAAATGGCTGCTTAAAATTGATGAAAGATGAGAATCCAGAAATGCTTCTTGTGCATTGTGTTATTCATAGGGAAAACTTGTGTCTCTTCAAGCTTTTTTGTGAAGAACAAAATGAAGACTATGTGAGACTTTTACTTCACACTGAAGTAAGGTGGCTCTCGAAAGGGAACTGCTTGAAAAGATTTATGGAACTATTAGTGACTTTTTAAGTGATAAACCTAAAATGAAGCATCTGTTAACGGTCGATGGTAAAGCATTTGTGAGTTATTTAGCCGATATCTTTGAAAAACTAAATATATTAAATAAACAACTTCAAGGAACAAATGAAACTCTCGTCGAAATGAAACCAAACGAAGACATTTGGTTTCATTACATTTATTAAATTATGTCAAAAATATATTTTTAAAAGAATTTTGAACAGTTTCGTTGTCTGCAAAAATGTGAAGTGACTGATACCGCTGTATTTGTTATTGTTGATCATCTGAAAATTCTGTCCGATGATTTAAAAGAAAGGTTTTTTGATTTAAAACAAATTCATTTTCCAACCTGGATGATGCAACCAATGTTAGTGGATTTGTCTGATGTATCAATGCAGTACCAAGAAGAATTCTCAGAAATGCAAAATGATGAGTCAGTTAAAACTTTATTCAATATAAAAGAAGCGATGGCATGGCTTTGTGATGAAACAGAAATTAAATACCCAAATTCAACCAACTTTGCAAGAGAGCTATTGTTACCGTTTCCATCTTCATATTTAGCTGAATGTGGATTTAGTGCCATAAATGATTTGTTACTAAAGAAAAGAAATCGACTGGATATCACAATGTCTATTATATGTTTTGAAAATTTACTTACTATTTTTTTATTAATAATTTCCTAATGATTTCTTCCTAAAATCTAAGTCTCGTGTCCTGAACAAGTTGTAATTAGGCTTCATTTAGGGAATAATTCAATTTTTGAATATAAAAAATATGTATATCGGTGTTTCCCAACGTTACATAGGGGGCATCAGAATTTTAGAAAGACTTAGGCGGGGCATGGTAAAGAAAAGGTTGGGAAACACCGCTCTAGAGCAAAGTTTCCGGCATCCCCTCCCCCCATACTTCTCCTTCAACCCATGCACGGTACTAAGTACTATAGGTTTTGAAACCTTTCGTGTTTGGGGTTTTCATAAAAAAAAGTAAATACATCAGGCTTAATGTCCAAGTTTGCAGAGGATACAAAGATTGGCAGGGTTGTTAATGACAGTAAAGACAGTATGCTATGCAACAGGATCTAGAAAAATTAGGCAGATGGGCTGACAAGTGGCAACCGAAGTTTAACATTGACAAATGCAAAGTACTGCATATGGGTAGCAATAACTGAAGAGAAATGTACGAACTGTGTGGTACTACATTCAGAGAGTGGAGAATGAAAAAGACCTGGCGATAATTGTGCAGTCAGATATGAAGTTCTCTGAGCAGTGCATACAGGCTGCCAGAGCAGATCATGGAGTTTTGTCAATGATATATAGGAATGTTTCTAGTAGAAACAAGGAGGTGATTATCCCTTTGTATAAGCAATGGTCAGGCCACACCTAGAGTACTGTGTCAGGTCTGGAGGCCTCATTTTAAGAAGGACATAGAGTTGCTAGAACGAGTACAGAAAACGGCAACAAGATTGGTGAGAGGAATAAAGGGGTGTGCTTACGAAGAAAGGCGTAAGTTCTACAAGTTTCAGCATCTCAACACTAGGCACCTGCGAGGTGATCTGATTGAGGTGTATAAGGCCTTGAATGTTTTGAGCAGGCTCAGTGCTGATGGGATACTTCCGCTTGCTCATATTAAGAACCTGAGTGGGCATAGATTCAAATTGTGGAAAGACAGTTGTAGAATAGATGTGCAGAAGTTTGCCTTTAGTCAGCTGGTAGTTGATTGCTGGAACAGACTTCCATTTGTTGTAATGGAAGTTGATAGCTTAAATAAATTTCAGGCTGAACTAGACAAACATTTGGAATGACCGGATGGGTGAAATGGGAAGAATTTTTTTTTTTTTTTTTTGGCTGATGCTGTATAAGCTTGCTTTCTTGCATCATATGCCTCAACTAATGCTAATAAACTGTTTCATGAAACCCAGTTTGATGAGATGAAAGGAGGACAGTTTTTGGAGTCTACCAGTGGTTTATGAACTATGTCCTTTGATCCATGCAACAAACTGCCCCTCTTTTTGCCATACCTTGACATCCCAGTTTCTTATTCCTTGCCCAACTGTTCCACTCACACAAAAAGAAAGCTATTTTTATGTAACAAGATTGCTGTCCTAGTAGCATGCCTATCACTTTAAAGTCAGCACTGACAAACCATGTTTTTCATACTTAATATTTGTCAACAAATTCTTCAAGTTCTCATGTGTTCCTTTCAAATGCACAGAGTGAGCTACTGGAATTGACCAATAGTTATTTCCATTGTGGAGCAACACACCTTTGTGGCTCCTCTTTGATGAGTCAATAAAGTGTCCACTCTGTAGGATTGGACACTTTATTGACTCATCAAAATAGTTTGTTAAGTTATTTATATTACTGCAGAAAACCATAGAATCATCCTAAGAAAAGTAGGGGACTAGTTCTCATTCTCTGTGTCTGTGAAAATAATGTCCCATATACTAGAAGATTTTTTTTACTTAAGTCTAGAACCAAGGAGTTGTGCAGATCAGATTTTTTCCTTTAAGTTTACACTTATTCCTTTATGTCCAGTCCTCAACTGTTTTCATGCTGTGAAAACAGTTGTGGGCTGGACTCAGAGTCTCTTGGCTTCAGGCTTCAGTTTCATCTTCAGAAGTTTCACTTTCAGCACTCTCTGCTGCTACATTCTCCAATGTAGCCACAGAATGTGGTTTTAAGCTCCTAAATCATGGGAACTACACAGCGAAGAATGGAACGAATCATATTGGGAATCAGACTGTTAGATAAGAAGAGAAACACATGGATTAGGCAACAAACTGAAGTAAAGGACATTCTTATCAAAACTAAAGAACTAAAATGGTCTTGGGCAGGACACAGCTCGAAGACATGATGACAGATGGACTAAGAAAATAACAGAATGGTATCCAAGAGGAGCTAGAAGAAAACCTGGAAGACAAAGGCGGAGATGGATAGATGAAATTCATGAGTTTGTGGGTAGTAAGTGGATGTCCAGTGCTCAAAACAGAAGGAACTGGAAAATTGCTGGAGAGGCCTTCATCCTGCAGTGGATTGAAAATGGCTGATGATGATGATGATGAAATCATGGGAAATGCAAATGGCATAACCTTTTTACCCTTTTTCCACAATCTCAATTCTTCAACAGGTTCAGCAAATTTTATGTGGAGCCCATTGTTTATTTTGGTCACCAAGTTTCACTTCCAAATAAGCACAATACACATTTTTTACAAATTCTGTAATATCTTGTCTTTGCTTGAGGATACATAACTTCCACAAAAATAATAAAATAAGTTCAGATTGTTCAAACACTTGTGTGAAGACAGTTTACTCACTTTTCAGCAAAAGTTTGACATGATAATAACCTCAAAAATAAACTGAGCTCACACTGATAAACACTGCTCATGGAGCTGGGTCAAGAAACAAATGACTGAAGGCAATGTTGCCAACTTATGAAGGTTCTCAACAAATTCTCAGCATTTATTCCTAACTTAATACATTCAATAATACAACTCATGACATCAACATAAGTGATTTGTGAAAAACATTATGTGATAGAAAAAAGTGAATAACATTTCTAAAATCAGCAATAGAAAACTGGGTTAAAAACAGCTTTTAGTTTACAAATGCAGTGTGGTGTTATCACTTTGTTTATTATTGAATAGCTTTTATTCATAAAATTGATGAAATTACATGTGAGATAAAATGTGTAGGTACTAAATAACAACATAGTCACTAAACTGATTCATTTGCCCGACTGTGTGATGAGGTATCCCACACCCATGCTTAAAAATAATTATGTTTTACCCATCAAGTTTTTATGGACTGCTTCATATCATATTAATTTGCAAACTGATAGATTGAGAGGTGTTTCTTTATGGGGCCAGAGAGGTGATACTCTGTTCTTCCTGACAGTACAGTGGCTTTGTTTCTTGTTTTGAGGGGTCTGGATTTGAGTCATGTCTTAGACAGGAGGAATTCCTGAAGGCCTCTTTAGTCAGGACTGTAGTTAGCCAAACTTAGAGAGAGGGGGGGGGGGGGTTTCGTTTTGAGTTATTCTGGATTTTTCAGCCGAAGCATGTCACTTGGCAATTTGCATGTTGTGTTGATTAAGTTGCTGATTTGTTTAAAACCCAGCAGCAAGTGATTGCCATCCATAACTCTGCAACTACAGATGAGTATGACCAGTTGTGTTAGACTGCATATAATCACAACTTTAAGATAGAGTCTAGGCTATCCTTAAAATGTTTAATGTTACTGAATTTTATACCACATCATTTCGTCATAAATTATAATAGACAAAAGGATACACAAGTGTAGATTTGCATCAATCATCACCCTTAGGTAAAAAAAAAAAAAAAAAAAAAAAATGTGCGCACTCCTCAAAACTGAAAGAGAAGGTAATGCAACTTACAAATTAAGCAAAATTAGTTTAAAAATGTCACTATCAAAAAACTAATTTCACTGCATAAAAAGTTAACTTCCTTTCTTCTATATCCTTTCCCCATTAATACCAAATTTCTTTACATTTTTACATCAGTACTGATATGTGCAGCTATGATTGATCTATCTTATGGTATTTTCCTTGTTATATCTAGTGTTTTTTTTTTTTTTTTTCCTCTCACCTTCTTTAAGTCACCTTTATATCTTATTTTTTTAACTTTCCTTCATTACCTCACTTCTAATGGGATGGCATCCTGCATAATGAGAACCTCAACCTACCACTTCAGTGCTTGCTTTAATGACTTTGTCACTTATTTGGAGAGGTGTTAGAAGGTGTATTTTCTTGTCTCATTTTAATCACTTGTATCCTCAGAGTTGATATCATTAATATTTCTGTTTACTATCATATTAATTCAAATCATATCAAAACAGTCCAAACACGTGCTGCCAACATCCATTTACTGTCCAGCTTCAAACTCAGAGAACCAACTTTCCATCTTCCTCGTTTATTCATTCAACTGCCGTTTTCTGAAACAAACTTCCTTCATATGTATTTCCTGAAAATTAGAGTCTACAGAAGTTCAAGTCTAACGTCAACAAATATCTTCTTTCGTCTTCTCAACCTCCAACCCAAGCATGGTACTAAGTACTATAGGTTCTAATACCTCTCATGTTTGGGGTTTTCATAAAAAAAAAAAAATATATATATATATATATATATTAATTATATTTTACCTTATATATTGGTTTCAGTTGCTTTGTGCTTTATGCATAATTATAACATTTCCATCTTTTCCATTTCCCTCTGGTTGTTTTGCTGCTTGTATAGGTTGTCATATTCAATTTGTATATTACATTATGTATATCATCACACAATGTGGTAATTCAGCACTCTATCATCTCTGGTTGTTTTTGTAACCAGTTGTTTTGGATTTAGAAACTGTAACCATGAAAAACAATGGTTACAGAATTTCTAAATCCAAAACAACTGCAGTACACTTCTCTCGTAAACTTACATTGCATCCTGATCCAGACCTTCAGTTAGACTCTCATTGTATTACATTTCAGCCAAGTACTCATTTTCTTGGAATAATACTAGATAAAAAACTAAACTTCCTTGATCGTATAAAATATATTCGTACCAGCTGTCTTAAGAAACTAAATATCTCAGAGTAATCTCCTCTGTGTCATGGGGTGCAGATCATTACATGTTGCTACATTTATACCGCTCATTAATTAGATCCCGCTTAGACTATGCATCTCCTGCATATGCCTCAGCCAGGCCAAGTGTACTGAAATGGCTTGATCCCATTTATCATAGTGCACTTCGAGTTACACTGGGGACCTTTCGTACATCTCCAATTTTAAGTCTGTATACGGAAGCCCATGAACTGCCACAAGAACTTCAATGACAAATTCTTCTCCTAAATTATGCCACTAAAATCAGCAGCCTTCCACATCACCCAATATGGCAATATCTCTTCAGACCAAAATGGGAAAACCTCTATCGAACTAAATCATATTTCAACAAACCATCTGGCATTAGGCTTCAAGCTCTAAACACTAGCTGGGGACTCAACATGAATAACACACTGCAGGATACTAGCATGGAAATCCAACCAGGGCAAATACCCACAATACACTTTGACAGATATTTTCAGAAATGGGAAAAGAATAATCTTCCAGATATTAACATTAGACAATTACATCTGGCCCACCCGGGCCTCCACTCAGATTAGAATTTACATACAGCTGTATACAGATGGATCCAAGACTGCCAATAAAGTTGGCACAACCGTAGTCTTGCCGGATGCTATTATATCTAATCAGCTCCTCTCAGAATGTAGTACTTATACTGCAGAGTTATATGGTATCCTATTAGCCCTTCAAAACATAAAAGTAGTCTCATATACTCAATCCATCATATATACCAATTCATTAAGTGCTGTGAAATGTAAACTCTCCTGCAATCATCCTCTGATACAGAAAATCTGGTCTCAGTTAATGGAAATTCATACCCGTGGCCAATGAATTTCCCACGCATAATTTTTTGTTCGATTCCTGGACACTCTAGAATCCCAGGGAATGAACAGGCAAATTTAGCTGCTAAAAGTGTTTAAAATCCAATCTCACCCAATTTCAGGAAACCATATGTTGACTTTTTTTTTTTTTTTTTTTTTATGTGAATCCCAAACATGAGAGGTATTAGAACCTATAGTACTTAGTACCATGCTTGGGTTGGAGGTTGAGAAGACGAAAGAAGATATTTGTTGACATTGGACTTGAACTTCTGTAGATTTTAATTTTCAGGAAATACGTATGAAGGAAGGTTATTCCAGAAAATGGCAGTTGAATGAATAAATGAGGAAGAGGAAAAGTTGGTTCTGTGGGTTTGAAGTTGGACAGTAAATGGATGTTGGCCGGTGGCGGCACGTGTTCGGACTGTTTTGAAAGAGAGAGCGGGAATTATAGAAGCCAATTCAGAAGAACAGTGCCCATGGAAGTATCTGTAGAAGAGGCATGCAGCAGAAACAGTACGTCTATGAGAAAGCGAGTGGAGAGACTTTATTAGAGATGAATCATTAATTAACCTAACTGCCCTCTTCTGAATGGAATCAAGAAGCCTGAGAGAGGTTTTGGGGGCACCACCCCAGATGTGACAACAATATTCCATGGCAGGGTGGATTTGCGATTTATACAGAGTGAGCAGCTGTTTGGAAGAAAAGTAACGCTGAGAGTGAAAGAAAAAACCAAGTTTTTTAGATGCAGAGGAAGCAATATTTGTAATGTGCTTGTGCCAAGAGAGATTAGAAGTCAGGGTAATCCCCAAAAGAGATATATCATTTTGCCTAGAAATCGGAGTGTCCCTAAAGATAAGCATAGGAGCAGAAGAATCCTTTTTGCGAGATATAAGACAAGACTGAGTTTTAGAAGGGTTGAAATCAACTAAGTTGTCTTTGCCCCACTGGAGAATTACCTAAAGATCGGCATTTAAGGAGTTGCTAGCATATTTTCGAAAAATTGAAGCTGATTGAGCAGGACAAGGTTTCTCAAAATGGAAAGTGGAATGCAATGTGCTATCATCGGCAAAACTATGGATAGGATTTCCAGTCAATGGAAGAAGGTCATTAATATACAAGAGGAAAAGAGTGGGGGAAAGAACTGAACCTTGGGGTGCACCGGCATTAGTGGAGAAGTTAGAAGACAGAGAGCCATCTACCATCACCCTCAGTGAGCGATCAGAGAGAAAACTGGATAACCAATTACTAAAAACAGTTGGCAAACCATAAGATGGAAGCTTGTTTAGAAGACCATTATGCCAAACACGATCAAAAGCCTTTGAGATGTCAAGAGCAATTACTTGTGTTTCACCGAACTTTTCCATTGAATTAGTCCATAAATGGGTAACATAAGCCAGAATATCACCAGTGGATAGACACTGACGGAATACATACTGGTGATCGTTGATCAGACGGAAGGTTTCAAGTTGGTTTAAGAGTTGGCGGTTAATTGATTTCTCTATTACTTTAGAAAGAGTAGAAATAATTTCAATGGGACGATAATTGGATGGGAGGGATTTGTCACCCTTTTTAGGAACTGGCTGGATATGAGCAAATTTCCCAGCAGAAGGAAAAACACCTTTGGAATAAGAAAGTGAAAAAAGGTGGCAAAGAATAGGAGTAAGTTCAGGAGCACAGGTTTTGAGAACAAGTGGAGAAATACCATCAGGACCTGGAGATTTCTTAGCATCAAGATTCATCAAAATCCTTCTGATATCCTTTTGACGGAAGACCACAGGAGGCATTGAATGGAGCGTGTTGGGAATGGTGGGAGATCTTTTACCAAGATCATTAATACATGAGCTGGAAGAAAAATGGGATGCTAACAGGTCAGCTTTATCCTTGGCTGAAGTGACAACAGAACCATCTGGTTTGGACAGAGGTGGGAACAGAGATGGGCAAAAGTTGCGGCCAATAGCTTTGGCAAGAAACCAGAATGCTCGGCTACCATTAGGGCAGGAAGCAAGTTTTCTACTCTTAGCCTGTTCAAACTCTAGTTTGGACTGATTAATAACTGCTTTACAATTGTTGGAGCTTTGGTGTAGGCAGGAAATGAAACTGAAGAATTATAAACGAGCCAATTACGATATGCAACATTCTTCTCTTGAACAACCTTAGCACATTTATTGGAAAACCAAGGTTTAGATTAAGGGCGAGATTTTAAAGTGGAGTTTGGAATAAAGGATTCCATTCCTGCAAGAATAATTTCACTCACACGATCTGAGCAAACGCTGACATCAGAACTTTTGAAACAGTAATCCGACCAAGGAAATGAAGAAAAGAAGTCTTGCAGGTCATCCTATTTTGCATTCTTGTAATTCCAAACAACACGAGGTTGGGAATAGCCATGAGATAAAGGTTCCATTGGAGAAGAGACAATCACCAAGTTGTGATCTGAAGTGCCTAAAGGACCTCTCACTTAGAAGTACACGACCGTGTACTTAGAAGGGTTGTTTGTGAGAAAAAGATCAAGCGTATTGGCTGTATGATTAGGATTGTCCAGTATTCTTGTAGATAAATGAACAATCTGTGCTAGGTCATTAGTAATTGCAAAAGCCTCAGCATCACAACCTGCTGGGTCAGTGTGACTAGAAAACGGAAACCAACTGGAGTTGTGAACATTAAAATCACCAAGGAAAATTACCTCACTGTTAGGAAAAGTTGGACTGGAGAAAGTCAAGTTGCAAAGAGAGGAAGTCAAAGAGCTCCAAGTGATTAGTGGAGTTGGGAGAACGGTAGAAACAACAGATGAATTTGATACAATGAGGTAGAGAGATTTTAAGCCAGAGGAGATTCCAAATTGCTAAGTCTCTGACTGGGAATATCAGAATGGACATATGCACAAGTACCACCTTTGAGGTGAAAAGAATCATACAGCGAATAATTTGGGCATCTGAGATGAGCAGTAGTTGAATCAACCGATAACTGAGATTCTGTCAGAAAAAGTTCATGGGGTTTGGCAGACTGCAAATGGAAATGGACATCGTTGAAATTAGAATTGAGACCACGTATATTTGTGAAATGAATTAGGAAGTCCTTAGGAGGTTTAGATCTTTTCCCAGATAAGCTTGCTCTATTAGTTTGACAATTCATGGTGTATTCAATAGTAAGAAAAAGTGGGTGGGACAGGCTGTATGAAGTAATGAAATTTTTGGATATGGCGTATACGTGGTAAGAATATACCCAGATCCTTGACATAACGTGGCCTCCACAATGCTCCCCGCATACACACTACTCGGACTCCCTCTAGTCACTATCACCCAAGCAGAACTCCAAATTGCTATTAACAAGATAAGAAACAGGAAAACCCCAGGATTAGATATGCTCGAGCCGGAAATAGTAAGGAAAGTGGCTGAGTACACCCCGAATCTGCTCCTGGACCTTTACAACCACTGTCTCCACACAGGCTGGTTCCCTACGGACTGGAGGGTGGCAAACATTAAATTGATCCTTAAAAACCCTTCAAAACCACAGCACAAGCCGGACTCCTATCGGCCAATAGCACTCCTGATTGTGCTCAGCAAAGTGTTGGAGCAGCTGCTCAGACATAGGATTGAATCACACTACCTCACAGCTAGCTTAACAGCAAACAAACAGTTTGGCTTTAAACCTGGAAACTCAACCCTCAACGCACTGGAATGTATCCTTAACATGGCGGAGAGCTGCCGACAAAAATACTTTCTCCTCATCTCTATAGACTTTGCAGGGGCGTTCGACGCCCTCTGGTGGCCGAGCGTCCTCGCAAGACTCAGGGCAGCCCAACTGCCATCAAATCTTTTCAGCTGCATAAGAAGCTACCTAACAAACAGACGGATCCTGGTACAGGCTCCTTACTGCAAGGTAGATCGACAGATACACCGAGGATGCCCCCCAGGGCTCAGTATTAGGCCCCCTCCTGTGGAACTGTGTACTGGACGAGTTCCTCTCCCTCGACTTAGGTGGTGTACAGGCATTGGCCTATGCAGACGACCTATCCCTAGCCCTTACTGCAGATTCAAGAGCCCAACTAGAAACTCTCGCGAATGCAGCAGTAACCACACTGCAAGAATGGACGGAAAGGCATCGGCTCACCATTTCGGCCACCAAGACTAAATCCATCTTACTTAAGGGCTACCTAACCCCAACTAGACCGCCGCAAATAAGAATCAACAATAGGACAATTAAGCTAGTCACAGAACTAAAGTACCTGGGAGTTATCCTGGACCGTAATTGGTCTTTCACCCCACACCTAAAATATATACAGGCTAAGATGAAAAAATACGCTGGCATGCTTGCCAGAGTCACACGTTGCGAATGGGGCCTGAAAAGGCGCACACTTGCGATCCTTTATAAAGCAGCCATTATCCCGGCAATCGCATACGCCTCCGGTGTCTGGTTCCACAAAGCCTCAACAGCGGTAAACCGCAGACGACTGGATATCATACATAGACCCATCCTATTGACCCTCACCCGAGCATGCAAGACAGTCTCTACTCATGCACTACAAGTGATCACGGGCGCTCTCCCTCTTGATCTTGAGGTGATTCGCAATGGCATGCTTCAGCAACTCAGACGTGGCAAAGTCACAACCTTCCAGGACCACACTACGGACCCGGCTAATAACTGTAAAGTTGAGAAATACAGGCTGCAAACGTACTTGACATCGATATGGCAACAACGCTGGACGATTTCTGACAAAGGAGACATCACGCGAAGGTTCTTTCCGAACTTGCAAAAGGTGTACCCAAAATATCCGACATGGCTCTGCCCTGGTCTCCACGTCACCTACCTTCTCACAGGACATGGAGCTATCCGCCACAAGCTAAACCTCTTTGGACTGACAGATAACCCAGCCTGCGCATGTGGTTCCCTCGAGACCTGGGACCACCTGCTACACGAGTGTGAACTGTACGAAGATCTGCGTGGACACCTCATCACACGAGTCCAGTTCAACCCCAAAAATCAGGAGCACCACCTACTGGAGGACGAGGGAACCTACAATGCCCTAACCAACTTTGCTCAGTGCCTCTTTGTAAGACACCAGACTCTTCCTTTGCCGGAAAATCTAGGACAACTAGGATAAATACAACAACAATCACAACAAATGATGAACCAAGATAAAACTGGACTGTGCCTGAACTGCACTCTCCCAAATACTGACCGATGGAGGACACCGATTCCATTTGAGACCTGTTAACCAAACGCATTGACTACAATCGGACCTTCGGGAGTCCACCCTGACTGTGACTGAAGCCTATCCTGCTGAATATCCACCAGTGGATGGACCTGGATCCCACGAGTAACTACTTAATAAAAGACCAAGCATGATCTGCACAAATGTCATACACACCTGGACTGAAAACCTGGACAGAGATATCTTCACTCCACTCCTGGGAATACCAATTGGGGCAGCCCTGACGCCTTGGCGCCCGACTGAAGCCACCCCACATGTATGCCCTGTTGGCGAATAGGCCAGCTCCCTTGCCTGGCCTACTTTCTACCCTTCCCTGGCGGGGGATGAGGGGACAGCCCTGCTGTCAACTCCCCTTCTCGCCACCCCTTCTTTTCCTTCTGGTGGGGCATGGGCATGCCCCACTGTAAACTGGAGTTGTCTTCCCTATCAGCTCCATACTTCTATCTATCTCCCCCCAGTCTTCAGTCTCCCTCCCCACTCTACCTGCACGCTAGTGAACGCCCCACACAATCTAAATTCCACAAGTGAAAATCAATTTCGCCCACCATTTCTTTTGACCTCCTAGCACTTCCTCCTCAACGTGATCACATTTTTATTTATTTATTTTTTATTTATTTTTATTTTATTTTTTTTTATTATTATTATTATTTTTTTATTTATTTATTATTTTATTTTTTATTTATTTTATTATTTTATTTTTTTTTAGGTCCTAGCCACTGAAATCTCAGGAAATTAGGTGGCAGGACCTGCCAGAGTGAACTATATTCAAGTGGATACCTGGTCTGCCTCCACGGGGCGAAAGTGGGGCAACGTCGGGCCTCAGTAGAGGTCTGGCGGCTAAATGACCAGACGAACAACGGTACAAGGCATCACACATATACAAAGTCCACACACTTTTAAATCTCTGGCTTTTCCAGTAAACTGGTTCACATACAATGTAACCTACGCGGAGATGGGGGAAACCCCTGGTGCCGCTTGACCCTAAACACACTTTACACTTTACTTTACACTTTAGTCACTATCTGGCAGAGTAGAGGTAGCAAGATTATACACTAGCTGATCCGGAAGCCTCCTGGAGAGTTACCAATAGGTTTGGTCCGGTGTACTAACTAGCGGCCGGCCTGCGAACACCGTTTTATATCTGTACCTTCGAAATGTAAGGAATATTGGATCTCGCCACGACGTTCATCATAACCTCAAAAGTCATCAATCATACTGCATGATGGAAGAGATAGGGAAGGGTTGATCGGAACTTTGCTCTAGAGACTAAACATGGGTTCCACCACTTCAAGCCTCCAATAAGCAAAGTGGTGGTATTTCACCGGTTGATGAGAGTCATTTACCACCTAGTAATGCCTGGTAACATAGAGGGGTGGCGTTCCTCCATGTGGTGTGGGCACCACACCTCGACCCCTGCTTACGTTGGTTCACATCTGGGTGGTCACCCACCATGTACTTGTGCATGGAGGTTATACCCAGGTTTACTAGCAGTCCCACCATCATGAAGGTGCAAGCAGAGGATTTGGCTGTCACAGACCGTCCAGACTTCGCCGAAATTGGGTCCACTTGACTTGAGTGGCACCCGAATATCAGTTCCATCAGCATTTTAGACTCCCAGGTAGAAAGTACAGCTTGACTGGCATATCTGAGAGAATGTCTGTGACAACCTCAAGGACCTATAAATGCATTATACAGCAGACTTCTAAAGAACAGTAGAAACCTATATGGGAAAATGAAACAAATAATAAACTTTTTGAAATAAAGAGAGAATCTAAACAGTGGCAGTCCAGTATAAGAAGAAACAGAAAAGAAGAGACTGTACTAGCACGACTGTGCATTGGTCATACATACCTCACTCACAGTTACCTATTAAGAAAGGAAGATAACCCACAATTCAGTAGCTGTTCATGCCCACTCACTGTAAAGCATATTGTCATAGAATGTCCACTATATCTAAGTGAACAAAAAACTGCTTTCTCTTTGCATTTCAAAAATTGCAATCTATTAACACAACAGAATTTTCTAGGAGATCATCAGGATATGGATGACGTTTTTGTTTTTCTAAAATCAATTGATAAATATCACCTTGTCTGAACTTTTATATCAGAATCAAATCAAACAAGAAAAATATACTAGCCAGAAATATGTGCATTATAGCCATTGTTACTGATGCACCAACAAACCCAAAAACAACAGAATCTTCCTTGAAGAATAAGTTTTAGAATCTGATACAATGGTGCTTGCCTTTGTTACACCAAAAAAGGATCCCAGAATTCTACCTCACTAACATCCTATCACCCTGATTAGTTGTCTGTACAAAAATCTTGAGAGTATTAGCATTATTATGGAGGCATATGATACAAGAAAGCAAGCTTATACAGCATTGACAAAAAAAACTCCTTCCCATTTCACCCATCCATTCATTCCAAATGTTCTGCCTTATACACCTCAATCAGATCTCCTTGCATGTGCCTAGTCTCCAGACACTGCAAATTGCAGAACTTAAGCCTTTCTTCATAAGAGCAACCCTTTGTTCATTTCACCAATCTCATTGCCCTTCTTTGTACTCGTTCCAGCAGTTCTAAACCCCCCTTCTAAAATGAGACCCATAGACCTGTATACACTACTGAAGGTGTGGTCCAACCATTGCCTTATACAAGGGGATAATCACCCTTATCTCTGCTAGAAAAATTCGTGTATATCATTGAGAAGACATCATGAGCTACTCTTGCAGGCTGTCTGCACTGCTCAGAAAACTTCATATCTGCCTGCACAATTATGCTCAGGTCTTTTTCATTCTCTACTAACCTGAGTGTAGTACCACACAGTTGATATGCTAATATGCAGTTACTGCTACCCATGTGCAGTACTTTACATTTGTCAATCTTAAACTTCAGTTGCCACCTCTCAGTCCATCTGCTCAACTTTTCTAGATCCTGTTGCAGTAGCATACTGTCATTAGTGTCAGTAACAATCCTGCCAACCTTCGTATCATCTGCAAACTTAGACATTACGCTTGATATACCATCATCAATATCATTAATAAATACAGAAAACAGCAATGGACCCAACACTGAACCCTGGGGTGTCCACTAATAACATTAGTCCACAAATAGCAGTGTCCATTGATTACCACTCTCTGTCTTCTCCCGCTCAACCATCCCTTTATGTATAGCAGCAATTTGCCCTCAATGCCATACTGCTCCAATTTGTATAGTGGTCTTCCGTGTGCAACAATATCAAAAGCTTTGCTAAAATCCAAGTATATGATATCAAAATTATTTTTTTCATCCAGTTTCTTTCTGACCACATCATATTATCCAATCAGATTGGTCAGACAACACTTTCCCTTAACAAACCCATGCTATGTCTGAACTATAACTGCAGTCTTGTCTAGATGGTCCTGCATTACTTCTTTAATCAGCAACACCATTAATTTCCCCGTAACAGAAGTTAAACTAACAGGTCTGTAATTACTCGTGTGACCCTTTTATCCTCCTTTGTGAATTTGGGACACATTTGCATAATTCCAGTCCATGAGAACCTCTCCTGCGTCCGAGGAAGCTCTCATATGGCTAAGGGTTTTGCTTAAGGGTTTCCTTTTCCGTCTCCTTTAATATAACTCAATAGGTATACTACTACATCTCATCCACCCAGGTGCTTTTCTTATGTGTAACTTCAACAATTTCTCCTCCACTTTGCGCTAAGTTATTACAAAATCATTTACCTCCTTGCCAGAATTTGATAAACTTCTGGCATTCCCCTCCCTGAATATCTCCTTATGTGTGAATGTAGATGTGAAATACTCATTCAGTTTGTCAGCTACCTGAGCAGGATCATCAACAGTCGAACCATCAATACCAAGTGGACCAATCTGATACTACCCCTTTCTTCTAGAGTTTACATAAGGAAAGAACTCTCTGCCTCTTTTTCTTTGCATCTTTTGCCAAGGATTTCTTGTAATCTACCTTCGCCAGTCTAACCTCCTTTGTTACTTGATTACTGACTAACTCATATCTACCATACTCTTCTGTGTAACCTGGTAGTTTACATGCATCCCATGCATTTTTTTTTTTTCTGACATCTCATTAGTTTATCTGTCATCCATTTGGGTCTAAACCTTGAACAGTATTTCTTAGTTCGAACAAAAAGTATAGTAGCTTCTAAGATTAGCTGCTTGAATGTTTCCCATTTAAAATTTCTGTTGATAACATCATCATCATCATCAGTTGATCCCACTATATAGAATTTAAAAACTGTCTGAGACCACTGTAGTCACCTTTCCAAATCAAAAACCCTTCCCTTTACCCCGATGGTAGTTACATCTTTGAGTAAATTCCACATCAGCACACTGTAATCACTGCCACCTAGTGGTTTCTTTATTTGCAGATTCTTAATGCATGAAGAATCACTGCTGATAATCAGATAAAGAATATTAATCTCTGAGGTTGTCTCTTGAACATGCTTCTGTAGAAAACAATCATCCAATAAATCCACAAAAGCCTTGCTAGTGTGCGAGTGACCATTCCACAAGTTCCAGTCAATAGCTGGGAAGTTAAAATCCCCCATTATAAGACAATCTGATTAACTTGCCCACTTTATATCTTTGTTTAGTTGTCCATTGTACTCATCAGCGTCATTAGGCCTATAACATACTCCTACTCTCATTTTCCCTTTCCCAATGTTTGTGTCACATAAAACAGACTCCACATTGCACTGTCCACCCATGTCAACTGGATGCACTTCCTTAGATTTTGTGTTTCTGAACTAACAGCATAACCCCTCCTCCCTTCCTACCCTGTCTATCCTTTCTGTACATTGTAATCCCCAAATTTCAATCTTGCATTCCTTATATTTGTGTAACACCATGTCTCTGATATCCCAACATAGTCTGCCTTTGATATTTTTATCAGCATGTCAAATTCATCATCAAATTTATTTACTAAACTCCTAGAATTTGTATACACACAAGTATACATGCACCTGTTCTTACTCTTAGTTACCCTAACACTGCTCATGTATTTACTTGTTCCACGATGACTCCCAGCAGTCCTTGAAATCCCCAGCACCTTGTTTTCCAGGCTGCTGCTTGTTCCAATAGAAGCAGTGAAAGAATCACTTTCACCTCTGCCAGCAGCTACAGTTAATCTATTAGTCATTTCGAGAATGATCAATGCCCACCTTATATGGTATTTAGGAGCATATGATCTCCTCTCCAGTACTCAGTGCAGCTTTCAAAGGAACAGGTCCACTTTGGACCATTTAATTAGAGTAGAAACATAACTATCCAAGATGATTTCCTAAAATGAGAACATCTGATATGACACATATCGGATGTTTTCATTAAAAAGCATATGGCACAACTTGGAGATTTGACATTTTAAAACACCTTTATAATCTCAGTCTTAAAGGTTATCTCACCTCTCTGGGACATTTTCCCAAGAGGAGGGAGTACCTCAAGGATCAGTTTTCAGAGTGTTATGCTTTTTTGCCATTCGTCATTGAACAGCTTTCTCAAACTGTAAACGGTACCCTCTATATCAATGACTGCAGCATTTTTTTCCAGTCATGTAGTACCATTGATTGCCTCAGCTCTTGGCAGTGGCGCTATCGGCTTCAGGTACTTGCTACAGTAGTCTATGTACAATTTTGTTGCAAGTATAATCTTCCTGAATCTGATTTGTGGCTTAGTGAAAATGCTATTTCACTAGTACCTGAGATGAAATTTCTCAGACTGATATTTGACAAATAGTTGGCGTTTCTTCAACTAATGCATTAATACTAATGCATTAGTATTAGCAGAGGCATATGATGCAAGAAAGCAAGCTTATACAGTATCAGCCAAAAAAAAAAAAAACTTCCCATTTCGCCCATCCATTTGCTCTAAAAGTTTGTCCACTTCTTCCTTGTATTTATTTAAGCTATCAATTTCCATGACAAAAAGAAGTTTTTCAAGCAATCAATCATCCACTGGCTAAAGGCAAATTTCCACACAAATATTCTACAACTGTCTCTTCTCAATTTGGGTGTATGTTCCATCAGCATTGAGCCTGCTCAAACCATTCAAGGCCTTTTACACCTCAATCAGATCACCTTGCAGGTGCCTAGTCTCCAGATGCTGCAATTTGCAAAACTTAAGCCTTTCTTGTTGCCCTTCTCTGTACTTGTCCAGCAACTCTACATCCTTCCTAACATATTTGTCAACCTCAAACAAAAGTGCATGAGAGGGCTGACCATGCTCCATATCATATCTTCTATTTCTTGGTGTGCAGATTGATACACTCTGTCTCTCAGTGTGAGAGCCTGTACTCTCTTTCACATGCACTTGTGCAATCAAAATTAGCTTATGTTCCAAGTATGCCTGCCGGGAACAGCGTACTTTGATGGTTATTTTCTATTCACCTCATGCTATTCATATTGTCACTGGAGCATTTAGAACATATCTTGTACACATCCTATACATCAAAGCAAATGAACTCTCCCTGTTGCTTTGATGAAAGCCATTGTCGCTACAGTGTGCTTTTAAACTGAAATCCCTGTGAGACCATCCTACATGGCCATTTGTTTTAGAACCGCTATGGGAAAATCTCTATAATAGCCATCAGACTACCAACCATTCATTTATTATTCCTATCCAAGAGCTATTCAAAGATTTTCTTATCACAGTAGACATGTTGCTCCTTCACCAAGGCATTCGTCATTGAACAGCTTTCTGCCATTTTTTGCCATTCGTCATTGAACAGCTTTCTCAAACTGTAAACGGTACCCTCTATATCAAACGGTACCCTCTATATCCTTTCACTTTAGCATGCTCATGTTCTAGTATGCAACTTTTCCCTTAACTGGGAGAAAGCCCACACTCCATCTGTCTACCTGTAACTCCACTCAGATTTGAGCATTCTTACTTCTTGCCAGTCTGTACAGATGGTTTGAACCCAGAACATCCATGGGATCTGCTACTGACTTCCCAGACACTGGGATATCTCAGCATATTTCCCTCCTGAATGCAGCATTACATACTGAAGACTTGCATGCTCTAGAGCAGGGGTCCCCAACCTTTTTTCATTGGAGTGCCACATAGAAAATTCATAACAAATGGCGGTCCGGAGTTGGTGAAATTTTGACGACTAAAAACACTGTAAACCAAAAAACACAATTTTAGCAACTTCACCAGGTCAAACAGGGTGTACAAGATAGAAAAACTATAAAAAATTATAAACAAGGGATATTTATTATAAATAAAGACATAGTCATATTAAAAATCACAATTTTTATTATTATAATCACATTTGATATTACAGAAATAGCAAATCAATGAGATGTTTGTAGTTGTTTTGATTTAGCAATAATTGAAATGTTAGGTTTAATAGTAGAAGTTCCCAATCTTAAAAAGTCTTGCAAGTGTTCATCTGTCATTCTTGATCGATGTTTGGATTTTATATATTTCATTTTTGAATATGTTTGTTCACATAGGTAAGTGCTACCAAAAATAGAAATTATTCTTCGTGCTAATTTTTTTAATTCTGGAAATTCATTTTCTGTCAAAGTTTTATAAAAGTTAATTAATGTTTCATTTTTCAATAATGTTTTCAGGTTATTGTTACTTTGAAGATCTATGATTTCTAATTGTAGATCTTTATCTATTTGTGAAACATTTACATCAAATGGATTCTGAAATAAAGTAAATAATTTTCTATTGTTTTCGAAATCAACAAATCGATCAACAAATGCTTCCATCAATAATTCAAGATTTCGGACAAAATTGTCGGTAGAAAAATCACAATTGGGCATATTATTATATAAACTTTCACAACATAAAAAATGGGAAAAATTATTTTGTTCAATTTGATTTTTAAATAATTCTAATTTTGTCTGAAATGCTTTAATATTGTAGAATCATTTACAAGTAGATCGCGACTTTGAAGTTTTTTATTCAATGTATTCAAATGTTCACAAATATCTGTTAAAAATGCAAGTTCCCATAACCATTTAGAGTCTGTTAATTCTGGGACTGGTGTTTTAATTTTCCGTTCATGAATATGTCTATTTTGGTTCTGAGTTGAAAAAATCTTTTTAACACATTACCGTGACTCAACCATCGCACCTCCGTATGATACAACAAATCACCATATTCGCTTTCGATTTCCTCCAAGAAAATTTTAAACTGACGATGGTTCAGGTCATTTTTCCGTATAAAATTCACAATGATAATTATAGTCGACATGATTAAGTTCGAAGACAAAAATTTACCGCACAACAATTGCTGGTGAATAACACAATGAAATTGCATAGGTTTTTCGATGTTTTTGGAATCAAAATATTTATTAACATGGCCAATGAAACCAATATTTTTTCTAACCATATTCTTTGCACCATCGGTCATAATTGCTGTCAACAATTCCCAATCAAGCTGCAGGTCTTCAAACACTTTTGTTATGCTATAAAATATGTTTTCACCAGAGGTTCTGTTATTCAAGCTTTCAAGTGCAGCCAGTTCTTCTGTGACTTGAAAATTTTGATTTATACCGCATATGTAAATGAGTAACTGTGCTGTGTTGGTAATATCTTCACTTTCATCAATTGCAATCGAAAAATTTATAAAATCTGTAATTTTTCGTTTCAGCTGATCTTTAACATTAGCAGACAAGTCTTCGATTCTTCTTGCTAAAGTTGACGCTGATAAACTTAAAGCAGCGAAGTGCTATATCAGTGCATATTTCTTCTGCAATTGATAGTACACCCTTTTCACAAACTCGCCATCAGTAAAAGCCCTCCCTTCTTCAGCAATGATTTGAGATGCTCGCAAATTAGCTCTAATTAAATTTAAATTCTGATTAGTGAAACATGTCATCTGTTGTTGTTGCCTCTTGAAATCAAAGCTCGGCTCTTGTAATTTCTTGTTTCGCATCTCTCCTTGAAGTTTATCGTAAGTTGAGGCATGTTTTGTCGTATAATGCCATTTCAAATTATTCTTTCAACACAGAAACTGCTTTCTTACATATAAGGCAGGTACATCGGTTATTGTCTCTTATAAAAAAATAATTAATCGACCAAAGTTCATTGAAGACACGACATTCAGAATCAATTTTTCTTTTCCTTGGCATCTTGATTCGCTAAAATTAAAATTAAAAATTCAAAGTTAAATAAAATTAAAAATAATATGCATTTATACAAATAGCACTAATAAATTGTTGTGCATGATAATCGGTGCAGCAGCCCGACGACTACGGTCTGAATGAGAATAGCTGACCAGGAGAAAGATTAATACGCATACTCGTCTTTACATTGCATACAATTCTTTCACTAATACTTACTCAATTAATATTTAGATTAGTGTTTAGCAATTGTTTTAACAGTCGCTTATTTTAATTATGCTATTTCACTTTTTGACAACTCGTGTTTGCCAGAAATACTCAAGGCTATAAACTTATAGCCTTGGGCACTCGCACTGTTGGGATTTCCGACATCGCAAGAAAGACTGATGCCAAGTGGAAGCGCACAGAGTTGCAACAATGTTACAAAATTATATTTGAATGCATTTACATTACATTTTGATTAAAAATATCCTTATATACGATATGTAGCAACCAAAAAAGATTTCTATGAAATAACTTTCACAAGGCGGATGAAATAGTCTTTCGGGCCGGATCCGACCCGTGGGCCGTAGGTTGGGAACCCCTGCTCTAGAGCTAGCTTGGATCACTTTGAAACTTGCTGCTGCTAAAAATTATTATTATTAATAGCTATACAGTGCAAGGAAGCCTGAGGCTTATGCTGCACTAGCCAAAAAAAAATTCCCGAGTTACCCTGAGAGAGAGAGAGAGAGAGAGAGAGAGAGACAAAAGTAGAAGGAAATCACCAAGAAAGAGAAGAATGATGATATCCAACTCAGGACCCTGGGAATATAGTATATATAACAGTTATATCTGTTCATTGCAGTCTTTGTCAATGATGAGGTTAGTCTTCATCCATTCCTGTCCAGCAGAAACTGCATTACCTTTTAGATTCAGATTTCTGTATTTGTTTCTGCTAGATCACCAGCCACACTGGGATCAAAGGTAATGACTTGGCTGATATTGCAGTCAAATCAGCAGTGGCCCCAAATTACACTCGCCTGCTAGAGACTAGCAGGCGAGTGTTATTTGGTGTTTTGGCAAGTAATAAGAAAGCATCTGTTTTGTAGCCTACATGGAATATGAAAGGATCAGTCATTCTTGCTCAATTCTGCATAGTTGGAATTGTTCTTGCTCAGCTCTGCATCTCTACACAATCATCTGATATTCTTTCTTGCTGAGAGCTGATGATCCTCCTGTGTGCAGGCATTGGGATGCAGTTTTATCAAACTCTTTTATTGAATGTGTGAATTTTATTAGTGAATGTTATGTTATGTTTATAACTCTTAACCAGCTGACTAAGCCTTATACTCTTAGTAGTCAGACTTTACATGACAGAGAACAGAGACAACTTTCTGAAGTTTTATAGTTTTTACACATTATTTACTTATACAAATATATTTACCATATGCATCATTATTTTTACATGTTTTTATGGATAATTAATAACATTTTTTATACATATTGACGTAACCTATTTTTAGGTTGCTGTAATTTGATTTCTGATTTGGTGCATTATGGCCTAAATTGCCGCTGCACCATGAAACATCAAATCAAATCGACCCATCCCCCTCATTATACCTTTGCATGTTTCTATTAGCCCTATTATGTATTCATTACTATTAAACCTATTGTGTATTCAGCATTAGTTGTCCAAACCAGGAGCTCAAACATTTGATCGACAAATGTTTGAGCTCCTGACAAACCGGCATTACTATGGACACAATTAAGACTAAGTATTCTTCTGTAATTTAGAACAGGGGTAGGCAACCTTTATAAATGACAAGCCAAATAAAAAATGTCTGTGAGATACATGCGGGCCAAATTGTTGTTCAACTTTCCGCAATTTTTAGGATTATAAAGTAGTGTATAATGAAAAAATTGACATGAAAAGTTTTGTTATTTATTGTAATATTTATGCATACACGGACATACACTTAATTTTATTAATAAGAAAAACAAAATACAAATTCAAGATAAAGTTACAAAAATACAATTCCAGTAACAAAAATTGCAATATTTTATTTTTATAATATTTAATGAGAGATTTGACACTATTTTTTATCAGTGAATCGATTCTGGATCTATATTTGTCATAGCAATGCATAGAGTATTTTCTAAATTTACATCAGAAATTATATTAATTCAAATATATAAATAATAAATGGGTGGGCTGCTTATTATATATAACAAAGACATATGGCATATATATGGCAAAGACAACTTAGTTGGTTTCAATCCTTTTAAAACTCAGTCTTGTCTTATATCTTGCAAAAAGGATTCTTCTGCTCCTATGCTTATCTTTGGTAACACTCCGATTTCTAGGCACAATGATATATCTCTTTTGGGGATTACCCTGACTTCTAATCTCTCTTGGCACAAGCACATTACTAATATTGCTTCCTCTGCATCTAAAAAACTTGGTTTTCTCTTTCACTCTCGGCGTTACTTTTCTTCCAAACAGCTGTTCACTCTGTACAAATTGCAAATCCGCCCTACCATGGAATACTGTTCCCACATCTGGGGCAGTACCCCCAAAACCTCTCTCAGGCTTCTAGATTCCATTCAGAAGAGGGCAGTTAGGTTAATTAATGATTCGTCTCTAAGAGAGTCTCTTCACTTGCTCTCTCATAGACGTACTGTTTTTACTGCATGCCTTTTCTACAGATACTTCCATGGGCACTGTTCTTCTGAATTGGCTTCTATAATTCCCGCTCTCTCTTTCAAAACAGTCCGAACACATGCCACCACCAGCCAACATCCATTTACTGTCGAACTTCAAACTCACAGAACCAACTTTTCATCTTCCTCGTTTATTCATTCAACTGCCATTTTCTGGAACAACCTTCCTTCATACATTTTTCCTGAAAATTACAGCCTACAGAAGTTCAAGTCTCATGTCCACAAATACAGTGGTGCCTCACAATTTGACTGTAATCCGTCGCCAAATTAGAGTCGAATTGCCGGTCAATATTTTTCATATAAGTTTATGGCAAATTGATTAATTCATTGTCGGAGAGTAATACACAATATTATTGACTTTACTATATTCTACCATATAACAAACGAAATTACAAAATACATAATGAGTACATACATTTCATTGAGCCTTAGATGTTGGAAGGATGTTTTATTTATCTTGTTCTACCCCTTCTCTTCTCCCCTTGGCTTGAATGGGGATGAAGAATTGATCAAGGGTGGACTGTCTCTCCCTCTTTTTCAAGATAGCCTTGAAGTGATGCATAGTAGTGTTGTTAAACAAGTCTGTCATTCTAGTTACAACAGCAGCGTTGGGGTGCCATTTTAAACAAGCAGACTGTACCTTCTCCCAATGGAATAAAATTTCTTTGATGGCAGCTGTTGGCATCAGCCCTTTTTCCCTATCTTCTTCTTCTTCACATGAAATTTCCTTTTCTTTCTCTTTTGCTTCCTGTTCGCTCAGTGTTTTGAGTTCTTCCACGGTTGGTTCATCATCGTGATCCTCCACAAGTTCTTCCACATCAGCCTCATCAACTTCTCCTATGTCGAGGTTTTCCGCCGTCGAAATGATTTCTCGCATGGCCGCAGTTGCTTCTGCTTCTTCAACGGCTTGGACTGCACTGTTGTCATCCCGTAAAAAGAAAGGAATGAGTTTCTTCCATGATGCACGAAGGGTCCTCTGTGTCACTCCCTCCCAGGCAGTTTTAATAAAGGAAATGGCGTGAAGAATATTGAACTCAGTCTTCCAGAACTCCTTCAGTGTCTTATCAGAAGAATGAGTCACGTTGAAAAGCTGTGAAAACAAAGCCTTGGTGTAAAGTTTTTTAAAACAGGCATTACTTCTTGATCCATGGGTTGGATCAGTGATGTGGTGTTTGGAGGCAAAAACTGGACTTTGATGAAATCAAAGTCAATTTCAAGAATGTTCGCCAAGTCTTGGGGGTGGGCACTAGCATTGTCAAGAATCAGCAGTGCTTTCAAAGGTAAATTGTTGTAATGAGGAATTTTTTTACACTCGGGGCAAACTCCTAAAAAATTCAATCTTTGTAGACTTTCTGGTCTACCCAGGCTTTTGCATTGGATCTCCACATCACTGGCAGTTTGGACTTGATGATTTTCTTCCCAAAGCACCGAGGATTTTTAGAGTGGTAAACGAGAAGTGGCTTTACTTTAAAGTCTCGCTTGCATTTCCTTTCAATAACAAGGTAAGCTTATCTTTCATAGGCTTATGTCCTAGGAGCTTCACTTCTTTTTGCATGATGTACGTTTGATTTGGTAAGCGCTTCCAAAATAACCCAGTTTCATCCCCGTTAAAAATTTCCTGCGGTAAGTAGCCTTCCTTCGTGATTAAATCTTCAAATTTTTTCACAAACTCTTCTGCAGCCTTTTTATCTGCACTAGCTGCTTCCCCATGTCTGAGAACACTATGGATACCTGTTCTACCTTTGAATCTGTGAACCCACTCACGACTTGCCTTGAATTCATCAGTTTGATCTAAGATATGTCCTAAAATTTTCTTCTGCAGTTCTTCAAAAATTAACCTAGCCTTCTCACAGATCATTGCCTGAGTTACTGGATCTCCTTTCATCTGTCTTTCTCTAATCCAGATAAGAAGCAGCTTTTCCATTTCTTCATTGATTAAAGATCTGTTTCTGTCAGAAATTTTCATTGCTCCAGCAAACACCCTAGCACCTATAATCTTGTCTCTTTGTTTCCACGGTTGACCTAGGGACGCCATACTCTTCAGCTACATCTGTAATTGTTCTACCTTTCTGCACTTTATCTATAATTTCTTTCTTCTTTTCTATGCTCAACCAAGTGTGTTTCTTTCCTGAATTATTCCGCTGTTCACTTCTCTTTGGACCCATTATCAAATTTCACTCAAAAAATAAATAACTGCCAAAGCACAAAATTTTTTACTTTATGAGAAATGCAGAATTATAAATTAGCACAAACAACTTGAGCAAACATGAACTCAGACTACGATTATTAACGAGATAATGTCTCATAACTGAGGAAGAACTGACGACATACCTGTAGCTATCTTTGAGGGCGGCTAACATAGCTGAACGATTGTAGGATCTATTCTCGCTTTATCTATCATTGGTTAAATGTTACTCCCGCTCTTTAATACCATTGGTTAAAATGTATGAAGCAACCACCGTCACTATTTAGTAACGTTAAATGCAGCTATGTGGTCCAGCAAAGAATTCTATCGTGCAATATCATGTAGCGTTTGTGAGGCACCACTGTATCTACTTTCATCTTCTCAACCTCCAACTCAAACACGGTACTAAGTACTATAGGTTCTAATACCTCTCGTGTTTGGGGTTTCCATAAAAATAAAAAAATATATATATATATTTTGAAAACAATTGCAAGCTGGATTATGCATGTTAGCAGACTGGAGGTTGCCATTCCTGATTTAGAAGAATACTGACATAGCCTTTCCCTTTAAAGTTATTTAAGCTTCTTTCTCTAGCATGAGCTTCCTGTTCATTTCAAAGATCACTCCCATTGGGTCCTTTCGCTAATATTGGCTCTTGCAGCAATAAACAAAGATTAATTTGACCCAAATCCATCAGATCAATGCACATCTAGATTCACCCCCCCTTTCTGCCCAACTAGCAGTTTTCCTGACTCCTAAGTTATCCTTAATTGATATCTTTCAAATTTGTTAAAAAGTGATCACATCTCTACAAAATAAATTCCTTCTACCTACAAGTTACTACTTAAAAATTCCCCAGCAGAGTCCTTGCATTGTCCCTCTAGTCTGGTCCCGAGTGTCAAGCAATTTTTCTTAAACGAAATATAAAATAATCCAAGTGATCTTGTTCTGTTTCATTTCTAGTCGCTTTCTTATACTCAGTTCATTGTAATGGTTCTGTACTTAGCAGATTTTAAATTAGAACCTGGGAAGGAAAATTACCTTTCTTTTATTAGGATATTTATTCATTTTCTCTAACAAACAATCTAATTTCTTTTCTTTAACTAACAAACTAATTCTCTAGCTACTTGGTCACTAGGTAGCATGGCGCCTCCGTAGCCAGGTGGGAAGGAGCAGCAGTGCGTAGCACACGCTTCTTGATTAGACCGGGGTTCGAGCCCGTCAACACCAAATACGGAGGATGCGGAAAGGTCAGGGAATGACCACCGCATATCCCGGAGCAATATGGCCTTAGTTGCTAATGCTCCTAAAAACCAAAACAACAACTAGGTAGCACCGCTCTTGCCTCCCTGTGGCGGGGCCAGAAACCTGAAAGAAAAAATAATACTTTCAGGGCTAAAAGGAGCAACAATGGACTCGACAAACCAGGTTTTACCTAGATCTATGGATCAAATGATCATAATTGGCAGCAAGGTGATCCGAATAATAATATCTTTATTGCAGGCAGTGAATAGTTACATGGATGCCTGATGCAATAATACCCATAACAGTGACAAGGCTAGGAGTTTAACATAAAATTAACTAATACAGGAAAAATTACATAAAACATATATTAAAACATTAAATGTATAATTACATATATTATATATAAAAATTATATATTAACATGGGAAATGAAAGAACTTTTTTTTTTTTTATTCATGCTACACGCTGTGCAATGAAAAAACGATGGCAGTCACTCGGCTGAAGACAAAAGCTGTTCCCTGATGATGCATCTTCTGTACGGTTTGTCCTCTATGAACTTTTTGTAGTCCACATCCATCTTCTGGATGTTGCAGAGCATGTCCATGGGAAGGAATCTATCACCTATAATCAGCCTCCACGCCACCCCTGCTGATCACCTATGATCAGCCTCCCTCCAATTGCACATCAGTCAAAAACTTGGTGTATTGATTTCACCTGCTATCATTTTAATTGACATGAGCAAGCGGAGGGTGAATATTCATTTGGAGACTTTTCTGTATTTTGGAAGTTGGTTAATATCTGAAGTACATGTGAGGGGTGTCAGTTTATGCTTGAAGAGGACCCACCGAAGAAGCCAGTACTCATCAGATGCAATGGTTTTTAGCATGATTTTCGTTGCTGACGCCCAGATTTTCGAACCATAGGTAATGATTGGCTGCAGAAACTGGTATATGTATTGGAGGATGTACTCAGGCTTGTGACATGAAGTAACCCATCTTTATCTGCAGACCTTGTTGTGAATGTCTGTAACATGGTGTTTGAAACTGAGTTTAGGGTCGAAGATAACGGCGAGATCGCTGTGCGTGGTTACTGAAGTGATGGATTTCCAGGTTTAGTTGCGTTGGGCTTGATTTGAGTGAGAACACCATTTGTGCTGATTTGTTTGGATTTATCTTAAGAGAAAATTGTGCCAAGTGTGTAATCAGATTCTTAACGCTGTTAACGATGGTTTCGGAAGCAGAATCAGGTCGGGCGGCCCCATAGATCCGATAGAGGGGCTTCACGTCATCTGCATAACTGATAAATTCTGTTTGCTGGCACAGGAATGGGTGGATGGCAACCGTAAAGAGGAGCCCTGAAAGAACTCTGCACTGGAGAACACCTACACAAACTTTCTTTGTGAATGATTGTTTATTCACAGTCAGATGAAGGACCTTGGTCATAAGTAGCAACTTCAAGAATTCCAGTATATTGCCTTTTATCTGGTATCTCTCCTCACAAAGTTGCGGGAGGGGCTGGATGTCTATGCTGTCGAATGCAGACTGGATATCCAGATAAACAATTGCCATCTTGGCCCTATCTTGTAGAGCCCCCAAGTTGGTAATGGTGGACCTGTTAATCCATCTACTGCCAAAGACAAAAGAAAGATGTGACCCAAACAATCTCTCCACTCTGTCTAATTTTTCACTCCCTAGCAGACCAGCCTGTTATTAAACTTTCTCCCTTTGTAATACAAAGGTGCTTAGAACATATAGACGGTCCACTGAAAATGGTTTGCCACTTGAAATCTGTTGTTAAAATCTATTGATAGAAATGACAAATCACCGAAATTCAGAGCTTTTTCTTAAAACCACAGCTTTTGGCTGGGTTCCCATCAAAGTCACATCACATGCCAATTTAAATACATCAAAAGGGATTGTCATGGAATGGGACCTCCTAAACAACTCTGAAGAAGAAATTGTACAAGAGTTACAAAACCAGGATGGAAAACCTGATACCCACCTGCACTATCATACTTACTTTCAATAGTCCTACTCTATCAACATCAATCAAAGATACCTGAATTTCCAGGTAAAGCCATACATCCCCAATCCCATAAGATGCTTCATGTGTCAAAAGTATGGCCATTCCCAAACAGTATGTAGAGGACAAGCTATTTGTGCCACTTGTGGCTCAAAAGACAAAATGATAAAGAATGCCATATGCAGCCTCGCTGTCCAAACTGCAAAGGAGACCACCCTGCCTATTCCAGAGACTGCCAGTATATGGAAGTATAATATATTCCGGTTATTTGGGCCACCAGTTAATCGGGGCAGCCGTTTATTTGGGACAAATCTTAAAAAAACAGAACCCAATCGAGAAAATAGCCAGGATTTACTTCGCTTAATTGGGACAACATGCCGTTTAATCGAGGCAGGAGACTGCAACACTTGAGATTACCCTACGATTGTCTCCAACCATATCACATGGTTCGGATTTCTGGAGGTCACAACCATAAAACAGTGAAAACAATTAGCAGTCACCTGTTTATTGGGCTTTTCTGGTAGTGCAACCTATTATAAACGGATAGTAAACTTGAGCTTATTGAATTTGCAATAATACCGACAGCTGGAATTCTGTGGTATTATGGTGAAATGTGTTTACACTTCCATGGAATCTTCAATCATATAAAAAAATTAATTTTCAGAATCTTCTTTTCATTCCTATTTTGAAAGCTTCGTAACTTGTTACTCCATTCTCACTTGCGCGTATCGTGTTACTTGCAATTTGTGTGTGCCGTGTTCTTTGTTATTGAGTGCTTATCTTTTTACTGTTTTAAATTTTAACCCCCAATCACAAATGTCGGTGAACAGAAATGTCAACTAGTTAGTATGTTCGTATTACAGTACGTATTAATTATTCCAATTATCGCGTATATTCTTCCGATTTTCACGTATCATTTAATTTTTCAATTAGTAAGGTAATAAAGAGTAAATTTGTGCTTAATAACAAAGAACACGGCACACACAAACGTGATCATCACCAGCGCTTGCTACACATCGTATAGTGAACGGTACTTTACTATGGTGACTCCATCGTAACGTGATTTGATTGTACAGTGAACTAATTGTAAAGCGAGGGTCCATTGTATTTTTAATTCACACATGAGGAGTTATTCAGCAAGGGGAATGCCAGAGGTGTATTCAACTCTAGCAGTAAGCTACAGAATCTTGAAATAACTGGGAGTAAAGTGGAGGAGAAACTGTTGAAGATAAACACAAGAAAGGCACCCGGGGTGGATGGGATCTATCCAGTTATATTAAAGGAGGCAGCAAAGGAAGTAAGCAAACCCTTAGCCATAATTATGAGAGCTTCCTTGGACTCAGGGGAGGTACCCATAGACTGGAAATGTGCAAATGTGACCCCAATTCACAAAGGAGGATCAAAGGCTGACACAAGTAACTATAGACCTGTGAGCTTAACTTCTGTTCCAGGAAAATTAATGGAGGCACTGGTTAAAGAAGCACTGCAGGATCATTTAGACAAGACTTCAGTTATAGCTCAGACACAGCATGGTTTTGTTAAGGGGAAATCTTGCCTGACCAACTTGATTGGATACTATGATGCAGTCACAAAAGAACTGGATGCAGGGAATAACTTTGATATTATATACTTGGATCTTAGAAAGGCTTTTGATACTGTTGCACATGGAAGACTGCTACACAAATTGGAGCAGTGTGACATTGGAGGCAAATTGCTGCTATGGATAAAGGGGTGGTTGAGTGGGAGAAGACAGAGAGTGGTAATCAATGGACACTGCTCATCGTGGACTAATGTTATTAGTGGAGTCCCTCGGGGCTCAGTGTTGGGTCCATTATTGTTTTCTGTATTTATAAATGATATTGATGATGGTATATCAAGCTTAATGTCCAAGTTTGCAGATGATACAAAGGTTGGCAGGGTTGTCAAGGACACTACTGACACTATGCTGCTGCAACAGGATCTGGAAAGGTTGAGCAGATGGGCTGAGAGGTGGCAAATGAAGTTTAACATTGACAAATGTAAAGTACTACACATGGGAAACAGCAACCCCAGAGCAACGTATCAACTCTGTGGTACTACACTGACAGTGGTAGAGAATGAAAGGGACTTGGGGGTGATTGTGCAGGCAGATATGAAGTTCTCTGAGCAGTGCAGACGGGCTGCAAGAGTAGCTCATGGAGTATTGTCAATGATATACAGGAATTTTTCCAGCAGGGATAAGGAGGTGATTATTCCATTGTACAAGGCAATGGTCAGGCCACACCTGGAGTACTGTATACAGGTCTGGAGGCCTCATTTCAAGAAGGATGTAGAGCTGCTGGAACGAGTACAGAGAAGGGCAACAAGATTAGTGAATGGAACAAAGGGGTGCTCTTACGAAGAAAGGCTTAAGTTTTGCAAATTACAGTGTCTGGAGACTAGGCACCAGCGAGGTGATCTGATAGAGGTGTATAAAGCCTTGAATGGTTTAAGCATGCTCAATGCTGATGGGATTCTTCCTCTAGCTCAGAAAAATCACCTGAGAGGGCATAAATTCAAATTGAGGAAAGACAGATGTAGGATAGACGTGCGGAAATTTGCCTTTAGCCAGCGGGTGGTTGGTTGGTGGAACAGACTGCCATCCCTTGTGGTGGAGGTTGATAGCCTAAATAAGTTTAAGGCTCAGCTGGACAGGTATTTTGAACGAACAGAGGGGTGAAGTGGAAGTGGGTTTTTTTTTTTTTTGGCTGATGCTGCATAAGCTTGCTTTCTTGCATCAAATGCCTCTACTAATGCTAATGCTAATGCTAACTTGTTACTCCATTCTCACTTGCGCGTATCGTGTTACTTGCAATTTGTGTGTGCCGTGTTCTTTGTTATTGAGTGCTTATCTTTTTACTGTTTTAAATTTAAACCCCCAATCACAAATGTCGGTGAACAGAAATGTCAACTAGTTAGTATGTTCGTATTACAGTACGTATTAATTATTCCAATTATCACGTATATTCTTCCGATTTTCACGTATCATTTAATTTTTTAATTAGTAAGGTAATAAAGAGTAAATTTGTGCTTAATAACAAAGAACACGGCACACACAAACGTGATCATCACCAGCGCTTGCTACACATCGTATAGTGAACGGTACTTTACTATGGTGACTCCATCGTAACGTGATTTGATTGTACAGTGAACTAATTGTAAAGCGAGGGTCCATTGTATTTTTAACTTTTTTTACGTGAAACTTTGGATAATTGGGCCAGCCACTTAATTGGGCCAAAATGCACTAGTCCCAATGTGTCCCAAATAACCGGAATCGACTGTATGTGGAAAAGAGAGAAACAAGTTCAGAAACATAAAACTGAATACAAGGTCACATACCAAGAAGCAAAAAAGCAGATACCATTACTTCCAGCAGTAAGCACATATGCAGCAGCTGCAATGGCAGTACAGAAAACAAAAATAACTGCATCACAAACTGACATCTCAGTCCACCCCCCCAACATCTCAATTGCGGATTGGTCATGTATTCTGCTCTTACAAACGAAACCAAAAACTGACCAAGCAATAAATACGCCCATTATAATCCCACCAGATGCTGAAGACCCAACACTAACAAGCAGTGCAAATCCTACCAAACGAGTAGACAGAAAACAGAAAAATATTGACACTATGAAATCAATGAAAAGGAGCAAGAAGATGAACCAGTCTTGGAAATTTATACAACTGATGACATGGACAGTGGTGGTCGGCCAAGTTTCCCTATAAAAGAAAAAATCAAACCAGATCGGTTCAAACAGGCAGCCCATCATAAGCCATTTGAATCAGTTACAAAATCCAAATAATGCATACACTTCAGGCACCTCCGTAGCCAGGTGGGAAGGAGCAGCAGTGTTTAGCACATGCTTTTTGATTAGACCGGGGTTCGAGCCCGTCACCACCAAATACAGAGGATGCGGAAAGGTCAGGGAATGACCACCGCATATTCCCGGAGCAATATGGCCTTAGTTGCTAATGCTCCTAAAAACCAAATAACAACAACAACAACAACAACATACACTTCTTCAGTGGAATTATCGTGGCATTCGAAGTAACCTTAATGATATCAAAGATCTGATTTCCGTCTACGCTCCTGCAAGTATCTGTTTACAAGAAACAAACCTAACTCTGCTCATAAGTATTTCAATCAAGCACTACAATATATATATATAGGCAAGACCATAAAACGACAACTACTCATGGAGGAGTCGTCATTTTGGTCGACTCAAATATTCCATCCAGGCATATCCAGCCGAAAACAACCCTTGAAGCAACTGCAGTATGCATCATGACTGAAATTACCTTGACCATGGTTTCACTCTACCTTCCACCTAACCATACAAAAATGCTGCAAGACTTCGAGGACTTAATTGACCAATTACCATCTCCATTCTGGCGCCTCTGTAGCCAGGTGGGAAGGAGCAGCAGTGCGTAGCATACGCTTCTTGATTAGACCTGGGTTCGAACCCGCCACCACCAAATACGGAGGATGCGGAAAGGTCGGGGAATGACCACCGCATATCCCGGAGCAATATGGCCTTAGTTGCTAATGCTCCCAAAAAAAAAAAAAAAAAAAAAAAAAAATCTCCATTCTGTTTGATGGGAGTCCTTAATGAGCATCATATCATTTGGGGTTCACTTCATCCAGACAAAAGAGGACAGATGAATGAAAAACTTCTAGATAGCAGGAACTTAACACTCTTAAACACGATTACTCATAACCATGTTCATTTACCAACAGGGACTACCACTGCCACTGATCTCACTATCTGTTCCCTGGCCCTCTTACCTATTCTTGATGGTCGGTTTTAAATGATCCCTATAACAATGATCATTACGCAGCTGTTTGTCACCTATTAACAAATGACATGCCACAAGCTGTAAAGAGGAAAAATTGGAAATTTTTCAAAGCAAACTCGGAAAAATACCAATGTGCTGCTTCTTTAGACGAAAAAATCATAAGACATTCTGATATCAATAGTGCTGTTACATATGTCACAAATCAAATGATCTCTGCAGCAAATATTGCAATATGAAAGATGACTAATCAGTACTATAAACATTACAAACAGTGGTGGAATGAAGAATGCTTGGAAGCAAAGAAAGAAAAAAATAAGGCTTGGAATCAATTCAGAAAGTTCCCCACCACCACTAATCTCATAAAATATAAGAAAGCCAGAGCAAAAGCACATTGTATTCATTGGAAATCTCAGAAAGAGTCCTGGATATCTTTTGATAGCAAAATTTATAGAAATACGATACTAGAATTATCTGGAATAAAATTAGACAAATCTCAGGCAAATATTCAACAGTCCCTAAACGGATCATAAGCTGGAAAGGTCATGACATAACTGAAGCAGAAAAGATTGCAAACCTACTGACAATTGCAAAATGAACTGTTGCTGACAATTCCTCAAAGGAGAAACCTTTGAGGAATTGTCAGCAACATCATCATACAGAGTCTTTCAAACATATAAAGCTCGAATTGAAAAATACAAAATTAAATTCCATGCAACTCAAGATATTTCGTACAATCAACCGTTTACCATAAATGAATTGCATAAAGCCTTAGCCAAATCAAAACAAAGTGCAGTAGGTCCAGATGGAATCCACTATCAAATGATTAAACATCTCACCGAAAATTCCTTATGCTTGCTTTTGCTACTTTATAATAGGATATACCTTGAGGACACATATCCAGACTCTTGGTGGCATTCATTTGTGCTGGCCTTTCCAAAACCAGGGAAGGACCGCTCAAATCCATATAATTATCGCCCCATTGCCCTCACTAGCTGACTTGGAAAAACTTTAGAAAAAATGGTGAATTATTGGTTAACGTGGTTTCTTGACTCACACAATCGCCTTAGTCCAAGCCAATTTGGTTTTCGGAAAAACAGATCAACAATAGATATAACGACAAAAGCCAAAGCAAATATACACAGTGCCTTTCTTCAAAATGAACACCTTGTTATGATATTCCTCGATATTGAAAAGGTTTTGATGCTTTCTTGTAGGATACCATACCTGGAGATATGGTATCCTACAAGAATTGCATAAATTAGGACTGCGAGGCCATATGCCAAAGTTCCTTCAGAACTTCATGTCTAAAAGAACTTTCCAAGTCCTCTACCATCATATTCTGTCTCAAACATACAATCAAGAACATTGGGTACCCCAAGGCTCAGTCCTCAGTGCAACCCTTTTCGCTATCAAAATCAAACCTATCACAGAAGTTATTCCAGAAACGTATCTATGTGTCAATGACCTCGCTATTTCATGTCACTCACAGAATATGCGGACAATCGAGAGACAGTTTCAATGTGCTGTAAACAAAATAGAGTCCTGGTCCATCCATAATGGATATCGAATCTCAGTACAAAAGACAGTGGTAATACACCTCTGCAAAAAACGAAAAATGCATCCAGACCCAAAACTAAGAATAAGCAATCAACAAATCCCGATCAAACATAGTATCAGACTTCTAGGACTAATCATGGATCACAAATAAAATTTCCTAGAACACACAAAATATCTATGCACACTGTGCTTAAACAGATTAAACATTCTCCGAGCAATATCTGCCATGACCTGTGTACAGTTTATACACAGAGATCCACGAACTCCCACTGAGTCTTCATAGAGTTCTTCTTCTGAACTATGCAGCGAAAATTCAAAGCCTTCCTGGACATCCAACATGGCAGTATCTCTAAAATCCAAAATGGTAAACCTTATATGCGAAGAAACCTAACACATGCAAACCTGCAGGTATCCGACTAAAAGAATTACTTTCACAATGAAACTTAAGCATGGATAATACTACCAAAATACCTCCACACCCCTTCCGCCATGGGAAAATGACAGTAATGACTGTATGCTACTGCAACAAGATCTATAAAAATTAGGTCATTGAGTTGAGAAATGGCAGTTGAGGTTTAACAATGACCAATGCAAGGTACTGCAAGTGGTAGCAGTAATCCCAGAATAACTTAACTGTGTGGTACTACACTGAGAGTAGTGGAAAATGAAAGCCCTGTGATTAGTCGACTATGACATAGACCTCACAAAATGAAAATAGAACAATATCCCAAATCAACATATAAAACAGCTGCATTCGTCTTATTTAATGCAATTCCCAGACTATTCTCATCTGTATACTGACAGTTCCAAGGCAGATACCATGTTGATGCTGTAGTCATCTTGCCAAACAGCATAATCTCCCAGTCTCTTCCACTAGAGTGCAGTATTTATAGTGCAGAATTGTTTGCAATAAGGCTCGTACTAGATCACATTGCCAAAACTTCCCCCATAAAAAGTATCATTTTTACAGATTCATTAAGTGCAATATATGCTTCACAGACAAGATCATCCATCTCATCTGTATATAAGAAAAATTCTTTCCTGCTTATCACATCTTAGGACAATAAAACAGAGTCAGATTCACTTGGATTCCTGGACATTCTGGAATACTGGGTAACAAACGTGTGGATCAAGCTGCAAAACATCTGTCAAATGAAAATTTTCACCTACATAAAATTCCACACAATGACTTTAAAAACGTCATTCGAAAGGCCTCTAAAAATATATGGACACAGACTTGTAAATCTCAAACTAACAACAAATTATACCAAATCAAACAGCAGCCAAAATCTTGGAAATCAAGCTTTCGGTCAAACCGACACGAAGAGGTGATCCTCGTCCGGCTTCACATCAGCCACACACATTTAACTATCCTCCAGAATGCCCACTTTGTCTGAACATACTAACAGTGAAGCATGTCATCATAGAATGTCCACATTACCAATTTGCCCATCAAATAGGTTTCAAATCGCATGCAAATAAACCATTAAGCCTTGAACGTGCGGAAATTTGCCTTTAGCCAGCATGTGGTTGGTTGGTTGGTGGAACAGACTTCCATCCCTTGTCGTGGAAGTTGATAGCCTAAATAAGTTTAAGACTCAGCTGGACAGGTATTTCGAACGAACAGAGGGGTGAAGTGGAAGTAGTTTTTTTTTTTTTTTTTTTTTTTTTGGCTGATGCTGCATAAGCTTGCTTTCTTGCATCAAATGCCTCTACTAATGCTAACTCCTTATGGTAGAAAAATCAAATGTAAATGAACTCTTTACATACCTCAGATTAATAAACATTATCAACTGTATCTAATATGCCAACATCAGTAACAACATAACTGAAAATAACAAAACTTCAACAGGCGCAATATAGCCGAAGCAGCTCTTGAGCCATAAAACCACAAACAGCAACAACAACCCTCTAGTCTAGACTTAACAACAAAGCTTTCAACATATAACACCACATCTCATCCTGTCTGGGCAGAATTTTACCTAAATGCATTCTAACCTAACTTGCAGCGTTTCTTCAGTATGGTCCTATATTTATCCAGCAAATCATCAGCTTGTGTTCATTTAAATATTATTAGTCTCCACATGAATAAGAATGCTCTCTATAACCCACCCCAACCACAAAATCTGACAGTCTATTAATAATATCATCATTTATTGCTCCTGACAATAGTCTTCCATTAAAATAAAATGTTTTCAAGTGTTGATATGAGTATTTACTTAAAAATTACAGGGTAATGTTGGAAAAGTTGTGAGTTAGGATTAAAACTGAAAGTATCTGCAATTCTGTACATACACAATAGTTGGGACTATATGATGAGAGCCTGTCAATCAATTTGGACCTGGAGTGATTGTGCCAGGCTCGTGAGGTGAAATTTTTCTTAGCATGTCCTGTGCTTGTTAAAGGAAGAAACTACTACAAAGATGGGATACACTTAAATAGAAAGGATGCAACAATAATATTTGCTGATGCCATCGGGGCAGTGTTACCTGGTTTGGAAACTGCTAGCTTGTGAGAATACACAGACTAATAGATTAACAATAGCTGCAGGCAGAGGTTTGGTCCTTGAGGTTGTCACAGACATTCTCTTAGATATGCCAGACAAGCTGTACTTGCTACCTGAGAGTCTAAAACACTGATGGAACTGATATTCGGGTGACACTCGAGTCAAGTGGACCCAATTTCGGCGAAGTCTGGACGGTCTGTGACAGCCAAATCCTCTGCTTGCACCTTCATGATGGTGGGACTGTTAGTAAACCTGGGTATAACCTCCATGCACAAGTACATGGTGGGTGACCACCCAGATGTGAACCAACGTAAGCAGGGGTCGAGGTGTGGTGCCCACACCACATGGAGGAACGCCGCCCCTCTATGTTACCAGGCAGTACTAGGTGGTAGATGACTCTCATCAACCGGTGAAATACCACCACTTTGCTTATTGGAGGCTTGAAGTGGTGGAACCCATGTTTAGTCTCTAGAGCTAAGTTCCGGTCAACCCTTCCTTATCTCTTCCATCATGCAGTATGATTGATGACTTTTGAGGTTATGATGAACGTCGTGGCGAGATACAATATTCCTTACATTTCGAGGGTACAGCTCTAAAACGGTGTTCGCAGGCTGGCCACTAGTTAGTACACTGGACCGAACCTATTGGTAACTCTGTAGGAGGCTTCCGGATCAGCTAGTGTATAATCTTGCTACCTCTACTCTGCCAGATAGTGACTGGAGGGAGTCCAAGTAGTGTGTATGCGGGGAGCATTGTCGAGGACACGTTACGTCAAGGATCTGGGTATATTCTTACCACGTGTTACGCCATATCCAAAAATTTCATTACTTCATACAGCATGTCCCACCCACTTTTTCTTACTATTGAATACACCATAAATTGTCAAACTAATAGAGCAAGCTTATCTGCAAAAAGATCTAAACCTCCCAAGCACTTCCTAATTCATTTCACAAATATACATGGTCTCAATTCTAATCTCAATGATGTCCATTTCCACTTGCAGTCTGCCAAACCCCATGTACTTTTTCTGATGGATTCTCAGTTATCAGTTGATTCAACTACTGCTCATCTCAGATGCCCAAATTATTCGCTGTATGATTCTTTTCACCTCAAAGGTGGTACTTGTGCATATGTCCGTTCTGATATTCCCTGTCAGAGACTTGGCAATTTGGAATCTCCTCTGTTTGATCTTCTCTGACTTAAAATCTCTCTACCTCATTGTGTCAAATTCATCTGTTGTCTCTACCGTTCTCCCAACTCCACTAATCACTTGGAGCTCTTTGACTTCCTCTCTTTACAACTTGACTTTCTCCAGTCCAAATTTCCTTCTAAGTATATGGTCGAAGTGAGAGGTCCTTTTGGCACTTCAGACCACAACCTGGTGATTGTCTCTTCTCCAATGGAATCTTTATCTCATGGCTATTCCCAACCTCGTGTTGTTTGGCATTACAAGAATGCAAAATGGAATGACCTGCGAGACATCTTTTCTTCTTTTCCTTGGTTGGATTACTCTTTCAAAAGTTCTGATGTCAACGTTTGCTCAGATCGTGTCAGTGAAATTATTTTTGCAGGAATGGAATCCTTTACCCCACACTCCACTTTAAAATCTCGTCCTCTATCTAAACCTTGGTTTTCCAATAATTGTGCTAAGGCTGTTCAAGAGAAGAATGTTGCATATCTTAATTGGCTTGTTTCTAATTCTTCAGTTTCATTTTCTGCCTACACTAAAGCGCGCAACAATTGTAAAGCAGTTATTAACCAGTCCAAACTAGAGTTTGAAAAGTCTAAGAGTAGAAAACTTGCTTCTTGCCCTAGTGGTAGCCGAGCATTCTGTTCTCTTGCCAAAGCAATTGGCCGCAACTTTTGCCCATCTCTGCTCCCACCTCTGTCCAAACTAGATGGTTCTGTTGTCACTTCAGCCAAGGATAAAGCTGACCTGCTAGCATCCCATTTTTCTTTCAACTCATGTATTAATGATCTTAGTTTTACCAAGATCATTAATAAAATACCTCCCACCATTCCCAACACGCTCCATTCAATGCCTCCTGTGGTCTTCCGTCAAAAGGATATCAGAAGGATTTTGATGAATCTTGATGCTAAGAAAGCTCCAGGTCCTGATGGTATTTCTCCACTTGTTCTCAAAACCTGTGCTCCTGAACTTACTCCTATTCTTTGCCACCTTTTTTCACTTTCTTATTCCAAAGGTGTTTTTCTTTCTGCTTGGAAATTTGATCATATCCAGCTAGTTCCTAAAAAGGGTGACAAATCCCTACCATCCAATTATCGTCCCATTGCAATTACTTCTACTCTTTCTAAAGTAATGGAGAAATCAATTAACTGCCAACTCTTAAACTACCTAGAAACTTTCCGTCTGATCAACAATCGCCAGTATGGATTCCGTCAGTGTCGATCCACTGGTGATATTCTGCTTATGTTACCCAATTGTGGACTAATTCAATGGAAAGATTTGGTGAAACACAAGTAGTTGCTCTTGACATCTCAAAGGCTTTTGATCGTGTTTGGCATAAAGGTCTTCTAAACAAGCTTCCATCTTATGGTTTGCCAACTCTTTTTAGTAATTGGTTATCCAGTTTTCTCTCTGATCGCTCACTGAGAGTGATGGTAGATGGCTCTCTGTCTTCTAACTTCTCCACTAATGCCGGTGTCCCCCAGGTTCAGTTCTTTCCCCCACTCTTTTCCTCTTGTATATTAATGACTTCTTCCATTGACTGGAAATCCCATCCATATTTTTGCCGATGATAGCCATTGCATTCCACTTTCCATTTTGAGAAACCTTGTCCTGCTCAATCAGCTTCAACTTCTCGAAAATCTGCTACCAATTCCTTAAATGCCGATCTTCAGGTAATTCTCCAGTGGGGCAAAGACAACTTAGTTGATTTCAACCCTTGTAAAGCTCAGTCTTGTCTTATATCTCGCAAAAAGGATTCTTCTGCTCCTATTCTTATCTTTAGTGACACTCCGATTTCTAGGCAAAATGATATATCTCTTTTGGGGATTACCCTGACTTCTAATCTCTCTCTCTTGGCACAAGCAAATTACAAATATTGCTTCCTCTGCACCTAAAAAACTTGGTTTTCTGTTTCGCTCTCGGCGTTACTTTTCTTCCAAACAGCTGCTCACTCTGTATAAATCGCAAATCCACCCTGCCATGGAATATTGTTCCCACATCTGGGGTGGTGCCCCCAAAAGCTCACTCGGGCTTCTTGATTCCATTCAGAAGAGGGTAGTTAGGTTAATTAATGATGATTCATCTCTAACAGAGTCTCTCCACTCGCTTTCTCATAGACGTACTGTTTCTGCTGCATGCCTCTTCTACAGATACTTCCATGGGCACTGTTCTTCTGAATTGGCTTCTATAATTCCCACTCTCTCTTTCAAAACAGTCCGAACACGTGCCGCCACCAGCCAACATCCATTTACTGTCCAACTTCAAACCCACTGAACCAACTTTTCATCTTCCTCATTTATTCATTGAACTGCCATTTTCTGGAACAACCTTCCTTCATACGTATTTCCTGAAAAATACAGTCTACAGAAGTTCAAGTCCAATGTCAACAAATATCTTCTTTCATGTTCTCAACCTCCAACCCAAGCACGGTACTAAGTACTATAGGTTCTAACACCTCTCGTGTTTGGGGTTTACAGAAAAAAAAAAAAAAAAAAGTGGTTCTTGCATTGCTTCTATTGGAATGTCTGGCAGTAAGGTTCCATAAAGCCTGCTGTGAGTCATCATGAAACAAGCACATAAATACAGGGGCTGTATTAGGATAACTAAAAATAAGAACTTGTACATTTACAATTGCATTTATGCCATTGCTAGGAACATAGTAAATAAATTTGATAGGTTTTAGGTGCTGGTAAAAGCATATTAAATAAAAGAATCATCAAGTCAACATGGGTGGCCAGTGCAATGTTGAGTTAGTTTGGTGTGACATGAACACCGGGAAAAAGAAAATTCTAGACGAAGCGTGTTATAAGCCTAATGACTGTGATGAGTATACCAAACAACTGTAGAAAGCTATACCGAGTGGACCGGTAAATCAGAATGTTGGGGGATTTTAACTTTCCAGATGTTGATAGGAATTTGTGGGTTGATCTCTCACACACCAGCAAAACTTTTGGGGATTTATTAGATGACTGTTTTCTACAACAGAGAGGCTAAAAGAGGAAGCAGTACTCTTGAACTGGTTGTCAGCAGTGATTCTTGGTTTTAAGAATCTGCAGGTAAAAGACTCACTGGATGGCAGTGATCACACTGTACTGATGTGGAATTTACTTAAACACAGAACTACTGTAATGGATGGTAGTAGTAATCAAGCCATGTGATGCAAGAAATCAAGCTTATGTAGCATCAGTGAAAAAAAAAAAAAAAAAATTTCACACATTCATTAGACCTAAACATTTGTCCAGTTCCTCCTTGAATTTATTTAAGCTATCAACTTCCATAACTACAGATGGAAGTTTGTTCCAGCAATCAACCACCTGCTGGCTAAAGGCAAATTTCCGCATAATCTATTCTATATCTGTCTTTCCTCGATTTGAATTTATGCCCTCCCAGGTTCGTAATCTGAGCAAGAGGAAGAATCCTATCAGAATTGAGCCTGCTCAGCCCATTCAAGGCCTTATACACCTCAATCAGATCACCTTGCAGGTGATGTGATTGAGGTGTATAAGGTTGATTGCGGTCTCAGATGCTGCAATTTGCAGAATTTAAACCTTTCTTGGGAAGAGGATCCCATTCGTTCCCCTCAGTAATCTTGCTACCCTTCTCTGTACTCGCTCAAGCAACTATACATCCTTTCTAAAATAAGACTTCCAGACCTGTACACAGTAAGAGGCCTGACGTAGTCGAGTGGTCAGGAGCGAGAGTGCATAGCACGCGTTCCTTGAGTGACCGGGGTTCAAGCCCGTGACTACTAAATATGATAAATATTTGTATTGACAATTTATTGTAAACTCTACTGACTTGGTTGTCGTGCCGGAGTATAAACAGAAAAATTATTATTATTATTATTATTCAAGGCATGGCCTGACCATTGCCTTATACAAAGGGATGATCACCTCTTTTTCCCTACTATCAAAATTCCTGTATATCATTAACAATACCCTGTTCCACAGGGGTTCTTCTGCTGGACATCATTCATCAAATGGGAATTAAGGCAATCAACTCTTACAATTATTCAGTATTCAATGTGTACAATATGGTTTCCGGGCAAGTTCATTCGGGTATTGATGTTCCAGAAAACGCCTGTGTTTTATATGATCGACTAGTGGTTTATAGATAAGGACAACAATCTCGTGTTCTCGATATCTATTCTGAATCGCGGAGAATAGACTCGGAACATCAAAATCGGCGTTGTGTTTATTCATTCTGAAACCTTCCTATTAGTTAGACCTCAAAATGCCGCAAAACGTGATTTTTTTATTATAAAACTCGTGCTGTGGATAACGTGTAGCAAGAGAATGGCTAAGGGGCAAGATTAAACAAAGCATGGTTTATTAATTAAAGCATACAAACAGATGTAAAAATAAGTAGTTGTATTAGTAGTAGTAGCATGTGATGCAAGAAAGCAAATGTATTAGCTTATGCAGCATCAGCCAAAAAAAAATCACACCATTCCCTCCAAATGCCTGTCCACTTCCTCCTGAAATTTATTCAACCTATCAAATTCCACAACCAGAGATGGAAGTTTGTTCCAGCAATTAACCACCCGCTGGCTAAAGGCAAATTTCCGCACATCTATTCTACATCTGTATTTTCTTAATTTGAATTTATGCCCCCTTAGGTTCGTAATCTGAACAAATGGAAGGATCCCATCAGAATTCAGTTTGCTCAACCCATTCAAGGCCTTATACACCTCAATCAGATCACCGCGCAGGTGCCTAGTCTCCAGCCACTACAATTTGCAGAATTTAAGCCTCTTTTGTTAAGAGGATCCCTTCATTCCCCTCACCAATCTTGTTGCCCTTCTCTGTACACGTTCAAGCAAATCTACATCCTTCCTAAAATGAGGCCTCCAGACCTGTACGCAGTACTCAAGGCGTGGCCTGACCATTGCCTTATACAGAGGGATAATCACCTTCTTTTCCCTGCTAGCAAAATTCCTATATATCATTGACAAAACCCCATGACCTGCCCTGGCAGCCTGTCTGCATTGCTCAGAAAACTTCATATCTGATTGCACAATTACTCCCAGGTCTTTTTCATTTTCGACTACCTTAAGTGTAGTACCACACAGTTGGTACGTTTCTCTGGGGTTACTCCTACCCATATGCAGTACTTTGCATTTGTCAAGGTTAAACTTCAGTTGCCACTTCTTAGCCCATCTGCCCAAATTATCTAGATCCTGTTGCAGTAGCACACTGCCATTACTGTCATTAACAACCCTGCCAACCTTTGTATCATCTTCAAACTTCGACATTAAGCCTGATATACCTTCATCAACATCATTGATAAATATACAAAACAACAGTGGATCCAACACCAAACCCTGTGGGACTCCACTAATAACATTAGTCCACGAAGAGGAGCACCCATTGATTACCACCCTCTGTCTTCTCCCACTTAACCATCCTTTTATCCATTGTAGCAACTTACCCTTAATACCATTCTGCTCCAATTTGTACAATAGTCTTCCATGCGCAACAGTGTCAAAAGCTTTCTTGAAATCCAAATATATGATATCAAAATTATTTTTTGCATCCAGTTCCTTTGTAACCACATCATAATATCCTATCAAATTTGTCAGACAAGACTTTCCCTTAACAAACCCACGCTGTGTCTGAATTATTGCTGCAGTCTTGTCTAGATGATCCTGCAATGCATCTTTAACCAGTGACTCCACTATTTTATCCGGAATAGAAGTTAAACTAACTGGTCTGTATTTACTCGTGGCACCCTTTGATCCCCCTTTGTGATTTGGGGATAGATTTGCACATCTCCAGTCCGTGGGAATCTCCCCTGAGTCCAAGGATTCCCTCATAATTATGGCTAAGGGTTTGCTTAGTTGCTTTGCCGCCTCCTTTAATATAACTGGATTGATCCCATCCACCCCAGGTGCCTTTCTTATGTTTAACTTCAACAATTTCTCCTCCACTTTGCTCTCAGTTATTACAAAATCATTAAGTATCCTGCTACAATTTGATAACCTTCTGCCATTTTCAAACCTTAATAATTCCTCATGTGTGAATGTAGATGTAAAATACTCATTCAGTTTGTTTGCTATCTGAGCAGGATCGTTAACAGTCGAACCATCGATGTCAAGTGGACCAATCAGATTCACCCCTTCCTTTTATAGTTTATATAAGTGAAGAAATCCTTGCTGTTTGTCTTAGCATCTTTTGCCAAGGATTTCTCGTAATCTGCCTTCGCCTGCCTAACCTCCTTTGTGACCTGATTACAGACTAGCTTATATCTGCCATAGGCTTCTGAGTCGCTTGATAATTTATATGCATCCCATGCATTTTTCTTCTCTGTTACGAGTCTCATTAGTTCACTAGATAACCATTTAGGCCTAAACCTTGAACAATATGTCTTAATAGGTATGAAACGTTTAGTAGCATCCACGATTAATTCCTTGAATGCTTCCCACTTAGAATTTACTATTGGTAACATCGTCAGTTGATCCCACTGTACAGATTTTAAAAACTCTCTGAGATCACTGTACTCACCTTTACGGAAGCAAAAACCCTTTCCTTTACCCCTGATGATAATTAAATCTTGTTCTTAAATGTCATTCGAACCCGGGCCTTTTCCACCTGTGTGGAGAGGAAGGTGACGATATCACTGTGCTACCGCGCAGACAGGGGCAGGGAGGAGAAGGGACAGAAAACTGACCCCTCGACCCTGCCCAAGGGATGGGGATTAAAAGTGAACTGGGCTAGAACGCTCCGTTCAGATGTCCAATATCAACAGTCACTGTCAGGTAATGGATCCATTATCGGACTGTTGGACGACTTGAAGACAGGCAGTCGCAGGTGGCACGTTGACTTAATTTAGTAGCAGTAGTAGTAGTAGTAGTAATAATAGTAATGGCAAATGGTGCAAGAAAAGCAAGCTTAAATAGCATCAGCCAAAAATAAACCTACGCAGTTTGTATCCTTCCACTGCACCCTCTAAGAATTTATCTAGTTCTTCCTTGAATTTATTCAACCCATCCACTTCCACAACAGACAGAAACCTATTCCAATAATCAACCACTCACTGGCTTCTTGGCAATTCTGCATATCTGTCCCACAACCATCTTTCCTCAACTTCAATTTATGCCGCCTCATATGTGTAGTCTCAGAAAGTGGAAGAATGCCATTAACATTCAGCTTACTCAATCCATTCATGGCTTTAAACACCTCAATCGGATTTCTCCGCAGGTGCCTAGTCTCCAGTCACTGCAATTTGAAGAACTGAAGCTTTTCTAGGTAAGAGGACCCTTTTGTTCCCTTCACCAAGGTATCCTTCTCCTTGTCCCTGCTAGCAAAGGTCTCTGTATATCATTGACAAAACGCCATGAGCTGTCCTAGCAGCATATCTGCACTCCTTTCATGACTGATTGCACAATTATCCCAAGTTTTTTTCATTCTCCACTACCCTGAGTGTAGAACCACACAGTTAGCATTAGCATTAGCATTAGTAGAGGCATTTGATGCAAGAAAGCAAGTATTCTTAGTATAATTATATAAGAACTCTTATCTCTTATCAGTGGACAAACAATATATTACAGGGATAATGATACATGTGTATACCAACTTGTCTGTGTTCTTCATGTGACCCTCAGTTGGCACTGCTACTCGCACCCTATTAAGCCAACAATCATCCTCCAATTGGAGGATGATTGTTGGCTAGTATCTAGGTATATATGTAAATGTACTGTACAGGTTTAACAGTATGGCAATCCATTAATACAAATGGATCTTACTAATCTTAAACTCTAACTTCTAAGTGTTGTAAGATAGACACTACCTTAGTGAGTGTTCCTATGAGGAGGGTTGTTTCTCTGTGGACTCTATTAAATAAAGAGTTATGTATTAATGTCTGACACTTTCATTCATTAACTATTATGTTGCAAATATAGAGTGAAACTTACCAGAATAGACTTTGCAATGTTCAGCGATTGACGACTAAGAGCAGGAACCAGCGGCACAAGAGAAGTGCTTCCTCAGGATACAGCTCTCTTCGTCTCTTTTTCTCTCTCTGGGTTTCTCCCTGTATCTCTTTCCGTTCTCTCTTTTTCCTCCTCCTTTCTCTTCTTTGTCTGTCCTGTGTCCTCCATTCGTTCTGTGCCTGTGTGTCCCGTCCGCTTTGTCTGAGCTCTTTTTGTCTGCATCTCCCCTTCTTTGTCTCCAATCTGCATATATACAGGGTGTATCGTAAATAGTGGTCAAGAGTAAAGGAGTCGGTACACTGTGTTCTTAGGTATCACGTACAGGAATTTCAGTTACTTTTAGTCAAGATTCGCAAAGATTAAATTTTTTGCGAAACGACCTCCCTGAGTTATTGAGAGATGTCGACCAAGAAATACGAGACACAATGTGGCTGCAGAATGATGGCTGTCCCGCTCACTTCGCTGTTATTGTACGAGAACATTTAAATCAAACTTTTCCACAAAGATGGATTGGGCGGTTAGGCCCAATTTTATGGCCACCACGTTCATCGGATCTCAACCCCCTAGATTTTTTCTACTGGGGGTGTCTGAAAGAAAAGGTCTACAAAGAGGAAATCACTTCTGTCGAACAATTGCGTCAAAGGATTCAAACAGCGGCTGAAGAAATTAATGCAAACGGATTTGCTCGCAGATTCAAACGATCTTTTATTCGGCGATGCAGAGCATGCATCACCGCTAATGGTAGCCATTTTGAGCATTTCGTTTAGTTGAAATAAATAGTTAATTTGAAAAGAATGTTTTATTTCAAAAAACCCAATCAAAGAACTTAAAATAAAAAAGCTTTGAATCCAAAATATCTTAGGCAATTAAGCTGATTTTTGTTTTAAATGCCAATAACTTTTTTTTCTGAACTGTTAGCAATTATTGTTGTACCATTTTAGAATCTTGATTTAATAATGATTTTTTTAAATTAATGGGCACTGACAGTGTAGTACATTTTTTTTAGACAATATGCACCTAAAGTCACATGACTTTTTGGAGATGAGTATCAAAATAGGAAAAAAATGAATTTCTTTAAAAACCTTTGACTTTAAATTAGTCGAATGTATTTGTTTACGATAGTGCACCTATTCAGGAGTAATAATAAAAAAACAGAATTAAAAAATATTGATATTTGTTGAAAGTATAGGCAAATTAGTGATGCAAGACACAGAAATTTAAAAAAAAAATGAAATTTATTTTTTTCCGAGAATCTTGACTAAAAGTAACTGAAATTCCTGTACGTGATACCTAAGAACACAGTGTACCGACTCCTTTACTCTGGACCACTATTTACGATACATCCTGTATATGTCCCCCCTTTTAGAGTTTCCAATGCTTGTATTGGTCAAAAGGCTAATTTCGTGGGGAAATGAAAATCCCAGCAACTGTTATTTTTTTGGAGACCTGACACAGTAAAAAATGGAATTTATGAGAAAGAGGAATTTCACATCTGCATGGGGTGGAATTTCCAGACTGTCCAGCGGTAGTCACTAGCTCTAAAGTTCATTCGTTCCTACATTTCCAGACAACAATCACCACGTAGTTACAAGGTTCAGATTTCACCCTGAAGTATGTTCCTTAATTGATATTACTCTCTTTTCTCTGACGAAAGTCATATACTTTCTCACCGTTTTATAAATATTACATCCACAATGTTCGTCCAATCCGATTGAGTAACGATCTCTTGCTGTGAATCAGCCGGACTCATAAAGATGGAATAGTGTTTCAATTGCTGTTTTCCCTAGCGCGGCATCAACGAGTGTACGCTAAAAAAAAAGAGACAGCCTTCTACACGGAGTGAATATCACCCTAGTGGCAAAAAGTATAGGGTGACTTGGTGACGTGACAGCCCTCAAAGGCAAATGAAAAGTAAAAATGAAGACATTTTTACAACCCCATGACCTGCTCTAGCAACCTGTCTGCACTGCTCAAAAAATTTCATATCTGACTGCACAATTATTCCCAGATCTTTTACATTTTTTACCACCCTAAGTGTAGTACCACACAATTGGTATGTTTCTTTGGGTTTACTTCTACCCATATGCAGTACTTTGTATTTGTCAATGTTAAACTTCAGTTGCCACTTCTCAGCCCATCTGCTCAAATTTTCTAGATCCTGTTGCAGTAGTGCACTGCCATTACTGTCATTAACAACCCTGTCAACCTTTGTATCATCTTCAAACTTCGACACTAAGCCTGCTATACCTTCATCAATATCATTGATAAATACAGTCTGTCCTCGTATAGCACGATAGTTGTGTTCCTAGAAAACCTCGTGCAATGCAAAATCGTGCAATATAAACAACAGGCCCTATGGGAAAAGTGGGGTTAAGTGCCGACCACCCAAGATTGAACACACATTTGGAACCAAAACATTACCAAACACAATAAATAATCGGGTAATTTTAATCGTTATAAAATACTTACGTATTTTATAACGATTAAAATACGTAATAAAAAATATAATATATTATAATAAAGTATTTTTAGTATTTTTTAATACTAAAAAATTTATTATATTAAATAAAATAGTCGTAATAAAAAAAAAATGCATATTTTATGATACGTAAGTATAAATTATAATACGTAAGTCGTAATAAAATGCTTACGTATTTTATTACGACTATTACGTAATAAAATATTGCTAATGCTTTTGCTTCTATCGTAAGCAAACTTGTTTTTTGTTTGATTTTCTATCCAAACAGATGACAGTCGTTCCATCTCTTACAATTCTCTGTGTCAATCTAATGGATTTTAATTAGACTTTGAGTTGTTCCTGCTATGAAAGTTGTTTTTATTTTCTCCGCATTGTTTGTAATTCTCGGCGTTGCCTCATTTAGGTCTGTAGCATGTGCAATATCACATGGTCTTTCATTTCGCTCAAAGCGTTTCACAATTTCATATTTTTTTCTCTATCGACAGAGGCGGACTGGCCATAAGCCTTACCGGGGAAACACCGGTGGGTCGGAGTGATTTTGGCCATAAACCATAGTATGAGGCCACTATAAATATTCCCGGGTAAGAATTTTTGACTCAGTCCGCCTCTGTTTATCGAGAATTGCTTTTCTTTTTCTCTCTGAATCTGCAGTGTCTTCACCAGGACGCTTCCTTTTCACACCTTTTAAGTATTTTACTCATTTTTAAGGAATAAAGCGCAATTACAAAACGACGAGGCATGCTTGATACACATAAACAAAGCTGCGCGCGTATAGCAACTGAATAAACAACACCGTAAAGGCCGAGATACACTATTAACACCCCACATTTTATTAAAGCACATTTCTGGGGGTTACTACCATAAAACAATAAAAACAATTTACAGTTTCGTTTCTGCTAGTGGAATCTGTTATAAACTGGTAGTAAACTCCATCTAATTGCATTTGCGATTATATCGATAGCTGGAATTGTGTTGGTTTTTACGTTATTATGGTGAAATGTGTTTCCCCTTCACTGATATAAAACACATAAATACATTTTCAGAATCTTCTTCATTCCTATCGTGTTGCGTTCGGTTGGGGTGATTCCTCGTTCGACTGCCATTTCTTGTAAAGACAAAGGCGAATCGTGCATAAGCGAATTCGGTTCGTGTTATATAAGATATCGTTCCCCTATTTATAAATCGTGTATGATCGAATTCGTGTAATGTAAACACGTGTTATACGAGGACCGACTGTATACAAAACAACAGTGGACCCAACATCGAACCCTGTGGAACTCCACTAATAACATTAGTCCACGAAGAGCAGCACCCATTGATTACCACCCTCTGTCTTCTCCCACCCAACCATCCTTTTATCCATTGTAGCAACTTACCCTTAATACCATTCTGCTCCAATTTGTACAGTAGTCTTCCATGCGCAACAGTGTCAAAAGCTTTCCTGAAATCCAAGTATATGATATCAAAATTATTTTTGCATCCAGTTCCTTTGTAACCACATCATAATATCCTATCAAATTTGTCAGACAAGACTTTCCCTTAAAAAACCCATGCTGTGTCTAAAATATTGCTGCAGTCTTGTCTAGATGATCCTGCAATGCATCTTTAACCAGTGACTCTATTATTTTCCCCGGAACAGAAGTTAAACTAACTGGTCTGTAATTACTTGTGTCACCTTTAGATCCCCCCTTTGTGAATTGGGGATACATTTGTACATCTCCAGTCCATGGCGACTTCCCCTGAGTCCAAGGGAAAGGGTAAAGGGAAAGGCTTTTGCTTTTGTAAGGGTGACTACAGTAATCTCAGACAGCTTTTAAATTCTACACAGTTGGACCAACTGATGCTGTTACCAACAGCAAATTCCAAATGGGAAGCTTTCAGGGAAGTAATCATAGTTGGTACTATGCTTTTCATAGTACCAACAATAATACCATTCCAAGCTTAGACTTAAATGGATATCAGATAACCTGATGAGACTACTTATGGCACAGAAAAAAAAATGAATAGGATGCATATAAATTATCAGGTGATACAGAAGCCTATGGTAGATGTAAACTGGTCTGTAATCAAGTCACAATGGAATTGAGGCATGCTAAGGCAGATTACTTATGTGGATTATTGGCCCTGTTTATTATATTAACAGTAGAGTGAAGGGATTGAATCACATTGGCCCACTTGATATCAATGGTTTAACTATTGACTCTGCTCAGGTTGCTGACAAACTAAATAGATGTTTTGCATCTATGTTCACACATGAGGAATTTTTCTTTAGGGATGGGGATACCAGAAGTTTATCGAACTCTTAACAGGGAGTTAATGATTTTGTGCTAACTGAAAGGAAAGTGGAAGAGAAATTGTTGAAGCTGAACATAAAAAAGTTGCCTAGGATGGATGGTATCTATCCAATTTTAATAAGAGGAGGCAGCAAAGGAAATTTGAATATACCATGAATTGTCAAACTAATAGAGTAAGCTTATCTGCAAAAAGATCTAAACCTCCTAAACACTTCCTAATTCATTTCACAAATATACGTGGTCTCAATTCTAATCTCAACGATGTCCATTTCCACTAGCAGTCTGCTAAACCCCATGTACTTTTTCTGACAGAATCTCAGTTATCGGTTGATTCAACTACTGCTCATCTCAGTTGCCTAAATTATTCGCTGTATGATTCCTTTTGCCTGAAAGGTGGTATTTGTGTATATGTCTGTTCCAATATTCCCTGTCAGAGACTTGGTAATTTGGAATCTCCTCTTTTCGATCTTCTCTGGCTTAAAATCTCCCTACCTCGTTGTGTAAAATTCATCTGTTGTCTCTACCATTCTCCAAACTCCACTAATAACTTGGAACTCTTTGACTTCCTCTCTTTGCAACTTGACTTTCTCCAGTCCAACTTTCCTAACAGTGAAGTAAGTTTCCTTGGTGATTTTAATATTGACAACTCCAGCTGGCTTCCGTTTTCTAGTCACACCGACCCAGCTGGTCGAGATGCTGAGGCTTTTATAATTACTAATGACCTTGCACAGATTGTTCATTTACCTACCAGAATACCAGACAATCCTAACCGTACAGCGAACATGCATGATCTTTTTTTCACAAACAACCCTTCTAAGTACACGGTCAAAGTGAGAGGTCCTTTAGGCTCCTCAGATCACAACTTGGTGATTGTCTCTTCTCCAATGAAGCCTTTATCTCCTGACTATTGCCAACCTTGTATTGTTTGGCATTACAAGAATGCAAAATGGGATGACCTGCGAGATTTCTTTTCCTTGGTCAGATTACTGTTTAAAAACTTCTGATGTCAACATTTGCTCAGATCGTGTCAGTGAAATTATTCTTGTAGCAATGGAATCCTTTATCCCACACTCCAATTTAAAATCTCTTCCTTTATATAAACCTTGGTTTTCCAATAATTGTGCTAAGGCTGTTCAAGAGAAGAACGTCGCATATCGTAATTGGCTTGTTTCTAATTCTTCAGTTTCATCTTCTGCCTACACCAAAGCTCGCAACAATTGTAAAGCAGTTATTAATCAGGCCACACTAGAGTTTAAACAAGCTAAGAGTAGAAAACTTGCTTCTTGCCCTAATGGTAGCCGAGCATTCTGGTCTCTTGCCAAAGCTATTAGCCGCAACTTTTGCCCATCTGTGCTCCCACCTCTGTCCAAACCAGATGGTTCTGTTGTCACTTCAGCCAAGGATAAAGCTGACCTGCTAGCATCCCATTTTTCTTCCAACTCGTGTATTAATGATCTTGGAAAAACACCTCCTGCCATCCCCAACACGCTCCATTCAATGCCTCCTGTGGTCCGTCAAAAGGATATCAGAAGGATTTTGACGAATCTTGATGCTAAGAAAGCTCCAGGTCCCAGTGGTATTTCTCCACTTGTTCTCAAAACCTGTACTCCTGAACTCACTCCTGTTCTTTGCCACCTTTTTTCACTTTCTTACAAAGATGTTTTTCCTTCTGCTTGGAAATTTGCTCATATCCAGCCAGTGCCTAAAAAGGATGACAAATCTCCCCCATCCAATTATCGTCCCATTCCAATTACTTCTACTTTTTCTAAAGTAATGGAGAAATCAATTAACCACCAACCATTAAACTACCTAGAAACTTTCCTTCTGATCAACGATCGCCATATGGATTCCGTCAGTGTCGATCCACTGGTGATATTCTAGCTTAGGTTACCCATTTATGGACTAATTCAATGGAAAGATTTGGTGAAACACAAGTAGTTGCTCTTGACATCTCAAAGGCTTTTGATCGTGTTTGGCATAAAGGTCTTCTAAACAAGCTTCCATCTTATGGTTTGCGAACTGTTTTTTGTAATTGGTTATCTAGTTTTCTCTTTGATTGCTCACTGAGGATGATGGTAAATGGCTCTCTGTCTTCTAACTTCTCCACTAATGCCAGTGTCCCCCAAGGTTCAGTTCTTTCCCCCACTCTTTTCCTCTTTTATATTAATGACTTTCTTCCATTGACTGGAAATCCTATCCATAGTTTTGCCGATGATAGCACATTGCATTCCACATCAACTTCAACTTCTCGAATATCCGCTCCCAGTTCCTTAAATGCCAATCTCCAGGTAATTCCCCAGTGAGGCAAAGACAGCTTAGTTGATTTCAATCCTTCTAAAACTCAGTCTTGTCTTATATCTCGCAACAGGATTCTTCTGCTCCTATGCTTATCTTTGGTGATAATTCGATTTCTAGGCAAAAGGATATATATCTTTTGGGGATTACCCTGACTTCTAATCTCTCTTGGCAGAAGTACATTACAAATATTGCTTCCTCTGCATCTAACTTCCTTCATATGTATTTCCTGAAAATTACAGTCTACAGAAGTTCAAGTCCAATGTCAACAAATATCTTCTTTCATCTTCTCAACCTCCAACCCAAGCACGGTACTAAGTACTATAGGTTCTAATACCTCTCGTGTTTGTGGTTTACATAAAAAATTTTAAAAAATAAGCAAATTCTTAGCCATAATTATTAAAGCATCCTTTGATTCAATGGACGCTCCTATTGACTGGAGATGTGAGAGTGTATCCTCAATTCACAAAGGGGATCAAAAACCCCAGGGGCTCACATCTAGTGAGTATTGGCTTGGCAGTATCCTGGGTGTGCCAAGGATGTGATATCCTGAGCTGGATATCATCACCATTCTTCTCTTTCTTAGTGATTCCCTTCTACTTCTCTCTCTCTCTCTCTCTCAGGGTAATTTAGAAATTTTTTTTTTGGCTGGTGCAGAAAAAACTTCAGGTTTCCTTCCAGTGGCTAATAATAATAATTATAATAAGAATAGTTTACATGAGTAACTACTGAGTGGTTCACTTAACATCTCTTCCAGAGAAAATAATGGAGTCACTGGTTAAGGAAGTAATGCAGGACCATCTAGACAGGAATTTAATTATACTGCAGTCACACATTGATTTCTTGGGGAGGCAGTCTTGTCTGTCCAATCTGATTGGATACTATGATGCAGTGACAAAGTAACTAAATGCAAAAATAATTTTGATACCTTACTTCGATTTCAGGAAGGCTTTTGATACTGTTGCACATAAAATAATGCTGTATAAACTGGAGCAATGTGTCAAGTTAAAAGTTACTGCTATTGGTAAAGCGATGGTAAGTGGAAGAAGATAGAGAGTGGTTATCAATGAGCGCTGCTCATCATGGACTAATATTATTACTGGAGTCCCCCAGGGTTCGCTGCTGGCCCTTTGATGTTTTTAATATTTATGAATATTGATGAAGGCATATCAGGCTTAAAGTATAATTTAGCAAATGATAGAAAATTTGGCAGGGTGGTTAATGACAGTAATGACTGTATGCTACTACAACAAGATCTAGAAAAATTAGGTCATTGAGCTGAGAAATGGTAGTTGGAGTTTAACAATGACCAATGCAAGGTACTGCAGAAGGGTAGCAGTAATCCCAAAATAACTTATCAACTGTGTGGTACTACACTGAGGATAGTTGAAAATGAAAGCCCTGTGATTAATTGTCCAGTTAAATATGAAGTTCTCTGAAAGGCTGAGAGGTTTTAGAAATCACCTTCTCTCCCAGGGTTAAAAGCAGCAAGGATGGACAACCTAAAAATAAAGTCATAGGGCAGCATACCTCAACCAGTCTGATAAACCAGGTGATGACTATACTCAATCCTCTGCCAAGAGTAAAAAAAAAATGCAATTGAAAACTGTGCCCCCTCTCTTTCTCTCTGAGTAATTAGCCATTGAGCAAAGTCTGTCATTTTCTTATGCAAAAATGTATAGAAAGTGCCGTCCGCTTTCCCAATATGGCGAGTTGACTTACATGAGACCTGGAAGTGATAAATCACCATTATGCTAAAATGATACTCAAAAGTCACTACTCTTGAAGGAGTGCCCATAAGGGTCTCTCCTCATTCCACACTTAACACCTAGCCGAGTGGGTAAAGTACCTGCCCGGCAACCCAAAGGTCGCGGGTTCGATTCCCGCCTCGGGCTTGGATCAAAGTACTGCAAAAACCTTGGGAAGTGCAATATGGCCACAGAAGCCGATGCGCCAACAACTACCAAATCAAATCAAACTTAACACCTCAAAAGACATAATCATGGAGTGGGACCTGCTCAGACTTCATGACAGAGGTTATAGAAGCAAGAAATATTGTCACCAAATGAAGTGGAACAATTTCGACTGCCCTGAACCTTATACCTTAATTCATCCAGTCTTCCAACAACAGTAAAAGCTGTCTACCTAAACAGCAAGGCCTCTGTAGCCAAGTGTTCAGGAGCGGGAGTGCAGTAGCACACTCTCTTTGAGTAGACCAGTGTTCAAGCCCCTGACTGCTAAATATGGTCGATCTGCCAACCTGCCTGGACCAGCGTAGCAGATTGTGGTCCATTTCCCTCAGCATGAATTGTTGAGGAGGCTTCCATCCTGCAGTCAGTTCATAATGGCTGCAGTTTACCTTTTTTTTTTTACCTAAACAGTAATGTCAGACCATTCATTCCAAACCCAATAAGTTGTTCTAAATTTCAAAAATATGCATTTGCAGATCTTCTGAGAAATAGCCATGTGTACACTATGTGGTTTTTCCAAAGAACATACAAATCCTGACTGCTCCACTCAAACATCAAAATGTCCAAACTGCCAAGGTAATCATTCTGCTTTAATATTGTATTTTCTGCTGTGCCCAGCAGAAAATACAATATTAAATCACACACAAGGTTATCTATCAAGAAGCAAAAAAAATTTATACTGCCACACTGCACCCGAACTACAAAAATTCTCTAAATTATAGCCAAATGAGTCCATTCCATCATCTCTATAGGAAAACATCATATGCATAAAAAGTAAATAAACAGTAAATAAACTCACCAATATCAGTTTTGCCAGATGCAGGACATATCTTGCTTGTTAAAACAAAATCTAAAGGAACATGACTCAATACTGCTTGTGTCATGTTCCTTTAGATTTTGTTTTAACAGCATTTTTTTTTTTTTTTTAACAGCATTTGTTTGATACCAATAATGACCAGATCTGGGGGAATTCCATCTTTAGAAGTATATGCAGTGGAAGAAATGGTCACTGGAAAACAAGCATTTCTTAAAAGAAATAAAATAAAATAAACTAAGTACTCAATATCTTGAAAGGCAAAGAAAGGCATGCTCCAAATGAAAATAACGAGTATGGGAATCTTTTCCCCAACTGCAAATTTGAGTTAATGCAGTTTTATATTTGGATGCTAAAAGTTTTGTTCAGTCCATTCTCCTCAGAGAATGGACTGAGCAAAAGAACACAATAATTATTGTTTGGGGTTTTCATAAAAAGCTGACCAGAGAATACCTACAATTATAGACACAATATACTGATGCCTCGTAGCCTTAGATATTTTGACACCTTATCAGCCATTGGACCTGCCCATGTGATTTATGGGCAGGTCCAATGGCAAGACTATGCAAGCACCCTATTTCCATAAGGTCATCAATATATTGATGCCTCGTAGCCTTAGATGTTTTGACACCTTATCGGCTATTGGACCTGTCCATGTGATCTACGGGCAGGTCCAATAGCCAATAAGGTGTCAAAACATCTAAGGCTACGAGGCATCAATATATTGAATACCATTAGTCTTGCCATTGGACCCGCCCATAAATCACATGGGCAGGTCCAATGGCTGATAAGGTGTCAAAACATCTAAGGCTACGAGACATCAGTATATTATGTCTATAATTGTAGGTATTCTTTGGTCCGTTTTTTAAGAAAACCCCAAACACAAAGGTTTTTTTTTTTTTTTTATTTGGTAGTTGTTGGCGCATCGGCTTCTGTGGCCATATTGCACCTCCCAAGGTTTTTGCAGTACTTTGATCCAAGCCCGAGGCGGGAATCGAACCCGCGACCTTTAGCATTAGCATTAGCATTAGCAGAGGCATATGATGCAAGAAAGCAAGCTTATTCAGCATCAGCCAAAAAAAAAAAAAAAAAAAAAAAAACCCACTCCCATTTCACCCCTCCGTTCGTTCGAAATACCTGTCCAGTTGAGCTTTAAATTTGTTTAGGCTATCAACTTCAACAACAAGTGATGGAAGTCGGTTCCACCAACCAACCACCCGCTGGCCAAAGGCAAATTTCCGCACATCTATCCGACATCCGTCCTTCCTCAATTTGAATTTATGCCCTCTGAGGTGATTATTCTGAGAAAGATGAAGAATCCCATTGGCATTGAGCATGCTCAAACCATTCAAAGCCTTATACACCTCTATCAGATCACCTCGCCGGTGCCTAGTCTCCAAACTCTGTAATTTGCAAAACTTAAGCCTTTCTTCGTAAGAGCAACCCTTTGTTCCATTTACTAATCTTGTTGCCCTTCTCTGTACCCGTTCCAGCAGCTCTACATCCTTCTTGAAATGAGGCCTCCAGACCTGTATACAGTACTCAAGATGTGGCCTTACCATTGCCTTATACAAGGGAATAATCACCTCCTTATCCCTGCTAGAAAAATTCCTGTATATCATTGACAAGACACCATGAGCTACTCTTGCAGCTCGTCTGCACTGCTCAGAGAACTTAATATCTGCCTGCACAATTACCCCCAGGTCCTTTTCATTCTCCACCACTGTCAGTGTAGTACCGCAGAGTTGACACGTTGCTCTGGGGTAGACTCCCCTCCCCATTGCTATGTATCAGCTCCACTTAGGGTCAAACATTTTTTTTTAATCACTTAATTTATGGCAGTCAAAACAAAAAAAAAAGATCCAAACAGAATTTGCTTCCCTCTATAATAAATACAATACTTTGACTCATTATAAAATTTTATCATTCTAAAATTTAAATATAAATATTGTGAAAGAACGTTTGAATATCCACTACAGACTTAGGCATAACAATCTCACCTTGACACTTCTTCATTAATACTACTATTAGAATAAATCTCCGTTCACTAAAACCTCTGAACCAGACTTCACTGCACATGTTGGAACTGCTCCCATCCAACAGACCCGGACGCTAATCAGAAAACAAAACAAAGGAACTGGATGGAATGTCAATGCCAAACTTTCTGTGATATGTAACCTGTCTCCTGCCACTGCTGGCCATTGGTATCCCCCTAGGATGGGATCCTTGCACACACCAGGTCTTTCCTGGATAGGGAAACTTTCAGCCCTGACTATATCATGGGCAGAACACTCTTGACACGGTATGCTGGCATGAGACCTCTGTCTGTCTGTCTGTCTGTCTGTCTGTCTGTCTGTCTGTCTGTGTGTGTGTGTGTGTGTGTGTGTGTGTGTGTGTGTGTGTGTGTGTGTGTGTGTGTGTGTGTGTGTGTGTGTGTGTGTGTGTGTGTGTGTGTGCTGAACTCTCGCTCAAGAGCTCTAAATTGCATGGAATAAAATGCTAACTCTGTGCAACTGGGGTAGGACAACTTTCTGACTCATGCTGGTCTGCCCCCAGCCTCAGTGGGGAGAGGACAGCATAATCACCTTTCTCCTATAATTAACATGTCTTCTCATTTCCTTCTATCTTGGAGATGCCCCTTCTCCCTCTTCCCCCACCCGCATTTACTATTCAGGTGCATGTATACTTGCATGTACACCAATGCTACGAGTTTGGTAAATAAATTTGATGAATTTTAGGTATTGCTCAAAACATCAAAGGCAGATATTGTTGGGATATCAGAGACGTGGCGTCACACAGATGAATGCAGGAATGCAGAACTGGAATGCAGTTCTTCACACAGAATTGGAATGCATTCCTCACACAGAGGAATGCATAACTGGAATTTGGGGGAGTACAATGTGTACAGAAAGGATAGACAGGAGAGGAAGGGGGAGGGGTTATGCTATTAGTTAAGAAACACATAAAATCCAAGGAAGTGAAGCCAGTCTACATCTCTGGACAGTGCAGTGTCGAGTCAGTTTGGTGGTGTGACATAAGCATTGGGAGATCAAAATTAAGAGTAGGAGTGTGCTATAGGCCTAATGACTCTGATGAGTATAATAAGAAACTGTACAGGGAAATGGAGTGGGCCAGTAAATCAGAGAGTCTTATAATGGGGGATTTTAATTTCCTAGATATTGATTGGAATTTGTGGGTTGGTCACTCACACACTGGCAAGGCTTTTGTGGATTTATTGGATGATTGTTTTCTACATCAGCATGTTCAGGAGGCAACTAGAGGGAGTAATACTCTTGATTTGATTATCAGTAGTGATTCTTCGTGCATTAAGAATCTGCAGATAAAGGAACCACTAGGTGGCAGTGATCATAGTGTGCTGAAGTGGGATTTACTCAAAGAGGTAGCTACCATCAGGACAAAAGGGAAGGGTTTTTGCCTTTGTAAAGGTGACTACGATGGTCTGAGACGGTATTTAAATTCTATACAGTGTGACCAACTGATGATGTTTAAAAACAGCGAATTCTAAATGGGAAGCCTTCAAGGAATTAATCTTGGAAGCTACTAGGTTTTTCATACCAACTAAGAAATACTGTTCAAAATTTAGACCTAAATGGATGTTAGATGAACTAATGAGGCTCGTGGCAGAGAAGAAAAATGTGTGGGATGCATATAAATTATCAGGTGACAAAGGCCTATGGCAGATATAAGCTGTCTGTAATCAAATCACAAAGTAGGTTAGGCAAACAAAGGCTGATTATGAGAAATCCTTGGCAAAGGATGCAAAGAAAACCAACAAAGACTTCTTTACTTATGTAAACTCTAGAAGGAAGGGGGATGAATCAGATTGGTCCACTTAACATAGGTGGTTTGACTATTGATGATCCTGCTCAAATAGCTGATAAACTGAATGCGTATTTTACATGAGGAATTCTCTAAGCAAGGGGAGGACAGAAGTTTACTAAACTCTAAAAGGGAGCTAAATGATTTTGTAATAATGGGGAGAAAAGTGGAGGAGAAATTGTTGAATTTAAACAAAAAAAGGCAACTGGGGTTGGATGGAATCTATCCATTTATATTGAAGGAAGCAGCGAGAGAAGTTAGCAAACCCTTAGCCATAATTATGAGAACATCTTTAGATTCAGGGGGAGGTCCCCATGGAATGGAGATGTGCAAATGTATCCCCAATTCACAAAGGGGTTCAAAAGGTGACACAGATAATTATAGACCTGTTAGTTTAACTTCTGTTCCAAGGAAAATAATGACGCCACTGGTTAAAGAAGTGATGCAGAATCACCTAGACAAGACAGCAATAATAGTTCAGACACAGAATGGGTTTGTTAAGGGGAAGTCTTGTCTGGCGAATTTGATTGGATACTACGATGTGATCACAAAGGAACAGGATGCAAAAAATAATTTTGATATCATATACTTGGATTTCAAGAAAGCTTTTGATACTGTTGCATATGGAAGACTGCTTTACAAATTGGAAAAATATGGCATTAAGGGAAGTCTCTGCAATAGCATTAGCATTAGTAGAGGCATTTGATGCAAGTAAGCAAGCTTATGCAGCATCAGCCAAAAAAAAAAAAAAAAAAACAATAGATAAAGGGATGGTTGAGTGGGAGATGGCAGAGAGTGGTAATAAATGGACCCTGCTCTATGTGGACTAATGTTATTAGCGGAGTGCCCCCCCCCAGGGTTTGGTGCTGGGCCCATTGTTGTTTTGTGTATTTATCAGTGATATCAATGGAGGCTTAAAGTGGTATATTAGGCTTAAAGTCCAAGTTTGCAGATGATACAAAGGTTGTCAGGGTTGTTAATGACAGTATGCTACTGCAACAGGATATAGAAAAGTTAGGCAGATGGGCTGAGAAGTGGTTACTAAAGTTTAACATTGACAAATGCAAAATACTGCATATGGGTAGCAGTAACCCAAGAGAAAAGTACCAACTGTGTGGTACTACACTTAGGGAGGTGGAGAAAGAAAGAGACCTGGGGGTAATTGTGCAGTCAGATATGAAGTTCTGTGAGCAGTGCAGATGGGCTGCCAGAGCAGGTCATGGAGTGTTGTCAATGATATATAGGAATTTTGCTAGCAGAGACAAGGAGGTGATTATATCCTTGTATAAGGCATTGGTTAGGCCACATCTTGAGTACTGCATGCAGGTCTGGAGGCTTCGTTTTAAGAAGGATGTAGAGTTGCTAGAACGGGTATGAAGGACAACAAGATTGGTGAGAGGAACAAAGGGATGCTCTTACCAAGAGAGTCTTAAGTTCTGCAAGTTGCAGCATCTGGAGACTACGCACCTGCGAGGTGATCTGATTGAGGTGTATAAAGCCTTGAATGGTTTGAGCAGGCTCAATGCTGATGGGATACTTCTGCTTGCTCGGATTAAGAACCTGAGGGGGCATAAATTCAAATGAAGGAAAGACAGTTGTAGAATAAATGTGCAGAAGTTTGTGTTTAGCCAGCAGGTAGGAACAGAATTCCATATGTTGTTGTGGAAGTTGATAGCTTAAATAAATTTAAGGCTGAAGTAGACAAACATTTGGAGTGAACAGATAGGGGAAATGGGAAGGGTGTTTTTTTTTTTTTTTTTGGCTGATGCTATATAAGCTTCCTTTCTTGCATCATATGCTAATGCTAATAGAACTCAGCTCAGCTAAGTATATACACAAACTGCACTGCACTGCACTGCACTGCACTGCACTGCACTACACACACACACACATAACTGGCTTGGCCTATGGCTGCGGCCCCGAGTGCCAAACGTAGTGATTCGAGCGACCTTTCAGCGAATTTTCTAGCATGCCAATTATTATAAAGAGCTTATTTTTTGTGTGAGTTTTTGCAATCTCCTTTAACTCCTACTGCATATATTAATAACATTTAGCACATTAAAACTTACTAATACAGAAAGGAAAGTCACCTTTCTTTATATTAATCACTTACTAACCCTTTTTTTTTTTTTCCCGCTTGGTCACTAGGCCTCTATTCCCAAAGCCTTGGTGGAATGAGGAATGTACCCAAGCAAAACGAGATAGAAACAGAGCATGGAATATTTTTCGCAAAAGTCCTACTACAGACAATCTAATACATTTTTAAAAAATGAGAGCAAGAGCAAGATATGTCAGAAAGGCATGCAACAAAGCCTCCTGGATACATTTCGCCTCAACCATAAATAGAACTACAAATACTAAAACAGTTTGGGATAAAATAACAAAAATGAACAATAGATACCAAAATTTAGTACATCCAGTTATCAATTGGAGGACAAGACATCACTGATCCAAAAGGAATAGAAAATGCTTCAGGTGAAACATTCGCCAAAATATCTGCCGCCACATCCTATTCACAGAAATTCCAGAAATATAAAAATCATCAAGAAAAATACAACTTAAAATTCTCCACAAAATATGTAGAACAATATAACCATCCACTAACCAGAGACTGCTTCTACAGGGATGGGATACACTTAAATAGAAAGGGTGCAAGAATGTTTGCTGATGCTATCGAGGCAATGTTAGGTGGGTCGGAAAACTGCTAGATTGGGGGGATACAAGGACTAATAGATTAACAGTAGCCACTGGCAGAGGTGAAAGTGATTCTTGCACTGCTTCTATTGGAATGAGCCGCAGCCTGGAAAATAAGATGCAGGATATTTCAGAGACTGCTGGGAATCATTGGTGTACAAGTAAACACATGGGTTGTGTTAGGGTAGCTAAGAAAAAGAACAGGTGCATGTATACTTGTGTGTACACCAATGCTAGGAGTTTAGTAAATAAATTTGATGAATTTGAGGTGTTGCTCAAAACATCAAAGGCAGATATTGTCGGGATTTCAGAGACGTGGTGTCACACAGATATAAGAAATGCAGAACTGGAATTTGGGGAGTACAATGTCTACAGAAAGGATAGACAGGATAGGAAGGGAGGAGGGGTTATGCTATTAGTTAAAAAACATAAAATCCAAGGAAGTGAAGCCAGTCGACATCGCTGGACAGTGCAGTGTCGAGTCAGTTTGGTGTGACATAAGCATTGGGAGATCAAAATTGAGAGTAGGAGTGTGCTATAGGCCTAATGACTCTGATGAGTATAATAAGAAACTGTTCGGAGAAATAGAGTGGGCCAGTAAATCAGAGAGTCTTATAATGGGGGATTTTAATTTCCCAGATATTGACTGGAATTTGGGGGCTGGTCACTCACACAGTAGCAAGGCTTTTGTGGATTTATTGGATGATTGTTTTCTACATCAGCATGTTCGGGAGGCAACTAGAGGGAGTAATACTCTTGATTTGATTATCAGTAGTGATTCTTCATGCATTAAGAATCTGCAGATAAATGAACCACTTGGTGGCAGTGATCACAGTGTGCTGAAGTGGGAGTTACTCAAAGAGGTAACTACCATTAGGGGTAAAGGGAAGGGGTATTGCTTTCGTAAAGGCGACTACAATGGACTGAAACAGTATTTAAATTCTATACAGTGGGATCAACTGATGATATTGCCAACAGCAAATTCAAAATGGGAAGCATTCAAAGAACTTATCGTGGAAGCTACTAGGCTTTACATATCAACTAAGAAATATTGTTCAAGGTTTAGGCCTAAATGGTTGTCAGATGAACTAATGAGGCATATAGCAGAGAAGAAAAATGCATGGGATACATACAAATTAACACGTGACACGGACGCCTATGATAGATACAAGTTGATCTGTAACCAAGTTACAAAGGAGGTTAGGCAGGCGAAGGCAGATTACGAGAGATCCTTGGCAAGGGATGCGAAGAAAAACAGCAAAGAGTTCTTTACTTATGTAAACTCTAGAAGGAAGGGGATGAATCAGATTGGTCCACTTGAGATCGATGGGTCAACTGTTGATGACCCTGCTCGGGTAGCTAACAAACTAAATGAATATTTTGCATCGACATTCACACATGAGGAGTTATTCAGCGAGGGGAATGCCAGAGGTGTATTCAACTCTAGCAGTAAGCTAGAGAATCTTGTAATAACTGAGAGCAAAGTGGAGGAGAAATTGTTGAAGATAAACACAAGAAAGGCACCTGGGGTGGATGGGATCTATCCAGTTATATTAAAGGAGGCAGCAAAGGAGGTAAGCAAACCCTTAGCCATAATTATGAGAGCTTCCTTGGGCTCAGGGGAGGTACCCATTGACTGGAGATGTGCAAATGTGACCCCAATTCACAAAGGGGGATCAAAGGCTGACACAAGTAATTATAGACCTGTGAGTTTAACTTCTGTTCCCGGAAAATTAATGGAGGCACTGGTGAAAGAAGCACTGCAGGATCATCTAGACAAGACTTCAGTTATAGCTAGGACACAGCATGGTTTTGTTAAGGGGAAGTCTTGCCTGACCAATTTGATTGGATACTATGATGCAGTCACAAAAGAACTGGATGCAGGGAATAACTTTGATATTATATACTTGGATCTTAGAAAGGCTTTTGATACTGTTGCACATGGAAGACTGCTGCACAAATTGGAGCAGTGTGGCATTGGAGGCAAGTTGCTGCTATGGATAAAGGGGTGGTTGAGGGGGAGAAGACAGAGAGTGGTAATCAATGGACACTGCTCATCGTGGACTAATGTTATTAGTGGAGTCCCTCAGGGTTCAGTATTGGGGCCTTTATTGTTTTCTGTATTTATAAATGATATTGATGATGGTATATCAGGCTTAATATCCAAGTTTGCAGACGATACGAAGGTTGGCAGGTTGGCATTTGGAAAGGTTGAGCAGATGGGCTTCGAGGTGGCAAATGAAGTTTAACATTGACAAATGTAAAGTACTACATATGGGAAACAGCAACCCCAGAGCAACGTATCAACTCTGTGGTACTACACTGACAGTGGTAGAGAATGAAAGGGACCTGGGGGTGGTTGTGCAGGCAGATATGAAGTTCTCTGAGCAGTGCAGACGGGCTGCAAGAGTAGCTCATGGTGTATTGTCAATGATATATATAGGAATTTTTCTAGCAGGGATAAGGAGGTGATTATTCCCTTGTATAAGGCAATGGTCAGGCCACACCTAGAGTACTGTATACAGGCCTGGAGGCCTCATTTCAGGAAGGATGTAGAGCTGCTGGAACGAGTACAGAGAAGGGCAACTAGATTGGTGAATGGGACAAAGGGGTTCTCTTACGAAGAAAGGCTTAAGTTTTGCAAATTACAGTGTCTGGAAACTAGGCACCAGCTGGGTGATCTGATAGAGGTGTACAAAGCCTTGAATGGTTTGAGCATGCTCAATGCTGATGGGATTCTTCCTCTAGCTCAGAAAAATCACCTGAGAGGGCATAAATTCAAATTGAGGAAAGACAGATGTAGGATAGATGTGCGGAAATTTGCCTTTAGCCAGCGGGTGGTTGGTGGGTGGAACAGACTTCCATCCCTTGTCGTGGAAGTTGATAGCCTAAATAAGTTTAAGGCTCAGCTGGACAGGTATTTCGAACGAACAGAGGGGTGAAGTGGAAGTGGTTATTTTTATTTATTTATGTTACTTTTTTTTTTTTTTTTTTTTGGCTGATGCTGCATAAGCTTGCTTTCTTGCATCAAATGCCTCTACTGATGCTCATGCTAATGCTAACCATACCGGAACTCCATAAGGTACTGTCACAAACAAAACAAAGTGCAGAAGGTCCAGATGGCATCAATTTTATAATGATAAAGAAACTCAGTGCAGAATCATTAAAATCTATACTTCTTTTATACAACAGAATTTATATGGAACAAGAGTTTCCTAACATGTGGCATCATGCAATTGTCCTCGCTTTCCCAAAATCTGGCAAAGATCCTACTAATCTAAACAGCTACCGCCCAGTAGCACTCACCAGTGCCTAGAAAAGTTAGTGGAAAAGATTATAAATGCAAGACTCATGTGGTACCTAGAAAACCACAACCTTTTGTACTCAGTGCAGTGTGGCTTCAGGAAACGTAGATCAACCTTGGACCTCCTGATTAAAATAGAAAACAATATACGAAATGCTTTCATTAGAAAACAACATTTAGTCATGATATGTTTCGATATCGAAAAGGCATATGATACAGCCTGGCGCTATGGCATTCTCCGGGACATATATAACTTAAAGCTAAGAGGACAGCTCCCTGTTTTCATCCAGAACTTTTTACAGCATCGAACTTCCCAAGTACGAATACAAACTAGACACTCAAAGGTCTTCCTACAAGAAGAAGGAGTACCACAGGGATCAGTCCTCAGTGCTACCTTGTTTGCAATAAAAATAAACTCTAACCCAACAGATACCATCCTCCATAAATACAGCTCTTTACGATTTCAGTATCTCTTTCCAATCCCAAAACATGAGAACAATAGAACGCCAATTAAAAGGTGCAATAAACAAGGTCAGCAACTGGGTTCAGGAAAATGGTTTCACGATCTCCACACAAAAAAACTATAGGCCTGCACTTCTGTAGAAAAAGAAACCTTCATTTAGATCCGGAATTAAAACTTAATGGACAGATAATCCCAATCAAGCCAACCATAAAATTTCTTGGACTTATTCTTGAAAAAAAACTAACTTTTTTGGAACATATAAAACAACTAAGAACAAACTGCCTCAAGAAACTAAACATTTTGAGAGTCTTGTCCGCAACGACCTGGGGTGCAGATAGAGTTACTCTGTTGCGATTATACAGAGCCCTCATAAGATCTTGACTAGACTATGGAGCCCCAGTGTATAACTCAGCCAAACCGAGTGCCCTGATGTGGCTCGATCCAGTGCACCATAGTGCTTTACGAACAGCATTAGGAGCATATCGCACCTCACCAGTCCACAGCCTATATGCAGAGGCTCATGAACCACCACTACAACTCCAGAGACAAAACTTGCTGTTAATACTACGCTGCAAAGATAAAATCAATACCTGACCACCCGACATGGACAATCCTACACAAACCAAGTTTGGAAAACTTATATAGAGCACTCCAAATGCTAACAAACCAGCAGGCATATATTTAAGAGACCTAATCTAGCAACGTAATTTAAATCTCAATCAGATAGTAATTTCTCCTAAAATTCCATATCCATCTTGAGATACCATTCAAACGATATGCGATCTCCATATGCATAAATGGAACAAGGATTCCCTACCCTACACAAAATTTCAAACAATTACACGCAGCCTACAGAGACCAACATTGTAATTCTACTCTGATATACACAGATGGTTCCAAAACAGAAACTAAAGTAGGAATAGCAGCCAAATTCCCAAATGCCATCATTTCCAAACTACTTCCAACTGAGTGCATCATTTATATGGCAGAACTGGAGGCTATACAACTAGCCATGAACCATATATATGGCTAACCAAAATTGCCAACAGTATAATATTTACAGATTCATTCAATGCTCTGCAAGCCTTAAAGGATAACACCATAAATACCCATCCAACCGTATGTAAAATACATAACACGCTATCAAAACTAGCAAAGCGAAAGAAAAACATAAGTTTCTGCTGGGTTCCCGGACATGTAGGAATAGATGGCAATGAACAGGCAGACCAAGCAGCAAAACAAGTAGAAAGCCCAATCAACAATACCATAAAAATACCATACCTGGACTATAATATTACAATTCAAAATAGTGGCGAAAAACAGTGGCAATAAAAATGGCAGGAACAGGCTGGTAACAAATTATTACAGATGAAACCGTTGTTACAACAATGGAAACCAGTACAACCAGTTGTACTGGTTTATATTGTAATTCTACTGGTTACATTGTAATTCTGTTGGTTCTTGTTACAACCAGTACAAGAACCAACAGACAAGAAGAAGTTATACTTAGCAGATTAAGAATAGGACACACCAATATTACCCACTCCTATCTGCTCCGAGCCGAATCTCGCCTCAGTGCTCTGACTGCCCTAACTTTACACGAGAACGTCATATTACCTTTAAATCCTTAAAAGGAACAGACACATTTTCATTACGAACAATATTGTCAGATAAATTTAATATATCCGAAGTCTTCCAGTTTCTGAAATGCATAAACTACTATAATTTGATATAAAAATCATAACAAAAGACATAATTGAATAAGCCATAAATCATAAGTTTGCCGCATTATAGCCATAGAAGCTGATGCGCCAGTAAAATATCCAATCCAACCAAGCCTATGGCTGCATCACAGATGCTACACCAAAAATGGGGGAACACTGAGCACTGCACTCACATTAGACACATGACATGTGCTGTTAAACAGTCCTGTGGCTGTATTTTAATATAAATTGCATATGTTGTTAGTGAAATTTAATTTCAAGTCCAAAGCCTGGACTTCAAAAAACTTACTGCTTTTTCAAGAGAAGCTCCTGTTTTCCTCCTGCCTAATTGATTTTGTGCTTTTCAAAAGTCAGTTAGCAGTTATGTAAAACACTAAAAATTTAGTTTCTATTGTTCTTATATATATATTAATATGCATTTTCTGCTGTATTCTGTGCAATTTTTATATATTTGCTTATTTCCTTTTAGAAGCGCCATTATCCAGATGGAACCATAAGGACTGTATATGCTAGTGGACGTCAAGAAACAAGGTATTCTTATGGTAGAATAAAAATTAAAGACAAAGATGGTAACCTAGTAGTAGACACCAAACATCTTGTACAGGAATTTAAGGTAAATTATATTTCTCATTACTCTAATTTCCTCTCAGCTTAGTGCTTGCATACAAAACATGAGAATAAACTTTTTGTAATCATTTGTTTTTGTATTCAGTTACTCTGGCAAGAAGTGCAATATGACTAAAACTGATTGTTGTTGAAATAAAGTGCATTAAGATTTTGCTCAAACCAAGGGAAAATTGTGCCCTGTCTATGTTTATAATGAAAACTATTATTTTCTATATGAGAGTAGAATATATAAAAAGACGAATCATGAGTAATATATAAAAAAGCAAAGAGTAAACATCACATACAACTATTGCTTGTTATGTTCTTTTCTTCAAATGAAATCACATGTTCATTTCAGAAGTACACCAAAGATGTTTTTTAGACAATTTTTTTATTGAGAAAAAAAGTTCATTAGACATAATTTAAATATTTAGAAATTGGAAAATCTAAATAGTAATATTTAGTCTAATTTTACCATTGATTTCAAAAATTTTTGCCCAGACATGGCAAAAAGGTCTAGATAACAATTATCCTTATCCTAAAATGGAAGATAGACGCTTTTAATTTGAAACATCCCGTATAAAAAATTGAATAATGAGTTGGAAGTCAAGTCATTGCCTCACTTGGTTATTAGTATTAGCAAGGGGGCACACAATGCAAGAAAGCAAGCTTATATAGCATCAGCCAAGAAGGGAAAAAAAAAAAAAAAAAAACCACAGCCCTTCTCATTTCACCCATCCACTCACTCAGATGGAAGTTTATTCCAGCAATCAACCACCCACTGGCTAAAGGCAAACTTACGCACATCCATCCTACAACTGTCTTTCCTCAATTTGAATTTATGCCCTCTCAGACAATTATTCTGAGCAAGAGGAAGAATCCCATCAGCATTCAGCATGCTCAAACCATTCAAGGCTTTATACACCTCAATCAGATCACCTCGCAGGTGCCAAGTTTCCAGACACTGTAATTTGCAAAACTTAAGCCTTCCTTCGTAACAGCAACTCTTTGTTCTATTCAGTAATGTTGCCCTTCTCTGTACCTGTTCTAACAGCTCTACATCCTTCTTAAAATGAGGCCTCCAAACTTGTAATACAGTACTCAAGATGTGGCCTGACCACTGCCTTATACAACGGGATAATCACCTCCTTACCCTTGCTAGAAAAATTCCTGTATATCATTGACAAGACACCATGTGCTACTCTTGCAGACAGTCTACACTGCTCAGAAAACTTCATATCTGCCTGCACAATTACCCCCAGGTCCTTTTCACTCTCTACCACTGTCAGTGTAGTACCACACAGTTGATAAATTATTCTGGGGTTACTGCTTCCCATATGCAGTACTTTCATTTGTAAATGTTAAACTTCAGTTGCCACCTCTCAACCCATCTGCTGCTGCTCAACTTTTCAAGATTCTGTTGCAGCAGCGTACTGTCATTAACAACCCTGTCGACCTTTGTATCGTCTGCAAACTTAGACATTAAGCCTGATATACCATCATCAGTATTATTGATGAATACAGGAAACAACAATGGACCCAACACTGAATCCTGGGGAACTCCGCTAATAACATTAGTCCACGAAGAGCAGTGTCCATTGATTACTACTCTGTCTGCTCCCACTCAACCATCCTTTTATCTATAGCAGCAATTTGCCGGCAATGCCACACTGCTTCAATTTGTGCAGTAGTCTTCCATATGCAACAGTATCAAAAGCCTTTCAAAGATACAAATATAAGATATCAAAATTATTCTTTGCATCCAGTTCCTTTGTGACTACACCATAGTATCCAATATCCTTTGGTAGATAATTCGAAAATCTATTACCTCTATTACCACTCAGATTCTTAATCTGAGCAAAAGGAAGAATCCCATCAGCATTGAGCTAGCTCAAACCATTCAAGGCCTTATACAACTCAAGCAGATCACCTCACATGTGCCTAGTCTCCAGGCACTGCTATATGCAGAAGTTAAGCCTTTTCAGGTAAGAGCACCCCCTTTCTTGCTCTCACCAATCTTGTTGCCCTTCTTTGTACTTGTTCTAGTACATCCTTCCTAAAATAAGTCCTCCAGACCTGTACAAAGTATTCAAGGTGTGGCCTGACCTGACCACACCACAACTTATATAAGTTGATTATCGTTAATTCAAGAAACTACAGATTACATAAGGCAGTGGTCTCAAACTGGCAGCCCACAGGCCGCATCCGGCCTCCGAAGCAATTTTACACGGCCTGCGAATACATTTCAATTATGTATTTGTTGTAAATACGGTGCTTATATTCACTCTCATTTTATTAAAAAAAAATTCCAGCCCGTCAGCTGCTTTCAGATCGTGCATTCGGCCCGCATGCAATTTGAGTTCGAGACCACTGACATAAGGAATTGTTTGTAAAAGAAAGTATCTGTCCTGTAGTAAAAAATCATAAAACTAGATAAATTATATTAAACCAGCTGTGTTATTTGTATTTTGTACAGCAATGTCTGGCAGAATGCAACGTCTAGAGAGTCCTTTATGAATTAGCTGAAATCTGAAATGTTACTTGGTCAAATTTTCGGAATATTTCCTTATGCTACCACCATTAGGTGTGAGGTAGAACATATAGACTATTAATTAATGAAAACCATAAGCGGAGGCAAAATTGATTCTTGCAGTGCTTCTTTGGGGCATAGAGCAGCCTGGAAAGTAAGGTTGAGGGGGGGGGGGAATTACAAGGCCAGCAAGGAGCTATCATAGGAAAAATATGGACTGTAGCAGGGTCACTAAGCACACAAACAGGCACACATTTACATGCTTATAAACTAATGCTAGGATCACAGTAAATAAATATGAATTTGAAGTAGTGTTGTCATCAAATGCAAAGATTATTGGGATATCAGCAACATGATACCACTTTAACTAAGAGGATGCAGAATTTGAAAATGGTAAATACAACTTTTACATAAAGGAAGGAAAGAACAAAAGAAGGGAGAAGTAATGACCGTTGGCTAAGCACACAAATTCTAAGGCAGTATACCCTATTCTAAGGTTGTCAGTGTAACTTTGAATCATTCTGATATTACACAAGTACTGGGAAAACAGAAATGAGAGCAGGAGTATGTTATAGGACAAGTGACTGTGATGAGTATGATGAACAAATATACAGACAAAAGAATGAGCCAGTAAATCAAAATGTCATATTATGGTGGATTTAAACTTTCCAAATGTTGACTACAACTTGTGTTTGGTCACCCACTCAGTAGTAGAACATTTCCAATCAGTCGTAATTGAAAAATTTCTGTGGGCCTCTAAATTATTGTATATTACTAATGCTTTTTCATGCAGTTTTGCTGATTTCCTGTAATATTGCAATATTATTGATTTCCTTCCCTCGTAATGTACTGCATTCTTCACTTCACAATGTATTTCAATCCACTAGCAACATAATGCTTTCTTTCACTTTCAACATAATATATCTCCTTTCTCTCACTTGATCATAGGCAGCACTCCTCATGGCATTGCAGGAAACTGTAAAGAGATTTTCTTCAAGGACTAAAGGTGCAAAATTAGTAGTGCAGACATACCCCACCCCCAGATTCTCTTCAGTGGCTTTATGTAGGTCCTCTACTAAAAGACAGAGTACTGACACAAAATTCCACCAGTAAGCCCCTATTTTCCATGTTATAAATGTCAAGAAAGGGTTATTAGTAGTGGAAAATCATGCAAGGAGGCAAGCTTAAACAGCATCAGCAAAAAAAAAAAAAAAAAAATTCCCATATCATCTTGGCCATCACCTCTAATAATTTGTCTAGTTCTTCCTTAAATTTATTTGAACTTACCACTTCTAGATGGAACTTTATACCGAAAATAAACTGACTGCTGGCTGGAAGCAAATTTCTGCACACCCATCATGCAATCATCCTTTCTCAACTTAAATTTATGTCACAAGAATGTGTGACATAAATTTAAGTTGAGAAAGGATGGTTGCCTAAGCAGGAGGATGGTATAAACATCATTACTCTTGCTCAAGCAAGATCTAATGAGATCTTAAGCACCTCAGTCAGATCTCCACGTAGGTGCCTAGTTTCTAGATGCTGGAATTTGCAGAATTGAAGCCTCTCATCATAGTGCATAAGCATACCCCTTTGTTCTCCTCACTAATTGGCCCCATGTGCCAAGAAATTTGTGACAGAGATTTCTCTGAGCTTTCACTGCAATTTTCTAAAAAGCAAATTCCAGTTCTTTTACATTCCTCTCCTTAAAATATCCTTTTATTTGGTAGCAGCTCTTGTATCAAAAGTACTGGTAGAGAGCAAGAAAGGAAAGTAACCTTTCTTTATTTTTCATAGTTTTATTATTTTTATTATTATTATTAGCTATATGGTGCAAGGAAGCCTGAGGCTTATGCTGCACCAGCCAAAAAAAAAAAAAAAAAATTCCCGAGTTACCCTGAGAGACAGACAGACAGACAGTGGTAGAAAGGAATCACCAAGAAAGAGAAGAATGATGATATCTGGCTCAGGACCCTGGGTGTGCCAAGCCCATACTCACCAGTTTTATTACTAACTCCTACTTGGCCACACCAAGCACTGCTCTTGTCTCCCCATGGTGGGACCAGTAACCGTGGCAAAAAGTTAATCTGCCAAGGGCTGAAAGGATCTAACGTGGATCACGAAGAAAGTTATCCATCACTTGAACCTCATGGCTCAACTTCTTCAAGGATAGACCAAACCGAATTTGACACATTCCATCCCAAGGGACAAAAAACAGAAGGATCCAAAAAGGAATCACTACTGTTCCTAACAATACATTCCCTAATGAGTCAACCAATGGGTGCACTTTCTCCATTTCTTGTTCAGAATTGTCTCAAGATTCTGCTGCTGTTGCTTCGTGGACCTTCGAAGACCTGCTGTTGCTTCAATCACCTGAAATGGTGAAAAGACTCCACTCTGAAGATTTACTTATAGAGACTATAAATTGCAGACACTCTGAAGCTCTACTCAGAATATCAAACTTTGCAGGTCACAGTTACTCCACGTGCCACCCTAAATACCTCTAAACATGTCCTGTCTGAATGGGACAATAAATGTTTCCAAAGACGAATTAGTCCAAGAACTTACCAAGGGTAAGTTTTGACACTCTTACCAAGGGTAATATTTTTGCTTAGCTGTACTGTGTTCAGTTATTTTAGTTTAAATAGCAAACAAAAAGCAAAACATCTCTTTTCGCTCTTCATTTGATACTGCAAACTTGCAAAGCTTAATTATAGAATAAAATTTATTGACATTCAGTATTGTAATTCTTTTCAGAAAGATGAATTGTTATAAGGTTCTTTGAATAAACAAATTGTGTGACATAATAATGCTAAGTGAAGTTGGACAGTGGTGCCTTCTGAAATCAGACCAACAGTTGCAATGTAAAGTTTTAATTAGCTTTAAAATGTAACCTACAATTGCAATTTAAAGTTTCAACTTTAAATGAAAAAAGTGCATGTTCCTATTACATTACAGGGAAAAAAAAGCTTTGTTTTTGCCCAACAAGTACAGGCATACCTCGCTGATATGCCTGGTTAGGTTCCAGACCACTGCTGTAAAGCAAATTACAGCCTTTTTTTCACTTGCCAGTGCATATAAAAGCCTAAAAACATATTTACGCTACCATTTATTAAGTGCGCAATAGTGCTAGGGCTAAAAAAACAATGCAAAAGTAAAAATAATAATTTTAAAAAATGCTACATTACTGTAATTTTAACCTTAAAATATTTTCTTCCTCTGCTTATGGTGACTGATGAATGAACATTTTAGAAGTAACTATGGATGAAGGAGAAGTGGAGTTTCATTATTTGAGCCTTCAATGAATCTTATTCTCTTTGCTGGTGCAAAGTCTTGCCTTGATGTTGATGGCTGTTGAATGGTAGGGCTGCTTTCTGTTGAAGGCTGTTGAATGGTAGAGCTACTTGCTGTTGAAGGTTGGGGTGGCTGTGGCACTTTCTTAAAATAAGACAACAAATAAGTTTACTTCCTTGACTGACACTTCCTTTCACGAAGGATTTCTCTGTAGCATGCTATACTTTTTGATAATATTTTACCCACTGTAGAACGTCTTTCAAAATTGGTGTCAATCCTCTCAAAGCCTACCACTACTGTATCAAGTAAGCCAATGTAGTGTTCTAAATCCTTTGTTGTCATTTCAGCAATGCTCACTGAATCTTTGTCAGGAGTAGATTCCATCTCAAGAAGTAATCTTTGCTCATCTACCAAAAGCAAATCCTCATCCATTAAAGGCTGATCATGAGATGCCAGCAATTCAGCCACATCTTCAGGCTCCAGTTCTCTTGCCATTTCCACCACATTTGCAGTCATTTCCTCCCCTGAAGTCTTGAACCCTTCAAAGTCATCCATGTGGGTGGGAATCAACTTCGTCCAAACTCCTTTTAATGTTGATATTTTGACCTCTTCCCATGAATCACGAAAGTTCTTAATGGCATCTAGAATGGTAAATCCTTTCCAGAAGGCTTTCAATTTATTTTGCCTAGGCCCATCAGAGGTAGCTATAGCCTTAACAAATGTCTTCTTAAATAATAGGACTTGAAAGCAGCAATTACTCTTTGATCCATGGACTGCAGAATAGATGTTGTGTTAGTAGCGGGAAAATAACATTAATCTCCTCATACGGGTGAGTATGGGCTTGGTACACCCAGAGTCCTGAGCTGAATATCATCATTCTTCTCTTTCTTGGCGATTCCCTTCTACTTTTGACTCTCTCTATCTCTCTCTCTCTCTCTCTCTCTCTCTCTCTCTCTCTCTCTCTCTCTCTCAGGGTGACTCTGGAATTTGTTTTGGCTGGTGCAGCATAAGCCTCAGGCTTCCTTGCACCATGTAGCTAATAATAATAATAATAATAATAATAATAACTACAAGAACAAAAATTTGTACAGGCAAGGAGAATTAAAATTAAGGAAGACAATGAACTTGTTCCTACACGCAGTGTTATACTGAACTCTTCTACACCAACCCTTCCAGCTACAGTTAAGGCTAGATACCTGAACTGCCATATCCAACCTTTTATCCCTAATTCTCTTAGGAGCTTCAAGCGTCAATAATTTGGCCATGTTCAGTGTGTAGAGGGAATTCCAGTTGCCCCAAATGTGGATCTAAGAAACACACACACAAATGCTGTGCTGCACAAACACCAGTTAGTCCAAATTGTAAAGGTAACCATCCAGCTTACTCAAAAGTCTGTGAAACCTGGAAAACAGAAAAGAAAATACAAAAGTGCAAAATACAACACAAAGTGACTTATCAAGAAGCAAGGAAACAAGTTTTACTAACTGTACCCAAACACACGTATGCAGCTACAGCACAAAAATGTATACTGGAAGGAACTCAAAGTGAAGTATCCATACCACCAGTCATATCCATTTCTGATTGGGCTTGTGCTGTTCTGGTGAGTCTGCATCTCCTTAAAGAACACATCAAAGACCAAGCAAATAATACCACACTCACGGTACCACCAGCTACTACTCCATTCCATTCAGATACTGTGAGTCTGGAAAACTCTAACTCTCGAAAGACTAACTACAGACATGGAAATCAATAACACCATCAACAATGATGAAATCATCTTACAAATACATGCTGAGGAACATATGGATACTCCACAACCCATATTTCCAAGAAAAGATAAACTAAAATTGGAACACTATAAACAGGTTGGCTCTAAAAAGCAGTCAGAAATGCTTTTTACTTCTAAAGCTAAATAATGGATCACTTGGTTCAATGGAACTGTAGAGGTTTGTGAAGCAATGTTGACGATAATCATGATTTGATGAATCAGTATCATCCAATAGGCATCTGTCTACAAGAAACGAATCTCTTTCCACAAGTGACACTTTCTGTTAGAAACTACACACTATACGGGCATGACAGGATCACTACCCATAGTTCACAATGTGTCATAGCTATGTTGGTTGACACCGAGATCTCTTCCAGAAGCATTCCTCTACAAACCTCTTTAGAAGTAGTTGCAGTATGCCTTGCTCTTGGAATAGCACTCTTGTATCAATATACACTGAGTGATCACTGAATTATGACCACCCCCTATGAAAACTGAATGCAACCATTGACCACGTGAGGTATGAGAGTGTGCAGTTAGTCAACCTATGTGGCATAGATAAGGTGTCAGTGGTTCAGTGGGTAGTAAAATTTTGAGCGTGATGGGTAAAAGGAAGGATTTATCGGACTTTAATAAAGAAAAGATTGTGGGTTCTCGATGAACTGGTGCCTCGATTTCTGAAACGGCTGAACTGGTGGGGTGTTCAAGAGCCGCCGTTGTTAAAGTGTACCAGGACTGCCGTCAAAATGGTCAAACAACAACCTGACGGCAAAACTGCAAAGGTCAGCAAAAGGTTGGTTAGAGGTGAGTGCAGGGTCCAACGACTTGTATAGGCAAACAGGTGCAGCACTTTCGAAGAGTTGACTACCCAATACAACATGGGCCAACTCGGAACAATATCTGGCATGATCATGCATTGCACACTCGCACGTATGAGCTATACCAGCAGACGACCCCAATGGCATCCTCTCCCAACCAATGTTCATCGGCATAAAAGACTCGCCTGGTGCAAAGGGCATGCAAGTTGGACGTTAGAAGACTGGAAGGTGTGCTGGTCGGATGAGTCACGTTATTTACTCCACACTGTGGATGGTCTAGTACAGATTTGGCATCAACAACGAGGCTCTTCATCCATCATGCATGGTATCAAAAGTGCAGGCCAGTGGAGGCGGTCGTATGGTGTAGAGCATGTTTTACTGGCAGGAACTTGGACCCCTGGTGCATGTGGAACAACATATCAGTGGTCTTCGCTATCGTCGTCTGCTTGCTGACTGTGTACAGCCCGCTATGTTACACTTTTTCTCGAATGGCAATGGTGTCTTCCAAGATGACAGTGCGCTGAGCCATCGGGCACTTGATGTGCAGGAATGGTTTGAGGAACACAGTTCTGACTTCCAGCATATTGATTAGCCTCTGAACTCTCCCAATATCAATCCCATAGAGCACTTGTGGGACACTATGGAAAGGCATATCAGGCATCTATATACACCAATCACCTCCATATTTGCATTGCTAGCCGCATTACACACAGCTTGGTTGGCTATACCTCCCTAACGCTTCTGACATCTTATTGACCATGTTCAAACAGTGTGTAGAGAGAATTCCATGTGCCCCAACTGTGGATCTAAGAAACACACACACAAACACTGTGCTGCACAAACACCAGTTAGTCCAAATTGTAAAGGTAACCATCCGGCTTACTCAAAAGTGCCAGGTCGGATAGTTGCTGTACTCAGGGCAAAAGGAGGACCTACGAAGTATTAGGCAGATGGTCATAATTCAGTGATCACTCAGTGTATATCTCACCAAATCAGACATGCTCACTGACTGAACTAGATGATCTTATCCTACAACTACGATCTCCTTTCTGTGTGTTGGGTGATTTTAATGCACATAATCAGTTATGGGGATCGTTACAGACAGACAACCATGGATGTGTAATAGAGTCCTTTCTTGTAAAGCATAATCTCACACTGCTTAACACAGGATCTCATACTTATGTCCATTTTCTGACAGCTTCTGCTATAGACCTGTCGATATGTACCCTCACATTATTTACAGACTTTGACTGGATAGTTTTAGGCAATCCATTAAATAGTGACCATTTTCCTGTAATCTATAAGCTCTGCACACAGAAAAACTTACCACTAAATGGTTGATCTAAATGGAAATTCTCTAAAGCTGACTGGAATAAATATGCATCAATCTATAGATGACACCATTAAACACATTATAGAACAGATGTTGGCATATGCTGCTACTGCCATACCACAAACTTCAAATAAAATACCCCATCATATCAATTACTGATGGAATTCCACATGTAACTAAGAGAGAGAGAGAAAAGAACAAGGCATGGAATCAGTTTAGAAAGAATCAACCATGCCACTCTCACAAAATACAAGAAACTTTAAAGCACATTCCTGTTACATCAGGCAGAAAGCTAAGGAAGATTCTTGGATTCGATTTGTCTCATCTGTCACTAAAGAGATAGATGCAGGATTAATATGGCAGAAAATAAGATGCCTTACTGGAAATTTTCCATTAATTCCTTCCTCAATCATCATCTGTAATAGACAGGAAATAAACCTTCTTAAGGATACAGCAAACTTCCTACTTGAATATTTTGCTCACCATTCTAAATCAACTGCATATGATCCATCTTGCCTAAAAGACAAATCTGTAGCTGAAAAATATAAAATAAATTTTAGTACAAAGTCAGCCCTCTTATAATGAACCACTCATCATCATCATCATCATCATCAGCCATTTTCAATCCACTGCAGGATGAAGGCCTCTCCAGCAACTTACCAGTTCCTTCTGTTTTGAGCACTGGCCATCCATTTACTACTCAAAAACTCATGAATTTCATCTATCCATCTCCGCCTTTGTCTTCCAGGTTTTCTTCTAGCCCCTCTTGGGTACCATTCTGTTATTTTCTTTGTCCATCTGTCATCATGTCTTCGAGCTATGTGTCCTGCCCAAGACCATTTTAGTTCTTTAGTTTTGATAAGAATGTCCTTTACTTGAGTTTGCTGCCTAATCCATGTGTTTCTCTTCTTATCTAACAGTCTGATTCCCAATATAATTCGCTCCATTCTTCGCTGTGTAGTTCTTAGCTTCTCTTCCATTCTTTTGGTGAGTGCCCAAGTTTCACTTCCATAAGTCATGGTGGGGAGTATACATTGATTCATTATTTTACGTTTCAGACAAACTGGGATATTGCTCTTCAGTATGTGGCTATATTTCCTGAATGCTATCCATCCAAAATTTATTCTTCTCTTGACTTCCAGCCATTTATCATTATTACAGCTAATAACTTGTCCCAGATAAGTATATGACTCCACCTTTTCAATTACTGCTCCTTCAATCATTATTTCCCTTTCCGTGGCATACTTGTTCATCATTACTTTTGTTTTAGCCATATTCATCTTTAGTCCAAAATCCTTACTAACTCTGCATAACTGATTAAGATTTTCCTCTAATTCTTTGGGATCGTGGCTTATGACCACAATGTCATCTGCAAATCGTAAATGGTTTAGGTACTCTCCGTTCACATTGACTCCTTTCTGCGACCAGTCTAATCTTCTGAAAGCTTCCTCAAGGGCAGCAGTAAACAGCTTCGGAGATATTGTGTCTCCTTGTCGAACTCCTTTCTCGATTTTAAATTTGCTACTGTCTTTGTCTAGTCTAATAAAGGATGTAGCACTCTCATATATTTTCTTCAAAATCAAAATATATGGAGTATCTATGCCTTGTCTTTCCAGTGCCCGAAACATTGCCTTATGCTGTATGGAGTCAAATGCCTTTTCATAATCCACAAATGCCAGGCATAATGGTGTTTTATATTCATTTGCTCTCTCCATTAGCTGTGATATTACGTGAAGGTGATCCATAGTTGAGAATCCTGTCCTAAAGCCAGCTTGCTCTTTCGGTTGATTCTCATCAAGTATTCTTTCTAATCTGTTAGTAATGACCCTTGTGAACAACTTGTAGATATGGGATAACAAGCTAATTGGTCTATAATTTCCAATTTCTGATTTATCTCCTTTCTTATGCAGCAAAACTATGATTGCATTATTCCACTGCTTAGGCATCACACCTTTTCTAATGCACTTTGTGAAGAGCCTTGCCAGTTTTTGTGTTATGTCTCTTCCTCCCAATTTTAACAACTCTACAGAAACTTCATCTTCCCCCGGGGCTTTCCGATTCTTCATTTTCTTCAATGCATGTTCTACCTCATCAGGAAGAATATCAGGTATGTCGTATGTGTTGCTACTTTGCAATACATGTTCCCCACTGCTGGTATCATTCCCTCGCTCCTTGTATAATTCTCTATAGTAGTCTTCTGCTATTTGAATTATGCCTTCTCTGCTGTTTATAAGTACACCATTGCTATTCTTCAGTTTTAGTATCATTTGTCTTTCTGTATTACTGCTCATGGCTGCTGATTTAAATCCTTTGTTTTCCCTTAATGCTTGTTCTACTTGTCTTGTGTTAAATCTTCTTATGTCCTCTCTGAGTCTCTTTCTAATGGCTTTGCATAACTCAGTATACTCAATTTAATCCCTGTCAGTGTTTTTCTTGCTCTTCATTTGTCGTCTTTGGTTCATCATGACAAGTGTTTCTTGACTAATTTTTTCTGCTTTGGATTTCTGTTTCCCTATAGGTTTCTTGGGCTTTATCACTTTCAGAAAGTTGTAATATTCCTCGTCGATATCTTGGTCCTGAGCAGTCTGCAGAAGCTCAAACTTGTTCTTAAGTTCCAGTACATACTGCTTTTTCTCCTCCTCTGTTATTTCAAAGACCTTTGTATTATTTACTCGAGTCAGTTTTTTCATTTCCTTTCCTACATCTATAGCAAGTGTACATCTTACCATTCTGTGATCACTTCCAACATTTACCTTATTCAGGACAGTAACATCATTCACAATATATCTTCTGTTAGTGAGGATGAAGTCGATTTCATTAGTTGTTAATCCATTTGGACTCTTCCATGTCCACTTTCTGTTCACCCTTTTCTTGAAAAAAGTGTTCATTACTGACAGTCCTTGAGATTCTGCAAATTCCACAAGTCTTTCTCCTCTTTTATTTCTTTCACCAATTCCAAAATTTCCTATAGTTCCTCTTTCTGCACTGTTTTGCCTTTTTCCAACCTTAGCATTGAAGTCCCCCATAATAATAGTGTAGTGGGTTTTCTGCTCATCTAGAAGACTCTCAATTTCAGTGTACATTTCTTCAACCTCTTCATCATCATGGCTCGATGTTGGTGCATAAATCATTATAATCTTTAGCTTGTACCTCTTAGAAATCTTGAGTATTAGTCTTGACACCCTTGGTGATGTACTTTTGAATTCCAAAATGTTGTTTTTTAAATCTTTATGGACCAGAAACCCAACTCCACCTTCACTCCTTTCACTGTTTCCATTGGTGTACAGCAGATTTCCACTTGATAGACTTATAAGTGATTCATTTCTTCTTCTTGTTTCAGCCAAACCGATGATATTCCAATTCACATTTTCTAATTCCTTTTCCAGCTCTAATATCCTGTCTTCACCGATGAGTGATCGTACGTTATAACAGGCCAAGTTCAATTTCCGTGCATGGCAGCCTGGTCGTGAACCACTAACAATGTATGAATAAGAAGAATCTTTAAAGAAATCAGCCAACAGTGCACCTGGTCCAGACAGCATATATTACTTAATGTTAAAGAATCTAAATGAGAGAGCCTTTTACTCTCTCCTAAAACTTTTCCACCAAATTTTTTTCACACACTACTTTCTAATTCCTGGCATCGTTCTATAGATCTACCCATTCCAAAGCCAGAAAAACACCAATAACACCGACATAATAGGAGGGAGTATATGATGAGAGCCTTGTCGATCAATTCGGCCCTGGAGGGATTGTGCAAGGCTCAAGGGGTAGAATTTTTTTCAGCCTGGACAGTACTTGTTAAAGGAGAGATTGCTTCTACAGGGATGGGATACACTTAAATAGAAAGGGTGCAAGAATTTTTGCTGATGCTGTCGAGGCAGTGTTAGGTGGGTCGGAAAACTGCTAGTTGGGGGGGGGATACAAGGACTAATAGATTAACAGTAGCCACTGGCAGAGGTGGAAGTGATTCTTGCACTGCTTCTATTGAAATGAGCAGAAGCCTGAAAAACAAGATGCAGGATATTTCAGAGACTGCTGGGAGTCATTGCGGTACAAGTAAACACATGGGTTGTGTTAGGGTAGCTAAGAATAGAAACAGGTGCATGTAAACCTGCGTGTACACCAGTGCTAGGAGTTTGGTAAATAAATTTGATGAATTTGAGGTATTGCTCAAAACATCAAAGGCAGATATTGTTGGGATATCAGAGACGTGGTGTCACACAGATATAAGTAATGCGGAACTGGAATTTGGGGAATACAATGTGTATAGAAAGGATAGACAGGACAGGAGGGGAGGAGGGGTTATGCTATTAATTAAGAAACACATAAAGTCCAAGGAAGTGAAGCCAGTCGACATCGATGGACAGGGCAGTGTCGAGTCAGTTTGGTGTGACATAAGCATAGGGAAATCAAAATTGAGAGTAGGAGTGTGCTATAGGCCTAATGACTCTGATAAGTATAATAAGATATTGTACAGGGAAATAGAGTGGGCCAGTAAATCAGAGAGTCTTATAATGGGGGATTTTAATTTCCCAGATATTGACTGGAATTTGTGGGTTGGTCACTCGCACACTATCAAGGCTTTTGTGGATTTATTGGATGATTGTTTTCTACATCAGCATGTTCGTGAGGCAACAAGAGGGAGCAATACTCTTGATCTGATTATCAGTAGTGATTCTTCATGCATTAAGAATCTGCAGATAAATGAACCACTAGGTGGCAGTGATCACAGTGTGTTGAAGTGGGATTTACTCAAGGAGGTAACTACCATCAGAGGTAAAGGGAAGGGTTTTTGTTTTCGTAAAGGCGACTATGATGGTCTGAGACAGTATTTAAATTCTATACAGTGGGACCAACTGATGATGTTACCAACAGCAAACTCAAAATGGGAAGCATTCAAGGAACTAATCTTGGAGGCTACCAGGCTTTACATACCAACTAAGAAATATTGTTCAAGGTTTAGGCCTAAATGGTTGTCAGATGAACTAATGAGATATGTGGCAGAGAAGAAAAATGCATGGGATACATACAAATTAATGGGTGACACGGCGGAAGCCTATGATAGATATAAGTTGGTCTGTAACCAAGTCACAAAGGAGATTAGGCAGGCAAAGGCAGACTACGAAAAATCCTTGGCAAAGGATGCAAAGAAAAACAGAAAAGAGTTCTTTACATATTTAAACTCAAGAAGGAAAGGGATGAATCAGATTGGTCCACTGGATATTGATTATTCAACAGTTGAGGATCCTGCTCAGGTGGCTAACAATCTAAACGAGTATTTTGCATCTACATTCACGCATGAGGAGTTATTCAGGAAGGAGAATGATGTAGGTAAAGTAAACATTGGCAGTGAGCTGGATGATTTCGTAATAACTGAGAGGAAAGTGGAGGAGAGATTGTTGAGGATAAACATAAAAAAGGCACCTGGGGTGGATGGGATCTATCCAATTATATTAAAGGAGGCAGCAAAGGAAGTAAGCAAACCCCTAGCCATAATTATGAGAGCTTCTTTGGACTCAGGGGAGGTACCCATAGACTGGAGATGTGCAAATGTAACCCCAATCCACAAAGGAGGATCAAAGGCTGACACAAGTAATTATAGACCTGTTAGTTTAACTTCTGGTCCAGGTAAATTAATGGAAGCACTGGTTAAAGAAGCACTGCAGGATCATCTAGACAAGAATTCAGTTATAGCTCAGACGCAGCATGGTTTTGTTAAGGGCAGGTCTTGCCTGACCAATTTGATTGGATACTATGATGTAGTCACAAAAGAACTGGATGCAGGGAATAACTTTGATATTATATATTTGGATCTTAGAAAGGCTTTTGATACTGTTGCACATGGAAGACTGCTGCACAAATTGGAGCAGTGTGGCATTGGAGGCAAATTGCTGCTATGGATAAGAGGATGGTTGAGTGGCAGAAGACAGAGAGTGGTAATCAATGGACACTGCTCAACGTGGACTAATGTTATTAGTGGAGTTCCTCAGGGATCAGTGTTGGGTCCGCTGTTGTTTTCGGTGTTTATGAATGATATTGATGATGGGATATCAAGTTTAATGTCCACGTTTGCAGATGATACAAAGGTTGGCAGGGTTGTTAAGGACACTACTGACGCTATGCTGCTTCAACAGGATCTGGAAAGGTTGAACAGATGGGCTGAGAGGTGGCAAATGAAGTTTAACATTGACAAATGTAAAGTACTACATATGGGAAACAGTAACCCCAGAGCAACGTGTCAACTCTGCGGTACTACACTGACAGTGGTGGAGAATGAAAAGGACCTGGGGGTAATTGTGCAGGCAGATATGAAGTTCTCTGAGCAGTGCAGACGAGCTGCAAGAGTAGCTCATGGTGTCTTGTCAATGATATACAGGAATTTTTCTAGCAGGGATAAGGAAGTGATTATTCCCTTGTATAAGGCAATGGTTAGGCCACATCTTGAGTACTGTATACAGGTCTGGAGGCCTCATTTCAAGAAGGATGTAGAGCTGCTGGAACGGGTACAGAGAAGGGCAACAAGATTAGTGAATGGAACAAAGGGTTGCTCTTACGAAGAAAGGCTTAAGTTTTGCAAATTACAGAGTCTGGAGACTAGGCACCGGTGAGGTGATCTGATAGAGGTGTATAAGGCTTTGAATGGTTTGAGCATGCTCAATGCCAATGGGATTCTTCATCTTGCTCAGAATAATCACCTCAGAGGGCATAAATTCAAATTGAGGAAGGACGGATGTCGGATAGATGTGCGGAAATTTGCCTTTGGCCAACGGGTGGTTGGTTGGTGGAACCGACTTCCATCACTTGTTGTTGAAGTTGATAGCTTAAACAAATTTAAAGCTCAACTGGACAGCTATTTCGAACGAACGGAGGGGTGAAATGGGGGTGGTGTGTGTTTTTTTTTTTTTTTTTTTTTTTTTTTTGGCTGAATCTGAATAAGCTTGCTTTCTTGCATCATATGCCTCTACTAATGCTAATCCGTTAAGATGCCTCATCATTACTTTAACTCCTTCTGTTGTTATTGATACGAGCTTAAATAGTGGTAATTTAATTTTTTCAATAAAATTTTTGAATGCGTTAAATATATCAAGACCTCTAGTCCTTTCTTTCAACGAAACCATACCCAGCAAATCTTCTCTAGTGGCAGAATCATCGAAAACCATACAAACAAAAATGAGTAATTCAGCTGTATCACTGATGTCTGTAGATTCATCCAGGTGTAAAGAAAAGGACACAATTAGCACTATGAGCAGGGAATTGTTAGCTCACGTTTTTACTCATTTTTTCAATGTGTCGCATCACAGTATTTCGAGTTAATTGCAGATCTTGAAGAACACTTTTAATTTCATTTTTGTTCTTAAAATTTCATAAAGAGAATCTGTTATTTCTAAAAATGCATCTTTGATGAATTTATCATCAGAAAATGGTTGCATTTTTTTGCAAGAAGATGACTCACTTTAAATGATGTGCCAGGGGCAAAGGTTGACGACGTGGTAGAGCGGATATCATCTTTTAAGGGCACAAAAAGTGATATAGTTGTACACGTTGGCACTAATGATATTAAGAGTAGGAGACCGGCAGAATTACTTAACATGTACAAATCACTGTTGAAAAAATGCCGTGAATTAGGGCTGAATTTGAAAGTGTCTGCAATTCTGCCCAGACACGATAAGACAGAGTATATGATGAGAGCCTTGTAGATCATTTCGGCCCTGGAAAGATTGTGCAAGGCTCAAGGGGTAGAATTTTTCTCAGCCTGGTCTGTGCTTGTTAACAGAAGGGACTGCTTCTACAGCAATGGGATACACTTAAATAGAAAGGGTGCAAGAATATTTGCTGATGCTATTGAGGCAGTGCTAGGTGGGTCGAAAACTGCTAGCTTTGGGGGATACAAGGACTAATAGATTAACAGTAGCCACTGGTAGAGGTGAAAGTGATTCTTGCACTGCTTCTATTGGAATGAGCAGAAGCCTGGAAAACAAGATGCAGGATATTTCAGAGACTGCTGGGAGTCATTGCCGTACAAGTAAACACATGGAAGGTTGTGTTAGGGTAGCTAAGAAAAAGAACAGGTGCATGTATACTTGCGTGTACACCAATGCTAGGAGTTTGGTAAATAAATTTGATGAATTTGAGGTATTGCTCAAAGCATCAAAGACGAATATTGTTGGGATATCAGAGACATGGTATCACACAGATATAAGGAATGCAGAACTGGAATTTGGGGAGTACGTCTACAGAAAGGATAGGAAGGGAGGAGGGGTTATGCTATTAGTTAAGAAACACATAAAATCCAAGTGAGTGAAGCCAGTCAACATCGCTGGACAGTGCAGTGTTGAGTCAGTTTGGTATGACATAAGCATTGGGATATCAAAATTGAGAGTAGGAGTGTGATATAGGCAAATGAATATAAAACACATTATGCTTGGCATTTGTGGATTATGAAAATTCATTTGACTCCATACAGCATAAGGCAATGTTTCGGGCACAGGAAAGACAAGGCATTGATACCCCATATATTATGATTTTGAAGAAAATATATGAGAGTGCTATCTCCTTTATTAGACTAGACAAAGACAATAGGAAATTTAAAATTGAGAAAGGAGTTCAACAAGGAGACACAATATCTCCGAAGCTGTTTCCTGCTGCCCTTGAGGAAGCTTTCAGAAGATTAGACTGGTCGCAGAAAGGAGTCAGTGTGAACGGAGAGTACCTAAACCATTTACGATTTGCAGATGACATTGTGGTCATAAGCGACGATCCCAAAGAATTAGAGGAAAATCTTAATCAGTTATGCAGAGTTAGTAAGGATTTTGGACTAAAGATGAATATGGCTAAAACAAAAGTAATGATGAACAAGTATGCCACAGAAAGTGAAATAATGATTGAAGGAGCATTAATTGAAAAGGTGGAGTCATATACTTATCTGGAACAAGTCATTAGCTGTAATAATGATAAATGGCTGGAAGTCAAGAGAAGAATAAATTTTGGATGGATAGCATTCAGGAAATATAGTCACATACTGAAGAGCAATATCCCAGTTTGTCTGAAACGTAAAATAATGAACCAATGTATACTCCCCACCATGACTTATGGAAGTGAAACTTGGGCACTCACCAAAAGAATGGAAGAGAAGCTGAGAACTACACAGCAAAGAATGGAATGAATTATATTAGGAATCAGACTGTTAGATAAGAAGAGAAACACATGGATTAGGCAGAAAACTCAAGTAAAGGACATTCTTATCAAAGCTAAAGAACTAAAATGGTCTTGGGTAGGACACATAACTCGAAGACATGATGACAGATGGACTAAGAAAATAACAGAATAGTACCCAAGAGGAGCTAGAAGAAAACATGGAAGACAAACGCGGAGATGGATAGATGAAATTCAAGAGTTTTTGGGTAGTAAATGGATGGCCAGTGCTCAAAACAGAAGGAACTGTAAAGATGCTGGAGAGACCTTCATCCTGCAGTGGATTGAAAATTGCTGACGATGAGAGGCCTAATGACTCTGATGAGTATAATAAGAAACTGTACAGGGAAATAGAGTGGGCCAGTAAATCAGAGTGTCTTATAATGGGGAATTTTAATTTCCCAGATATTGACTGGAATTTGTGGGTTGGTCACTCACACACTAGCAAGGCTTTTGTGGATTTATTGGATGATTGTTTTCTATATCAGCATGTTCGGGAGGCAACTAGAGGGAGTAATACTCTTGATCTGATTATCAGTAGTGAAGTGATTCTTCATGTATTAAGAATCTGCAGATAAAGGAACCACTAGGTGGCAGTGATCACAGTGTGTTGAAGTGGGATTTACTCAAAGAGGTAACTACCATCAGGGGTAAAGGGAAGGGTTATTGCTTTCGTAAAGGCGACTACGATGGTCTGAGATAGTATTTAAATTCTGTACAGTGGGACCAACTGATGATATTACGAACAGCAAATTCAAAATGGGAAGCATTCAAAGAACTTATCTTGGAAGCTACTATGCTTTACCTACCAACTAAGAAATAATGTTCATGGTTTAGGCCTAAATGGATGTCAAATGAACTAATGAGACATATGCCAGAGTATAAAAATGCATGGGAATATATATAAATTAACACGTAACACAGAAGCCTATTATAGATATAAGTTGATCTGTAACCAAGTTACAAAGGAGGTTAGGCCGATTACGAGAAATCATTGGAAGGGGATGGTTCAGATTGGTCCACTTGATATCGATGGTTCTACTGTTGATGATCCTGCTCAGGCAGCTAACAAACTAAATGAATATTTTGCATCGACATTCACACATGAGGAGTTATTCAGCGAGGGGAATGTGACCCCAATTCACAAAGGAGGATCAAAGGCTGACACAAGTAATTATAGACCTGTGAGTTTAACTTCTGTTCTGGGAAAATTAATGGAGGCACTGGTTAAAGAAGCACTGCAGGATCATCTAGACAAGACTTCAGTTATAGTTCGGACACAGCATGGTTTTGTTAAGGGGAAGTCTTGCCTGACCAATTTGATTGGATACTATGATGCAGTCACAAAAGGACTGGATGCAGGGAATAACTTTGATATTATATATTTGGATCTTAGAAAGGCTTTTGATACTGTTGCACATGGAAGACTGCTCCACAAATTTGACAGTGTGGCATTGGAGGCAAATTGCTGCTATGGATAGAGGGGTGGGTGAGGGGGAGAAGACAGAGAGTGGTAATCAATGGACACTGCTCATCGTGGACTAATGTTATTAGTGGAGTCCCTCAGGGTTCAGTATTGGATCCTTTATTGTTTTCTGTATTTATAAATGATATTGATGATGGTATATCAAGCTTAATGTCCAAGTTTGCAGACAATACAAAGGTGGGGCAGAGTTGTTAAGGACACTACTGATGCTATGCTGCTGCTGCAACAGGATCTGGAAAGGTTGAGCAGATGGGCTGAGAGGTGGCAAATGAAGTTTAACATTGACAAATGTAAAGTACTACATATGGGGAAACAGCAACCCCAGAGCAACGTATCAACTCTGTGGTACTACACTGACAGTGGTAGAGAATGAAAAGGAACTTGGGGGTAATAGTGCAGGCAGATATGAACTTCTCTGAGCAATGCAGACGGGCTGCAAGAGTAGCTCATGGTATCTCATCAATGGTATACAGGAATTTTTCTAGCAGGGATAAGGAGGTGATTATTCCCTTGTATAAGGCAATGGTCAGGCCACACCTTGAGTACTCTATGCAGGTCTGGAGGCCTCATTTCAAGAAGGATGTAGAGCTGCTGGAACAAGTACAGAGAAGGGCAACAAGATTAGTGAATGGAACAAAGGATCTCTTATGAAGAAAGGGTTAAGTTTTGCAAATTACAGTGTCTGGAGACTAGGCACCGGCGAGGTGATCTGATAGAGGTGTATAAAGCCTTGAATGGTTTGAGCATGCTCAATGCTGATTTGATTCTGCCTCTTGCTCATAATAATCATCTGAGAGGGCATAAATTCAATTGAGGAAAGACAGATGTAGGATAGATGTGCGAAAATTTGCCTTTAGCCAGCGGGTAGTTAGTTGGTGGAACAGACTTCCATCCCTTGTTGTGGAAGTTGATAGCCCAAATCAATTTAAGGCTCAGCTGGACAGGTATTTTGAACGAACAGAGGGGTGAAGTGGAAGTTTTTTTTTTGCTGCATAAACTTGCTTTCTTGCATCATATGCCTCTACTAATGCTAATGTTACTGCTTTAGATTGTAAATTAGGTGTCATGAAGAAATTTTGTTGTGCGAATAATCTGGATTTAAGTTGTTTTAATTTATTTTTTCTTAGGTCACTATTAGGCAGAAAATCCGATTGGTATTTACCTTGGAATGCATTGAAGGGCCTTTCTAAATTTCGTTTTTTATTTATAGCCACGGAAGCATTGCAAATCAAACAACATTTTTCTTTTATCATTAGAAAAAAGTACTGTAGTTCCCACTCTTGTTGAAAGTGATACATTTGACTCTTTTTCATAGTATTCATTTTAAATCAAATCAAATTAACGTATAAGTACTGTCCAGTTAGCATTAGCATTGGCACATGATGCAAGAAAGCAAGCTTATATAGAATCAGCAAAAAAAAAAACTTTCTCATTTCACCCATCCACTCGCTCAAAATGTTTGTCTAGTTCTGCCTTGAATCTATTTAATCTATCAACTTCTACAATGACAGACGGAAGTTTTTTCCAGCAATCAACTACCTGCTGGCTAAAGGCAAACTTTCGCACATCTATCCTACAACTGTCTTTCCTCAATTTAAATTTATGCCCTCTCAGGCGATTATTCTCAGGAAGAAGAAGAATCCCATCAGCATTTAGCATGCTCAAACCATTCAAGGCTTTATACACCTCAGTCAGATAACCTCGCAGGTGCCTAGTCTCCAGACACTGTAATTTGCAAAAATTAAGCCTTTCCTTGTAAGAGCAACCCTTTGTTCCAGTCACTAATCTTGTTGCCCTTCTCTGTACTCATTCCAGCAGCTCTACATCCTTCTTAAAATGAGGCCTCCAGGTGTGGCCCTTGTATAAGGCAATGGTCAGGTGTGGCCTGACCATTGCCTTGTACAAGGGGATAATCATCTTCTTATCCCTGTTATAAAAATTCCTGTATATCATTGACAAGACACATGAGCTACTCTTGCAGATCGTCTGCACTGCTCAGAAAACTTCATATCTGCCTGCACAATTACTCCCAAGTCCTTTTCATTCTCTACTGCTGTGAGTGTAGTACCACACATTTTATACATTACTCTGGGGTTACTGCTTCCCATATACAGTACATTACATTTCTCAAAATTAAACTTCAGTTGCCACCTCTCAGCCCATCTGCTCAACTTTTCTAGATCATGTTGCAGCAGCGTACTGTCATTAACAACCCTGCAGACCTTCATATCATCTGCAAACTTGGACATTAAGCCTGATATACCATCATCAATATCATTAATAAATACAGAAAACAACAATGGAATCAACACAGTTATTAATATTAAGTAAGCTAAATAAGAATTCGACACATACATCTCACCACAATGTAACTGTGTAAATTTTCACTAGACAAGTGTTGCGGCAGCATGGCGACAAGAGTAGTCATGTGGTTCAACAGATTTTATTAAGTGTGTGTGTAGTGGGGTGCTTAATAATAATAATTGTAACATTTAGATTTTGAGTGATCTATTTATTATTATTATTACTATTAGCCGTATGGTGCAAGGAAGCCTGAGGCTTCTGCTGCACCAGCCAAAAAAAGAAAAAATTTCTGAATTACCCTGAGAGAGAGAGAGAGAGAGAGAGAGAGAGAGAGAGAACAAGAGTCAGAAGTAGAAGGGAAGCACCAAGAAAGAGAAGAATGATGATATCCAGCCCAGGACTCTGGGTGTACCAAGCCCATACTCACCAGATGTGAGCCCCTCGGGATCTTTTTTATATATATATTTAAAATTCGTCGTCGTGATCGACTGAAATTAAAGCCGCGATCAACTTGTTGGCCACCCCTGACCTATACCAATTTTTTGACTGCAATAACTGCTTTGCTACACAAATATCCCTACTTTTATCCTATTTTGAAAGAAATCAGAGTACCGTTGATAAATCTCACAGAATACAACACAGCAGTAAGGTTCTATTGGATTCCTGGGCATGCTGGAATCCAAGGAAACAGGAAGACGGATCACTCAGTCCCCTGTCTTCATTTGCCTTAGTTCCTTATATGGACTGAAAACCCATTATAAAACAAGGCATGTATCGTGTGGGCATCAGTGTTGCCGCAACAAATGCATAATAAACTCCTCTAAATAGAGAAAATGCCACGATACTGAAAATCTAGTTCGCGGTTAAACAGACAGGAAGAGGTTGTCCTTTTGCATTGGACATACCCATGTCACCCACCTTCACTTGTTGACAGGTGAGCATCCTCCTCACTGTTGTCATTGTGCTGCCCTACTAACAGTGAAATATACTTCTTGACTGACCCCACAATCAAGCTCCTCGATTGGCAAATTTTAAATCTGTTCTAACCCAGAAAATTCATTAGAGATGAATCATATTCTCAGTGATAAAGCAAATCTGCCCGATTTAATTTCCTATTTAATTATCTAAAGCAGTGTTATTTATAAGAACTTTTCTAACACATCACCAGAAAAAAATTTCTCATTTACATGATTACTGTGACTGGCACAAGTTGGCCTTATTTGCCCTTCTGCCTGAAAAAGCCCATTGAAACCAACCAATCTTCATTAATCTCATTGCTCTTCTTGTGGTACTTAGAATCAAATAACCTTCTCTCCTGCTTTCAGTGTGGCTTCCGAGAAGCTTTCCTAAAAAGAGAACACTTGGTATCCATCTTCTTCGACATGGAAAAAACGTACTACACAACTTGGAGGTTTGGTATTTTAAAGACCGTTTTTATTAAAAAATTTTTTATCCCACCATCATTTCCAAGTTCTAGTAGGATCCACCCTCTCCCAGCCCTTTTGCCAAGAGGAGGGAGTACCGCAAGGATCTGTCTTATGTGTCACGCTTTTTGCCATTAAAGTAAACTCCATTACCGAACAACTTCCTCCAACTATAAACAGTGCGCTCTACATCAATGACTTCAGCATATTTTCTCAATCATGCAATATGAGGGTTATTGAGAGACAACTACAACAAGCCATTGACCATCTTAACTCCTGGTCACTGGTTTCACGTTCTTACCAGAGAAGACCGTTTGTGTCAGTTTTTATGACAAATGTAACCTCCACCCTGAGCCTGAATTATGGCTTCAACAAAGCACCATTCCAGTAGTTGCAGAGATGAAATTCTTGGGACTCATATTTCACAAAAAGCTGACATTCATCAGCTACGTACAAAGTGCACGAGAGAGAGGTTAACATTCTCCGCTCTCTCTCTCTCTCTCTCTCTCTCTCTCTCTCTCTCTCTTCTACCTCTTGGGGCACAGACAGATGCACTCTACTTCATCTGTACTGTGCACTAGTATGCTCAAAATTAGATTATGGGTCTCAGGTATATGCATCTGTCAGAAATAGCATTCTTTGTTGGCTTGATCCCATCCACCATCAGGCCATTCGTATTGCTACTGGTGCATTCAGAACATCACCTGTCCAAAAATCTGTATGTTGAAGCAAATGAACCATCCTTGTCGCTTCAAAGAATTCAGTTGTCTCTACAATATGCCTTCAATCTGAAATCCCTGCCAGATCACCCCACATGGACATCCATTTTTGAGCCACGATGGGAAAATCTTTATAACACATGTTGGACTGCCAGTTGCCCATTCGGCATTCTTGTTCAAGATCTACTCAATGAGCTTAACATCACGATAGACAAGGTTGCTCGATCACCAAAGCAACCCCTTGCACCCTGGCATGCTCAAATACCAGCATGTGACTTCTCATTCAAAAGTGCGATGAAGTCTAATACCCTATCTTCTGTCTACCTTCAGCTCTATTAGCATTAGCATTAGTGGAGGCATTTGATGCAAGAAAGCAAGCTTATGCAGCATCAGCCAAAAAAAAAAAAAAAAAAAAAAAAAGAATTATTCACAACACCGTGCAGAACATTCTGACTTCTTGCCAGTTTACACAGATGGCTCGAAATCAGAATCATATGTGGGATCTGCTGCCGTTTTCCCAGATAATACTATATCTGAGCAGATTCCCCTTGAATGCAGCATATACACTGCAGAGCTGCATGCTATAGAGTTAGCTCTTGATCACATAAGAAATTGCTGATACCACCAGTGTATTATATATACCGATTCAATGAGTGCACTACAGGCTTTATCAGCACTAATCATCCAACCCTGTCCTGTATCCTGCAGATGTTATACACCCTACATGAAGATGGATTCAATATCCACTTCTGCTGGATCCCCAGTCACATTGGGATTAGAGGAAATGATTTGGCTGACACTGCAGACAAATCGGCAGCCCTGACGATTAATCTTGACCTGTTAGTTCCTTATACAGACTATAGGCAAGTAATACGCACTAAGTTACATTCTCGGTGGCAAAATTCGTGGCATCGCCTGGTTACAAACAAACTATATCAGATTAAGCCTGTGATCCATCTTTGGCAGTTGAGTCTACGCAGGGATTGCAAAGAGGAAGTTGTTCTTGCTCAGTTCCTCATAGGGCGCAGTCATCTGACACACTCCTTTCTGGTGAGAGCTGATGACCCTCTTATGTGTGAGCAATGTGACACCATTTTATCAGTTAAGCATATTTTATCCGACTGTACTCATTTTAAAAATGCTCATTTTACTGCTTTTACTCATCTGACTGAGCCATATACACTCAGTCAGATTTTAAATGACATTGACAGTATGGAAGCAGTTTTAAAAATTTTTAAAGATGATTAATATATACACACTCATATAAATTTTTTACCTTTATACTGTGTTATGTCTATATATATATATACATTTGTAAAAGAATAAGAGAAGTTTACCTCAATATGATACGTAGAACATTTCCGTATGATACTCTCTAGAAATTAAAATCGAAAATCTTACGTTACAGTAAGAAATAATTAACAATAATTAAAAATCAAATGAACACAATTAAAAATCAGTTTAACGCAATTAAAAATTAAAGGGGTCAGCATGGAATTTAAATAGGGATTATTTGTCTTCGCGCATGCACGTAAAGGACCACAAGTCAGAGATTATGGCCGGAGAACATTAACAGAATTCTCATGCAATTAATAGTCTCGTATAATTACGCTGAACACTAAGTATTTTGGCCTCGTTAAATAAAAAAGTATGTTTGTCATTAATGGCATGAAAGGCTAATTCTGATGCTGCTGACGGAGGAGCATGAACTGAGGCCGCTTGTTGATTAACCCAAAAATTCAGAGGAAACCACATAGAACCCTGATAAGACGAGTTGCAATCACCACAAGAAATGTTGTATACTAGGTCATTTAGTTGTGTTGAGAACAAGGAAAGGACTGAGCGATTGTTCAGTATAGTGCGTAATTTCCGTATAGGCCTGGCTACAATTTTAAATTCGGTATCTTTAAAGAATCTGTTAAGTTATTTGTGCCACTGTTCAACATATGGGACAGAAATAAAGTATTTTTTGATATTACTATTTTTGGTTGTATTTTTTATATTCTATCCTTAGCTTGTACCCTACCTCTATCTGTTGTAGTAAGTGGGTAACCCCTGTTTAAGAATCTGCTGGTTAATATTTGTATTTCTGAGCCCAAAACAGATTCCATTGTTGAATATTTATAAGTAGAAGATTCCACCATTCAATATTTATAAGTATTGAGAAATTGATTAAAGATAATCAATCTTTTGTAGGTGAATGGGTGATAGCTGTTATATTACAGAAGCATACCGGTGTTTGTAGGTTTACGATAGCTGTTAAATTGGATTTTATTCGCTTCCCGAGTAAGCATGAAATTTAGAAAATTTAATGACTTAGTATCCATATTCTCCCTCTCCAATGTAAATTTGAGTCTAGAATGAATATTATTAAATGAATGTAAAATGTCTTGGATAGTGCTACTATCGGTAATGACTAGAACATTGTCTAAATACCTCCCATAGTATGTGGTACGGGGTAGAAACAGCGTCAAATGTATACATTCAATCATTGAGGGATAGATCTCTGACATTAGGTTGCTCAGGCTTAATCCCATTGGCAAACCAAAAATTTGTTTGTATACTTTGTCTCGAAAGGTGATATAGTTGGCTTCAACTAAGAGTTTAATTAAGTGAAAAATTTCCTTAATAGGAAGCTTCATATAATTAATCGGTATTGAGTTATTATTTAACATATCCCAAAGAATATCTGATGTATATTCAACGTTTACATTCGTATATAACGAGGTAACATCTAGTTAGAATAAATCGTCATTACCGCCAAGTCTACATCTACAGTCCTTAAGGTTATTAAATAGTGTATCGTAGTTCTTAATCCCAAATTGTATCACTTATCTAAAGGGTTTTATAATGCTATATACATGTGTGTGGCCAGGGATTTTCATCCTTGGCCACACATTGGCCCCGGGTGCCAAGCAATAGTGACAAACAACTTTCTCTGTGATATATAGAGTGCTCTTGCCAGCAGTAAAGTTTAATTTCTTTTCCACTGACTTTTTCTGTTTTGTTTACTTCAAGGGATTCTGTGCTTAAAATATTAAAGTAAGAACCAAGAAAGGATCTCTACCTTTCTTTATTTAGAGTATATACATATTAATTACTAACAAGCTCTACTAACTTCTATGACCACTTGGTCACTAGTGGCACTGTTCCTGTCTTCCTGTTCCTGTCACGTGGCATTGCCGGTAACCTGGGAGAAGAAACTCACTCTCTCGGGGCTAAAAGGAGCAACAGTGGACATCAACAGACATCCTACTTGTGGATCCTATAATCTAGATCGATCAACAGGAGATGACAATATATCCAATGCAAAGAGGCAGAAAAAAAAAGGAAATGAAACGCTGCTCCTCTTTTTCTAATTCTGCACTCCTTAACAGATAACCCTTTGAGTAAGCTGTTCCCCCATTTTTAATTCAGAAATATGTTGGAAACGTCTGGCCCTCCAAAAATGGTACAAAGACTTCAATCAGGAGACCTCCTAGTAGAGATGAGGGAGCATAAACACTCAGAAATACTGCTAAAAATATCAACTTTTGGTGGAATTCCCACAAAGGTTACCTCACATGCCAACTTGAACTCCTCTAAAGGGGTAATAGCAGAGTGGTATCTCTTTAATGAATTGAAGGAAGAGATTGTTCAAGAACTAAATGACCAAAATGTAATACATGCAAAAAGGCTACTAATCAAGAAAGATGGAGTACTTACTCCTACTCAGACAGTCATTCTCACATTCAATACACCAACTCTGCCATTAACTGTAAAAGCTGGATGTTTTGAGATGTAAAATTAGACCTTACATTCCCAAGCCAGTCTTCTATTTTAAGTATCAGAAATTTGGGTACTCCCAAGCAGTGTGCAGGGGTGTTACCACCTTGCCTCCTCTGATTCAAAAGAGCATATTCACACAGACTGTACTACTGAAATGCAGTGCTGTCCAAATTGCCAAGGAAATCATTTCGCATACCCAAAGGAGTGCACCCAATGGCAAAGTGAAAAGAAAATTAAAAAATACTGAAAAACACAAAGTGCCATACCATGAAGCAAAGAAACAGTTTTTAGTGTCCACTAAATCCCCTTCTAATACTTCAGTTGTGCAAAAGCAACAACACTCCATAACAGTACAGACTGATTGTTCAGTTCCAGCGAGCATTCAATATCTGATAAGCAAGATCAGTCCTTTCCTCACTAAATTCAGAAATGAATTTAGAAATGCTCTGCACAACAGCATAAAACTCTTTCATTAAATACACCACTGACGATACCACCTGATAAAACCACTGTACGGCAGCCAGTAAAGCAAACAAGTTCTGAAGGAGAGAATCATAAAAGTCTTGAAATCGGAGTGTCATCAAAGATAAGCAAAGGAGCAGAAGAATCTTTTTTGCGAGATATAAGACAAGACTGAGTTTTAGAAGGATCAAAATCAACTAATTTAACTCTGCCCCACTGGAGAATTACCTGGACATCAGCATTTAAGGAATTGGTAGTGAATATTTGAGAAGTTGGAACATCAGCAAAACTGTGGATAGGATTTCCGGTCAGTGGAAGAAAGTCATTAATATACAAGAGAAAAAGAGTGGGAGAAAGAACTGAACCTTGGGGAACACCAGCATTAGTGGAGAAGTTAGAAGACAGAGAGCCATTTACAATCACCTGCAGTGAGTGGGAAGAGAAAAAACTGGATACCCAATTACAAAAAACAGTTGGCAAACCATATGTTTGTTGTTGTTTGTTATTTGGTTTTTAGGAGCATTAGCAACTAAGGCCATATTGCTCCAGGGATATGCGGCAGTCATTCCCTGACCTTTCCGCATCCTCTGTATTTGGTGGTCACGGGCTCGAACCCCGGTCTAATCAAAAAGCGTGTGCTACGGACTGCTGCTCCTGCCCACCTGACTACGGAGGCGCCGGCAAACCATAAGATGGAAGCTTATTTAGAAGCCCTTTAGGCCAATCATGATCAGAAGCCTTTGAAATGTCAAGAGCAACTGCTTGAGTTTCACCAAACTATTCCATTGAATTTGTCCTTTGTAAAATAATAAGAGAAGTTTACCTCAATATAATACGTAGAACACTTCCATATGATACTCTCCAGCAATTAAAACAAAAAAATTGCAAATCTTACATTACAGTAAAAAATAAAAAATAATTAAAACTCAATCTAACGCAATTAAAAATTAAATTAATTAAAAGAAATTTAACAAAAAGAATTGTAAAAAACGATTTTTATTGAGGAAGGAAAATATTGATATCAGTGTAGAACATATTGAGCATTACAGCTCTGGTTCATACTATCAAATTGATTTGTCCATAAATAGGTAACATAATTTAACCCCAAGGGCTCACATCTGGTGAGTATGGGCTTGGCACACCCAGAGTCCTGAGCTGGATATCATCATTCTTCTCTTTCTTGGTGATTCCCTTCTACTTCTGACTCTCGTTTTCTCTTTATCAGGGTAACTTCGAAATTTTTTTTGGCTGTTGCAGCAAAAGCTTCAGGCTTCCTGGCAACATATGGCTAATAATAATGATAATAATAATCCAGAATATCACCAGTGGATCGACATTGACAGAATCCATAGGTGATCATTGATCAAATGGAAGGTTTCTAGATAGTTTATAGGTTGGTGGTTAATTTATTTCTCCATTACTTTAGAAAAAGTAGAGTAAAAGTAACTGCAATGGGACAATAATTGGATGGGAGGGATTTGTCATCCATTTTAGAAACTGGCTGGATATGAGCAAATTTCCAAACAGAAGGAAAAATACCTTTGGAATAAGAAAGTGAAAAAAGGCAATGCAAAACAAGAGTAAGTTCAGGAGCACATGTTTTGAGAACAAGTGGAGATTACCATCAGGACCTGGTGCTTTCTTAGCATCAAGATTCATCAAAATCCTTCTGACATCCTTTTGACGGCCACAGGAGGCATTGAATGCAGCATATGGGAATGGTAGAAGGTGGTTTGCCAAGATCATTAATACATGAGTTGGAAGGAAAATAGGACGCTGGCAGGTCATATTTATCCTTGGCTGAAGTGGCAATAGAACCATCTGCTTTTGACAGAGGTGGGAACAGAAATGGTCAAAAGTTGTGGCCAACAGCTTTGGCAAGATACCAGAATGCTTGGCTACCATTTGAACAGAAGCAAGTTTTCTACTCTTAGCCTGTTCAAAATATAGTTTGATGTAGGCAGAAAATGAAATTGAAGATTTGGAAACAAGCCAGTTATGATATGCAACATTCTTTTCTTGAAAAGCCTTAGCACATTTATTGGAAAAGCAAGGTGTAGATAAAAGACCAGATTTTAAGGCGGAGTGTGGAATAAAGGATTCCATCTCTGCAAGAATAATTTTACTGACACGATCTGAGCAAACGTTGATATCAGAAGTTTTGAAACAGTAACCAACAAACGAAAAGAAGAAAATAAATCTCACAGAACATCCCATTTTGCATTCTTGTAATGCCAAACAACAAAAGGGTGGGAATGGCTGTGAGAGAAAGACTCCATTGGAGAACAGACAAGTTATTATAGACAGGTTACAGGCCCTGAGTGCCAAGCAAATTCAAGGCAAAGCATTCCTATTGCGAATTAAACAGCGATTTTTCCTAGTGATAAAATTTCTTTTTAAGTTATATTGTTTAATATCAGCAGTTCATTTATACCACCTTTGAAGCAAAAGGAATCATACAGCAAATAATTTGGACAACTGAGATGAGCAGTAGTTTAATCAACCGATAACTGAGGTTCTGTCAGAAAAAGTACATGGGGTTTGGCAGACTGCAAGTAGAAATGGACATCGTTGAGGTTAGCACTAATAGACCACCACGTATATTTGTGAAATGAACTAGAAAATGTTTGGGAGGTTTAGATCTTTTCGCAGATAAGCTTACTCTGTTAGTTTGACAATTTGTGGTGTATTCAATAGTAAGAAAAAGTGGGGGGGGGGACACTGTATGAAGTAATAAAAATTTTGCTTTATGAAGTAATGAAATTTTTCAATATGGCAAACACATGGTAAGAAGAAACTCAGATCCTTGACATAACTTGGCCTCGACATACACACTACTTGCACTCCCTCCAATCACTATCTGGCAGATTAGAGGTAGCAAGATTATACGCTAGCTGATCCAGAAGCCTCCTAGAGAGTTACCCATAGGTATGGTACAGTGTACTAACTAGCGGCTGGCCTGCAAATCCATTTTAGAGCTGTACCCTCGAAATGTAAGGAAGATTGGATCTCGCCTTGATGTCCATCATAACCTCAAAAGTCATCAGTCATACTACATGATGGAAGAGATGTGGAAGGGTTGACTGGAACTTAGCTCTGGAAACTAAATATGGGTTCTACCACTTCGAGCCTCCAATAAGCAAAGTGGTGGTAGTGTACCAGTTGATAAGAGTCATCTACCACCTAGTATTGCCTGGTAACACAGAGGGGTGGCATTTCTCCATGTGGTCTAGGCACCACACCTCGACCCCTGTACATGGGGGTTATACCCACCAGGATTACTAACAGACCCACCATCGTGAAGGTGCAAGGAGAGGATTTGGCTGTCACAGACTGTCCAGACTTCGCCGAGATTCGGTCCACTTGACTTGAGTGTCACCCGAATATCAGTTCCATCAGCATTTTAGACTCCCAGGTAGCAAGTACAGCTTGTCTGGCATATCTGAGAGAATGTCTGTGACAACCTCAAGGACCTAAGGTAAAACCTGGAAAAAATAATTCATCATCAACTCACATGGTATTAACTCACACTCCATAAAACTAATCTCTGATAATCAATTTGGTTTCATAAAAAATCGATCAGCCCTGGATCTCATGGTCAAAGTAGAAACAACATCAGGAGTGCAATCATCTGAAATGAGTGTCTCATCATGGTATGTCTTGATATAGAGAAAGCTTCAACACTACATGGCATTTTGATATCCTGAAAGATCTGCATTCCCTTGACCTGAGAGGCCACTTATTATATTTCATATAGAACTTCCTTCAGCACAGGTCCTTTCAAGTTCGATACCGATCCCAAGCATGTATACAAGAAAAAGGGGTCCCACAAGGCTCTCTTCTCAGTGCCACCTTATTCACAATAAGAATAATCACATGACTAAAAATATTCCCAGCACTGTGAATTCATACTTCTATGCTGATGATCTCACTGTTTCTTGCAGTTCACAAAACATGACCTTCATTGAGTGGCAGCTCCAAATTTCAATTAATAACATTCAGATATGGATGGTAGAGAATGGGTGTCAACTCTCTTATTCAAAATCTAAAGTAGTTCACTTTTGTAACAAATGCAAAATGCATCCAGATCCAGAGCTACACTTAAAAAAATCATCCTATCTTAGTTGTGAACAGCATTTGTCTCCTTGGTCTGGTATTCGATAGAAAATGAACTTTGTGGAATACTTTAAATATCTGCAGGCATCATGCCAAAAAAAATTAACATACACAGAATTATTTCTTCACCATCATGGGGTGCAGATAGGTACACGTTACTTCATTTGTATAGCACCCTAATCTGATCTCGCCTTGATTATGGTGCCCTGGTGTATGATTCTGCTAGGGAGAGCATGCTAGCACTTCCCATAAGCCTCAAGAGAAAGATCTTAACTTCTCAACTATACAAATAAAATACAAAGTCTACCTACCCATCCCATTAGGCCGATAATTAATGATCCTCAGTTCACAATGTACCGGATGGTTATAAAATAAGTTTCCCTATTCAGGAGACCCTAGTGTCAAAATGGGTAGAGATAGCGCTTAGAAAATCAGTGGGCATGTCATTTAGGATATGGGGAAGCGATTTGTAGAAGAAAAAAAATTATTTCGAATTTCTGCCACCAGGGGAGAATTTGGCACTGTAAACATGAGATGGAAGGTGTTAGGTGGGTTAGAAAACTGGTAGCTTTGGGGGATACACGGACTAATAGATTAGCAGCTGGCAGAGGTGAAAGTGATTCTTTAGCATTAGCATTAGTAGAGGCATATGATGCAAGAAAGCAAGTTATGCAGCATCAGCCAAAAAAAAAAAAAAAACACTCAAATTTCACCCCTCCGTTCGTTCGAAATACCTGTCCAGCTGAGCCTTAAATTTATTTAGGCTATCAACTTCCACAACAAGGGATGGAAGTCTGTTCAACCAACCAACAACCCGCTGGCTAAAGGCAAATTTCTGGACCTCTATCCTACATCTGTCTTTCTTCAATTTAAATTTCTGCCCTCTCAGGTGAGTATTCTGAGCAAGAGGAAGAATCCCATCGCCATTGAGCATGCTCAAACCATTCAAGGCTTTATACACCTCTATCAGATCACCTCGCTGGTGCCTAGTCTCCAGACACTGTAATTTGCAAAATTTAAGCCTTCTTCGTAACAGCAACCCTTTGTTCCATTCGCTAATCTTGTTGCCCTTCTCTGTACTCATTCCAGCAGCTCTACATCCTGCTTAAAATGAGGCCTCCACACCTGTATACAGTACTCAGTGTGGCCTGACCATTGCCTTATACAAGGGAATAATCACCTCCTTATCCCTGCTAGAAAAATTCCTGTACATCAAAGACAAGACACCATGAGCTACTCTTGTAGCCCATCTGCCCTGCTCAGAGAACTTCATATCTACCTGCACTATTACCTCCCCAGGTCCTTTTCATTCTCTACCACTGTCAGTGTAGTACCACAGAGTGCTCCGGGGTTACTGTTTCCCATATGTAGTACTTTACATTTGTCAATGTTAAACTTCATTTTCCCCCTCTCAGCCCATCTGCTCAAACTTTCCAGATCCTGTTGCAGCAGCATAGCGTCAGTAGTGTCCTTAACAACACTGCCGGCCTTTGTATCGTCTGAAAACTTGGACATTAAGCTTGATATACCATCATCAATATCATTTATGAATACAGAAAACAATAATGGACCCAACACTGAACCCTGAGGGACTCCACTAATAACATTAGTCCACGATGTCCATTGATTACTACTCTCTGCCTTCTGACTCTCTCAACCATCCTTTTATCCATAGCAGCAGTTTGCCTCCAGTGCAACACTGCTCCAATTTGTGCAGCAGCCTTCCATGTGCAACAGTATCAAAAGCCTTTCTAAGATCCAAATATATATCAAAGTTATTCCCTGCATCCAGTTCTTTTGTGACTGCATCATAGCATCCAATCAAATTGGTCAGGCAAGACTTTCCCTTAACAAAACCATGCTGTGTCCGAGCTATAACTCGATGATCCTGCAGTGCTTCTTTAACCAGTGCCTCCATTAATTTTCCTGGAACAGAAGTTCAACTCACAGGTCTATAATTACTTGTGTCAGCCTTTGATCCTCCTTTGTTAATTGGGGTCACATTTGCACATCTACAGTCTATGGGTACCTCCCCTGAGTTCCAAAGAAGCTCTCATAATTATGGCTAAGGGTTTGCTTACTTCCTTTGCTGCCTCCTTTAATATAACTGGATAGATCCCATCCACCCCCGGGTGCCTTTTTTATGTTTATCCTCAACAATTTCTCCTCCACTTTCCTCTCAGTTATTACAAAATCATCTAGCTCACTGCCAGAGTTTACTTCACCTCTGGCATTCCCCTCCCTGAATAACTCCTGATGTGTGAATGTAGATGCAAAATACTCGTTTAGTTTGTTAGCCACCTGAGCAGGATCCTCAACTGTTGAACCCTCAATATCCAGTGGACCAATCTGATTCATCCCTGTCCTAGAGTTTACATAGGTAAAGAACTCTTCTGTTTTTCTTTGCATCCCTTGATGCAAAGGATGTCTCATAATCTGCCTTTGCCTGCCCAATCTCCTTTGTGACTTGGTTGCAGACCAGCTTATATCTATCATAGGTGTCCATGTCACCGATTAATTTATATGTATTCCATGCATTTTTCTTCTCTGCCATATCTCATTAATTCATCTGGCATCCATTTAGACCTAAACCTTGAACAGTATTTCTTAGTTGGTATGTAAAGCCTAGTAACTGCCAAGATAGGTTCTTTGAATGGTTCCCATTTTGAATTTGCTGTTGGTAACATCATCAGTTGGTCCCACTGTATAGAATTTAAATACTGTCTCAGACCATCGTAGTCACCTTTACGAAAGCAAAAACCCTTCCCTTTACCCCAGATGGTAGTTGCCTCTTTGAGTAAATCCCACTTCAGCACACTGTTATCACTGCCACCTAGTGGTTCTTTCTTGCACTGCTTCCATTGGAATGAGCATCGGCCTGGAAAACAAGATGCAGGGGATTTCAGAGACTGCTGGGAGTCATTACGTTACAAGTAAACACATGGGCTGTGTTAGGGTAGCTAAGAATGGGAACAGGTGCATGTATACTTGCATGTACATCAATGCTAGGACTTTGGTAAATAAATTTGATGAATTTGAGGTCTTGGTAAAAACTTCAAAGGCAGATATTGTTGAGATATCAGAGACGTGGTGTCACACAGATATAGGGAATGCAGTAATGGAACTTGGGGCGTACAGTTTGTACAGGAAGGATAAACAGAATAGGAAGGGAGGAAGGGTTATACAGTGGTACCTTGGTTTGTGAGCATAATTCGTTCCGGAAACGTGCTCGTAATCCAAAGCACTCGTATATCAAAGCAAATTTCCCCATAAGAAATAATGGAAACCCAGATGATTTGTTCCAAAACTCAAAAATATTCATATACTGTAAAAATGATTAATACAAAATACATACCTTTTTATATTTTTAATATTTAAATTTAATATACATAAAGCAATCGAATTTATTAATTATTGGGTAGGACGACTTTCACTGTCTCTAACGGAATCACTGCTATCTGTTGATTTTTTCTTTTTGTGTGACTTTAACAAGGAATTTTTCCAATGACACTTGCTTTTGCCTCCTTTTGAGGATTTCACGGAAATCAGATTCATCGCTCGCACTATTACAAAACGAGGAGGCACGCTTGATACACATAAACAAAGCTGCACGCGTGTAGCCCGGTGGGCCGGAGGCCGGTGTGATTTTGGCCATAAACCGTAGTATGAGGCCACTATAAATTTTCCCGGGTAAGAATTTTTGACCCAGTCCGCCTCTGTTTATCGATATTGCTTTTTTTTTTTTTTTCTCTCTGAATCTGCAGTGTCTTTGCCAGGATGCTTTCTTTTCAAACCTTTTAATTATATTATTCATTTTTAGGGAATAAAGCACAATTACAAAACGAGGAGGCACGCTTGATACACATAAACAAAGCTGCGCGTGTAGCAACTGAATAAACAACACCGTAAAGGCCGAGATACACTATTAAGACCTTAGATTTTACTAAAGCACATTTCTAGGGGTTACTACCATAAAACAATAAAAACAATTTCCAGTTGCGTTTCTGCGAGTGAATCTGTTATAAACTGGTAGTAAACTCGATCTAATTGCTTTTGCGATTATACCGATAGCTGGAATTGTGTTGGTTTTTACGTTATTATGGTGAAATGTGTTTCCCCTTCACTGATATAAAAATCATAAATACATTTTCAAAATCTTCTCTTCATTCCTATCGGGTTGCGTTCGGTTGGGGGTGATTCTGCGTTCGACTGCCATTTCTTGTAAACACAAAGGCTAATTGTGCATAAGCGAATTCGGCTCGTGTTATATAAGATATCGTTCCCCTATTTATAAATTGTGTATGATCGAATTCGTGTAGTGTAAACACGTATTATACGAGGACTGACTGTACTCGTATTGCAAGACCTCGCTCGTTTATCAAGTTAAAATTTATTAAAAATTTTTGCTCGTCTTGCAAAACACTCGCATACCAAGTTACTCGTAATCCAAGGTACCACTGTACTATTTAAGAAACACATAAAATCCAAGGAAGTACAGCCAGTCGACATGGCTGGATAGTGCAGTGTCGTGTCAGTTTGGTGTGACATAAGCTCTGGAAAATCAAAATTGAGAGTAGGAGTGTGTTATAGGCCTAATGACTCTGATGAGTATAATAAACAACTGTACAGGGAAATTGAGTGGGCCAGTAAATCAGAGTCTTATAATGGGGGATTTTAATTTCCCAGATATTGACTGGAATTTGTGGAATGTGGATTTATTGATTTATTGACTTTTGTGGATTTATTGGATGATTGTTTTCTACAGCAGCATGTTCGGGAGGCAACTAGAGGGAGTAATACTCTTGATCTGATTATTAGTAGTGAAGTGATTCTTCACGTATTAAGAATCTGCAGATAAAGAAACCACTAGGTGGCAGTGATCACAGTGTGCTGAAGTGGGATTTACTCAAAGAGGTAACTACCATCAGGGCTAAAGGGGAGGGTTTTTGCTTTCATAAAGGCAGCTACAGGGGTCTGAGACAGTATTTAAATTATATATGGTGGGACCAACTGATGATGTTACCAACAGCAAATTCAAAATGGGAAGCATTCAAAGAATTAATCTTGGACGCTACTAAGTTTTTCATACCAACTAAAAAATATTGTTCAAAGTTTAGGCCTAAATGGATTTCATATGAACTAATGAGACATGTAGTAGAGAAGAAAAATGCATGGGACACATATAAATCAATGTGTGACACGGCGGAAGCCTATGATAGATATAAGCTGGTCTGTAACCAAGTCACAAAGGAGGTTAGGCAGGCAAAGGCAGATTATGAGAAATCTTAGGCAAAGGATGCAAAAAAACAGGAAAGAGTTCTTTACTTATGTAAACTCTAGAAGGAAGGGGATGAATCAGATATCGATGGTTCAACTGTTGATGATCCTGCTCAGGTAACTAACAAACTAAATGAGTATTTTGCATCTACATTCACACGTGAGCAGTTATTCAGGGAGGGGAATGCCAGAGGTGAATTAAACTCTGGCAGTGAGCTAGATGATTTTGTAATAACTGAGAGCAAAGTGGAGGAGAAATTGTTGCAGATAAACATAAGAAAGCCACCTGGGGTGGATGGGGTCTATCCAGTTATAGGTAGTTCTCGACTTTATGAGTTAATTCGTTCATAGCGTGCACTCGTAAAGTGAAGATGTGTAAAGCCAGAATTTATTTCCCATAGACATAATGTTAAAAATAGGGGTTACATTATCAACAATGAAATTAGTTAGCTAATTAGTTTGTTTTAAGTGATTGATTTATCCAAAGAAATGAAAACATAGCCTGTAAAATCAAGCAAATTATAATAATAGAGAAATTATTTATGACTTACAAATGTTAAAGAATGTTTATTCTTCACCATCATCATCATCAACCAAATACACTCTTGTTGTTCACTCATTATTGGCTCGGCACTCGATTTTTTGCACAAGGAGTCGTCGTCTTCAGAAATGCTTCAAGAGGCATTTATTTCCAAGATAATCTTCTCTTTTCTTTATAAATTTCAATAGCATGCATAAGTATTTTTTAACTGAACACACAAATTGCAACTAACATGATTTGCACGGAGTAACAAGTTTACAAAGGTTAAAAAAAAAGGAATGAAGAGAAGATTCTGAAAATTTATTTATGTTTTTTATATGATTGAAGATTTTAGTAAAGGGCAAACACATTTCACCATAATAACGTAAAAACCCACACAATTCCAACTATCGGTATTTTCACAAATGCAATAACATAGAGTTTACTACCCATTTGTAATTGCTTGCAGTAACAGAAAAGCCCAATAAACCAGAAAGTGCAAATTTGTTTTTATTGTTTTATGGTCGTAACTTCCAGAAATGTGCTTTGGAAAAATATCACAAAGACGTTCAAAATTGATTCTTATAACATGATAATAATGAAAGTGTAGTGCGTATAATTATTTGAATTGATAACAAATACAATTTACACTATAAAATGACCTTTTGGAGAGTTATATAGCGAAATTTTGAACTTTCCGAAGTCGTGGAATGAATCACCAAAAAATAGTGTGTTATTGGGTTTACATTACAATAATTTTGCGATACGATGGTAACGGATTAATATCATAAAGCAGGGTACACAGTATTGTAGAGCTACGCGCGTGGTTTGAAATTCGGTATTTATGAATGTTTAACATTCATTTTTTTGCAATTAATGTTCATATTTTCGATTTTGTTGATACTTGATATTTGAAAAAAAAAAAAAAAAAAAAAACTCATAAACCTGGGAACTCGTAAAGCAAGAACCTATATATTAAAGGAGGCAGCAAAGGAAGTAAGCAAACCCTTAGCCATAATTATGAGAGCTTCCTTGAACTTAGGAGAGGTACCCATAGACTGGAGATATGACAAAGATGGATCAAAGGGTGACACAAGTAATTAAAGACCAGTTAGTTTAACTTCTGTTCCAGGGAAAATAATGGAGGCACTGGTTAAAAAAGCACTCCAGGATCATCTAGAAAAGTCTTCAGTTATAGCTCAGACACAGCATGGTTTTGTTAAGGGGAAGTCTTATCTGACCAATTTGACTGGATACTGTGATATAGTCACAAAGGAACTGGGTGCAGGGAATAATTTTTAATATCATATATTTGGATCTTAGAAAGGCTTTTGATACTGTTGCACATGGAATACTGCTGCTATGGATAAAGGGATGGTTGAGTGAGAGAAAACAGAGAGTGGTAATCAATGGACACTGCTCTTCGTGGACTAATGTTATTAGTGGAATCCCACGGGGTTTAGTGTTGGGTTTCTTTTTTTGTTTGCTGTATTTATTAATGATATTGATGATGGTATAACTGGATTCATGTCCAAGTTTGCCGACAATATGAATTTTGGAAGGGTTGTTAATGACAGTATGCTCCTGCAACAGGATGTAGAAAAGTTGAGCAGATTAGCTGAGAGGTGGCAACTGAAGTTTAACATTGACAAATGTAAAGTACTGCATATGGGAAGCCGTAACCCCAACTGTGTGGTACTACACTGACAGTGTTAGAGAATGAAAAGAACCTGGGGGTAATTGTGCAAGCAGATATGAAGTTTTCTAGCAGGGATAAGGAGGTGATTATCCCCTTGTATAAGTAATAATACTGGTCTGGAGGCCTCATTTTAGGAAGGATGTAGAGCTGCTGGAGCGAGTGCACAGAAGGGCAACATGATTAGTGAATGGAACAAAGGGTTGCTCTTACGAAGAAAGGCTTAAGTTTTGCAAATTACAGTTTCTGGAGACTAGGCACCTGCGAGGTGATCTGATAAAGCCTTGAATGGTTTGAGCATGCTCAATGCTGATGGGAGTCTTCGTCTTGCTCAGAATAATCGCCTGAGAGGCCATAAATTCAAATTGAGGAAAGACAATTTTAGATGTGCAGAAGTTTGCCTTTAGCCAGCATGTGGGTGATTGCTGGAACAAACTTCCATCTGTCATTGTAGAAGTTGATAGCTTAAATAGATTCAAGGCAGAACTAGACAAACATTTGGAGTGAGTGGATGGGTGAAATTAAAAGATTTGTTTTTTTTTTTTTTTTTTTGTTTATATAGCTAAAACTATATAAGCTTGCTTTCTTGCATCATGTGCCTTTACTAATGCTAAGTGCACTATGCCGTGCAGTAGTTACCATACACCTAATGGGGCCTTGTAGATTCTTCAAAGAAAAAAAGTTTATATACTCTGCTGTGAATCCAGACCATACTGTAACATATGGACTTTGTAGTGGTCTTTTTCATGCACAGCAGATGGACGAGAAGTTCCCCATATTCGGCAGTTTTGTACATTTACAGCCCCATGAAGAGTGAAATGTGCCGCATCAGACCACAAGATCATTCGAGCCCATGTATCGTCAAGTTCCACACAAGCCAGAAATCTTACAGCAAAGTCTGTTCGTTGTTGCTGATCTACAAGATTGAAGATAACAGTACTATCTTGTATGGGAACTAGCGTTAAATTAATCAAAGCACTTTACGTACAGTAGCCCTAGGAAGGTTCAAGTCTCTTGACACACCTCTGGCACTACTGACTGGTAGTGTTTTGCATTCTGAGCTGGAGGCTATTGCAACTGCCACTTCATCCACTACCTCCATTCCAATACGTGGTCATTCACCTGCCTGGAATTACACGTAACTCCCCAGTAGCTTCAAATTTCTTTATTGGATTTCAAAGCCCCACTGACGTCAAAGGTTCTTTATGCAAACTTTTTTCTAAGTTTCTGATATTCACGTGCTGCATTAGCGTTACTATTAATTCTGGTAGAACAGTTTTACTAAAAGAGCACGTTCCTCTTTTGTAAGAGCCATAATGGTTATTGATGGTGGCATTGGCCTTTCTTCTTTTATCTAACAGGATGTCATTTGCGTGAGCAGCGTGTCTTGAAGTAAATGACAATTTTTACATATGCGCACCTCCGTTTTTCCTCTGGTGGCAAAATTTCAACTTTTTTTTTCTTCTACAAATCGCTTCTCTGTACCCTAAATGACATACCCACCGATTTTCACAGCGCTAACTCTAACCATTTTGACACTAACCATTTCCTGAATAGAGAAACTTATTTTATAACCACCTGATACTATAGAAATAAACCCAGGGCAGCTCAGCCTACTGCTCTCAGATTTAAGGCATTGTTACAAACTTGGAATGCGCCTCCGTAGTCATGTGGGCAGGAGCAGCAGTGTGTAGCACACGCTTCTTGATCAGACTGGGGTTCGAGCCCGTGACCACCAAATACGGAGGATGCGGAAAGGTCAGGAAATGACCACCGCATATCTCCGGAGCAATATGGCCTTAGTTGCTAATGCTCCTAAAAAAAAAAAAAAAAAAAAAACCTAACAAACTTGGAATATACATTCTGCCAAAGTTCTTCAAGATCAAACAGTCCAGATCCCCCATTGTCCTGTATTAAACCATCCTGTGTCAGTTATTTCCTAAACTGGGGAAAGCACTCTCTTGCAAATGCCAACGTACAACAACTCTATATTGCCCACACACAAAATTATCTGCATTTTACAGAAACATATACAGATGGGTCAAAATCTGAGAGTGGAGTAGGTGCTACAGCTGTCTTCCCTCAAAACATTCTCCTCATAACTTCCCAATAAATGCAGCAACTATACAGCTGAATTATACACCATCAAACTTGCAATAGAAAATATTCTCCATCTGTCCATCCAAAAAAAGCATGATATATATGGACTCCCAGAGTGCGCTTATATCTTTATTGAATATTTCTTCTTTAATAAAATTCGTAAAATCCAAACTGATGCATATCCAAGAACTGCAACGAGTTGTTATTTTCTGCTGGATTCCAGGAAATGAATGGGCGGACTATGCTGCTAAGCATCCATTCCACAGATAATCGCAGTATTATGTTCCATATCTTAACTAAAAAAATAATATACAAACGAATATTTAAGGAACAATGGACAATTCAATGGCAAGCCCAAAACGCATAATAAACTCCTCCAAATAAAATTTTAACCAGAGTGTGAATTGGCCACAGTCAACTTTACCCACCTTTATCTCCTCACAGGTAAAAGTGTAAATTGTAAAGTTTTTTCGAGTCAAACGGCACCAAGGGTTCCCCCCATCTCCGCATAGTATACATTGTCATGTGATACAGTACACTGTAAAGGCCAAAGATTTAAAAGTGTATGGATATTGTGGTGTGCAATCTTTTCTACCGTTGTTCACCTGGCCTTTTAGCCATTGGGCTCCTAATGGGGTCCACACTACGCCCCATGGAGGCAGACCAGGTATACCCATTATAGTTATATTTACTCTGGCATGTCCTGCCATCTAATTTCCTGAGATTTCAGTGGCTAGGACCTAAAAAAAAAAAAAGGAAAAAATGTTACTATAATTTACACTGAAAGGGGGTAGACTGAATGGTAATAAGGTTGTTGAGTGTGAGTTTGGAATAATTTTTGTTTCATTAGACACGGTTGCAAAGTTAGAGAGAGAGAGAGAGAGGGTGGGGAGCCTGAAGACTGGGGTGTAAGACAGAGATGGGCTCAATAGAGAAGGCTACCCCAGATGGTCAGTGAGGCATTCCCATGCCCCACCAACAGAGAGAAGAAAATGGGGTGATGAGGAGCAGAGAAGACAGCAGGCTTCCCCCCCCCCCAGGAAGTAGGAAGAAAGTACCGTGCAAGAGTGCATTGGTGTGGAGAGACCAATGGCTTTGGCAGCAAGCTGCAACAATAGTCATGTCTGGTGTGTTCATCTCAGAAGTCACAGCTGCTGATGTCAGGTTCAGGAGATATGTAGAGTCAAGTCTGACTTGGTGAGCAGTGGACTGTGTCAATTCCATGTCCAGTCCTGTTGCAGAAGGCTCTTTGTGTGATTAACTCAATCTTTCCTCACAGGTAATGATCCTCTGCAGTGCACACAGTGCAACTCTCCTCTTACAATGAAACATATTCTTGTTGAGCGTACTTTGTACACCACTGCCTGCCAAGTCTCATTTAGCTTTCTGCCAAACCTTTGAGAACCCCTGACACTCTACTACATCATAGGTAACGATGCTAATCTGTTGAAATTTCTCCACTTTATTAGAGAGCCATAAACAAGACGTGAAGATTCTGTTTTTTTTTTTTTTTTTTTGTTTTATGAGAAAATAATGCTGTGTAGTGCACAAATTCCCTTTGAATACCGATATACTTATGAATGCAGAGCTAGCACAAATTCCAGTTGGCACTGCATCATTTAAAAATTTTATATTTTTTGTGGACAAGTCTTCAGTAACGAAACAGGCCTACGCGCTCTGGATTCATTAAGAAATTTATTATAGTTACACACAGAGCGTACAAATAAAGAAAAATATAGCCGAAAGCTCATATATTTCTTCTTTATTTGTACGCTCTGTGTGTAACTATAATAAATTTCTTAAGTCTTCAGTATTTCTTGGTATCATTAAAGAAAAAGAAATAAAGCAATAGATGATTTGCCGCATCAGTTTGTTAGTCTCACTGTGAAAGCCTACCCCTGCCATCTGAAATTTGTACTACCTGTGCATTTACGAAAGAAGGAATCGATGGTCGTTGGGCAGGAAACTGAGAAGTGCATTAGGAAGTATGAATTATAACAAATTATCCGAAGTTATTCTTAACATTTTAATAATTCCTTATAGCAGTGCTGAGTATCAGATAATATTCAACCCAGGTTTTAAAAAAAAAAATGAATTCAGATCCCTTGCTGGTTCAGTTTCAGAAATGACCTAGACAGCCAAATCTGAACCATTGTTATTAATAAAACTTTGATCCAACATATCTGAATAAGTGCAGAGCCTGCTACAGTACTATTATCTTTTTGAAGCAGTCATAATCAGGTGGTGTCTAATAGACAATCCAAACACTAATGCACAAACAGAAAAATGTTAAGTAAACTGATGTTTAAAAGTTTAGTCTACTGTTATCCAATCCTTGGCTGTATTTTAATATAAAATTAGTATTTTGTCAGTGAAATTTAGCTTCTAGTGCAGTATCAACTTTACAAAAACTTCTTCCTTTTCTGAAAATTCTCTTGGTTTTTTCTGACGAACTCCTGCTTTTTGTACAAAACCCTCCTGTTTTCTTACTGCTTAGAATTTCCTGATCTCCAGCTTTTTGAAAGTCAAAAGTTGGCAACTGTGGATTCGGAAATTTCTGTTGAGAAATATCAGAATGGACATATGGATATGTACATTTGAGCAACCTTCTTGGCAATTTATCATTTAGACAGTATTGTTTAGATATTGAATATGTTTGCTGCTTGGATTTAAAGAAAAAAAATGAAACCTATTAGCATTAGTAAGGCGTATTGATGCAAGAAAGCAAGCTTATATAGCATCAGCCAAAAAAAAAAAAAAAACACCATCCTTTCCATATCACCCATCCATTCACTCCAAATGTTTGTCTAATTCTGCCTTCAACTTATTTGACCTCCTCTACAATAGATGGACGTTTGTTCTAACTATCAACCACCCGCTGGCTAAAGGTGAATTCTAGCACTATCTACACTTGTCTTTCCTCAATTTTAATTTATGCCCCCCCCCCCAGGTGAGTAATCTGAGCAAGAGGAAGAATCCCAATTAGCATTGACCCTGCTCAATCCATTCAAGGCCTTATACATATTATATACTAGTCTCCAGATATATAATATCTGGAGATATTATATATCGCAGGTATTATATACTAGTCTCCAGAAGCTGCAATTTGCAGAACTAAAGCCTTTCTTGTTACCAAGAAAGGCTTTGGTTCTGCAAATTTGTTCCACTCACCAATGTCGTTGTCCCTCTCTGTACTCGTTCCAGCAGCTCTACATCTTTCTGAAAATGAGGCCTCCAGACCTGTATACAGTACTTAAGGTAGTGCATAGCACATGCTTCTTGATTAGACCGGGGTTCGAGCCCGTGACCACCAAATACGGCGGATGCAGAAAGGTCAGGGAATGACCACCGCATATCCCCAGAACAATATGGCCTTAGTTGCTAATTCTCCTAAAAATCAAATAACAAAGAAACAGTACTCAAGGTGTGGCCTGACCATTGCCTTATACAAGGGGGCAATCACCCCCTTATACATTCTAGCAAAATTCCTGTATATCACTGACAAGACACCATGAACTATTCTTGCAGCCTTTTGGCAGCACTGCTCAGAAAACTTCGTATCTGACTACACAATTACCCCCAGGTCCTTTTCATTCTCCACTACCCTGAGTGTAGTACCACCCAGTTGATACGTTACTCTGGGGTTACTGATACCCATATGCAGTACTTTACATTTGCGAATGTTAAACTTCATTTGACACTTCTCAGCCCATCTGCTCAATTTTTCCAGATCCTGTTGCAGTAGCATACTATCATTACTGTCATTAACAACCCTGCCAACCTTTGTATCGTCTGCAAACTTAGACATTAACCCTGATACAACTTCATCAATATCATTGATAAATACTGAAAACAACAATGGGCCCAGCACTGAACTCTGGGAGACTCCATTAATAACATTAGTCCATGAAGAGCAGTGTCCATTGATAACCACTCTGTCTTCTCCCACTCAACCATCCTTTTATCCATTGTAGTAGTCTTCCATAAGTCACAGTATCAAAAGCTTTGCTAAAATCCACGTGTGTGATATCAAAATTATTCTTTGCATCCAATTCCTAATCTGTTGAAATTTCTCCACTTTATTAGAGAGCCATAAACAAGAGGTGAAGATTCCGTTTTTTTGTTTGTTTTTTTTTTTGTTTTATGAGAAAATAATGCTGTGTAGAAGACCACATCATAGTATCCATTCAAATCGGTCAGACAAGACTTCCCCTTAACAAACCCATGCTGTGTCTGAACTATCAACTGCCGTCTTCTCTAGATGATCGTGCATCGCTTCCTGGAAAACAATGGAGTCACTGGACTAAAATAATGGACTAACAGGTCTGTAATTACCCATGTCACCCTTTGATCCCCCTTTGTGAATTGGGGACACATTTGCACATCTCCAGTCCATGGGGACCTCCCCTGAGTCCAAAGAAGCTTTCATAATTAGGGCTAAGGGTTTGCTTACTTCCTTGCTGCCTCCTTTAATATAAACAGATAGATCTCATCCATCTCAGGTGCCTTACTTATGTTTAACTTCAACAATTTTTCCTCCACTTTGCTCTCAGTTATTACAAAATCACTTTGCTCCCTGTTAGAGTTTGATAAACTTCTGGCATTCCCCTCCTTGAATAACTTCTCATGTGTGAATGTAGATACAAAATACTCATTCAGTTTATCAGCTACCTGAGCATGATCATCAATAGTCAAACCATCTATGTTAAGTGGGTGAATCTGATTCATCCCTTTCCTTCTAGAATTTGCATAAGTAAAGAACTCTTTGGTGTTTTTCTTTACATCCTTTTCCAAAGAGTTCTCGTAATCTGCCTTCGCCTGCCTAACCTCCTTTGTGACTTGATTACAGACTAGCTTTTCTCAGCTAATAAGCTGGAATGGAATGAAACATATGTTTCATTCCATTTCAGTTCAACATATGTGCTGAAAAACTGAAAAGAATTCTTTCTAGCAAGATGAGAAGAAGAATTCCTAACCTGTGTTATTGCATCATTAATTAGAGAAGGATTGTAAGCTCTGTCTCTAAAAGCTGAACTTACATTGTAATTCCTTTTTTCAATGATAGGAGAAAAACAGTACTTTATTACTTGAACGTTTGTTTGTAACACTGATTGTTTGATCTTAAAACAATGGTGTAAGTTAAAATTAAATACTGTTCTGCATATGTAAATATGGTTTTTAGAGAAATACCTTGTTTTTTTATAAATAGTAAATTTTATAAGTTTAAATTATTATTTTTCTTTTGTGTCAAAGGTATATTTGTCTTGGATTGATCATAATTAAGGGCCTGTCTGTCATGGCTGTCATATAATGTGAGAAAATCTTAATTTCAGACATGATGTCAAGAGGTATGTGCACTTTTGAACTGAAGAAGAGGAGTTTACACACACATAGGCCCATAGGAAGTCCAAAAATCTTCTGGAAAGTATACAAATGTGCTTGAAGCATTTTGTAATAACAAAAAAAAGTGATTTTAACAATGTCTGGTCTTAAGTTCTGGTTAGAGCTTACATAGTTGTTTCCTTTAATGATGTTAAACGTTGTATTAGCAAACCTAAAAGGGGGTTGGATGAAACCAGAGAAGAATATGCACCAAGAATCCCAAGAAAGCAGAAGAGTGATGAGAAACTACCAAAAGAATATGATATCCTGGTTTGCAGATTTTAATTACCTCAAAAAAAATAATGTATAACCATATCTCGGATGCCTGTTTAAGTTAAACTGATTTTATCCTGCCTTCAAAAGTTTACCCAAAGAACTGCTCTCATTATTGTTAAAATGTTAAACAGTTCATTTTATTGGTTGTAGGTGGTTCTATCCAATAAAATAATCTTATTTCCTTTGTCTATGTTTTGTATTACTGTTATGTTGCTATTGTTTAGATCATCATCATCATCAGCCATTTTCAATCCACTGCAGGATGAAGGCCTCTACAGCAACTTTCCAGTTCCTTCTGTTTTGAGCACTGGCCATCCATTTACTACCCAAAAACTCATGAATTTCATCTATCCATCTCCACCTTTGTCTTCCAGGTTTTCTTCTAGCTCCTCTTGGATACCATTCTGTTATTTTCTTAGTCCATCTGTCATCATGTCTTCGAGCTATGTGTCCTGCCCAAGACCATTTTAGTTCTTTAGTTTTGATAAGAATGTCCTTTACTTGAGTTTGCTGCCTAATCCATGTGTTTCTCTTCTTATCTAACAGTCTGATTCCCAATATGATTCGTTCCATTCTTCGCTGTGTAGTTCCCATGATTTAGGAGCTTAAAACCACATTCTGTGGCTACATTGGAGAATGTAGCAGCAGAGAGTGCTGAAAGTGAAACTTCTGAAGATGAAACTGAAGTCTGAAGCCAAGAGACTCTGAGTCCAGCCCACAACTGTTTTCACAGCATGAAAACAGTTGAGGACTGGACATAAAGGAATAAGTGTAAACTTAAAGGAAAAAATCTGATCTGCACAACTCCTTGGTTCTAGACTTAAGTAAAAAAAAGATTCCTAATATAATTCATTCCATTCTTTGCTGTGTAGTTCTCAGCTTCTCTTCCATTCTTTTGGTGAGTGCCCAAGTTTCACTTCCATAAGTCATGGTGGGAAGTATACATTGGTTCGTTATTTTACGTTTCAGACAAACTGGGATATTGCTCTTCAGTATGTGACTATATTTCCTGAATGCTATCCATCCAAAATTTATTCTTCTCTTGACTTCCAGCCATTTATCATTATTACAGCTAATGACTTGTCCCAGATAAGTATATGACTCCACCTTTTCAATTCATGCTGTTTCAATCATTATTTCCCTTTCTGTGGCATACTTGTTCATCATTACTTTTGTTTTAGCCATATTCATCTTTAGTCCAAAATCCTTACTAACTGTGCATAACTGATTAAGATTTTCCTCTAATTCTTTGGGATCGTCGCTTATGACCACAATGTCATCTGCAAATCGTAAATGGTTTAGGTACTCTCCGTTCACATTGACTCCTTTCTGCAACCAGTCTAATCTTCTGAAAGCTTCCTCAAGGGCAGCAGTAAACAGCTTCGGAGATATTGTGTCTCCTTGTCAAACTCCTTTCTCGATTTTAAATTTCCTACTGTCTCTGTCTAGTCTAATAAAGGAGGTAGCACTCTCATATATTTTCTTCAAAATCATAATATATGGGTATCTATGCCTTGTCTTTGCAGTGCCCGAAACATTGCCTTATGCTGTATGGAGTCAAATGCCTTTTCATAATCCACAAATGCCAGCCATAATGGTGTTTTATATTCATTTGCTTTCTCCATTAGCTGTGATATTACGTGAAGGTGATCCATAGTTGAGAATCCCGTCCTAAAGCCAGCTTGCTCTTTCGGTTGATTCTCATCAAGTATTCTTTCTAATCTGTTAGTAATGACCCTTGTGAACAACTTGTAGATATGGGATAACAAGCTAATTGGTCTATAATTTCAAATTTCTGATTTATCTCCTTTCTTATGCAGCAAAACTATGATTGCATTATTCCACTGCTTAGGCATCACACCTTTTCTAATGCACTTTGTGAAGAGCCTTGCCAGTTTTTGTGTTATGTCTCTTCCTCCCAATTTTAACAACTCTACAGTAACTTCATCTTCCCCCAGGGCTTTCTGATTCTTCATTTTCTTCAATGCATGTTCTACCTCATCAGGAAGAATATCGGGTATGTCATATGTGTTGCTACTTTGCAATCCATCTTCCCCACTGCTGGCATCATTCCCTCGCTCCTTGTATAATTCTCTATAGCAGTCTTCTGCTATTTGAATTATGCCTTCTCTGCTGTTTATAAGTACACCATCGCTATTCATCAGTTTCAGTATCATTTGTCTTTCTGTATTACTGCTCATGGCTGCTGATTTAAATCCTTTGTTTTCCCTTAACGTTTGTTCTACTTTTCTTGTGTTAAATCTTATGTCCTCTCTGAGTCTCTTTCTAATGGCTTTGCATAACTCAGTATACTCAATTTTCTCCCTGTCAGTGTTTTTCTTGCTCTTCATTTGTCGTCTTCGGTTCATCATGACAAGTGTTTCTTTTTCTTCTTTGGATTTCTTTTTCCCTATAGGTTTCTTGGGCTTTATCACTTTCAGGAAGTTGTAGTATTCCTCGTCAATATCTTGGTCCTGAGCAGTCTGCAGAAGCTAAAACTTGTTCTTAAGTTCCAGTACATACTGCTTTTTCTCCTTCTCTGTTATCTCAAAGACCTTTGTATTATTTATTCAAGTCAGTTTTTTCCTTTCCTTTCCTACATCTATATCAAGTGTACATCTTACCATTCTGTGATCACTTCCAACATTTACTTTATTCAGGACGGTAAGATCATTCACAATATATCTTCTGTTAGTGAGGATGAAGTCAATTTCATTAGTTGTTAATCCATTTGGACTCTTCCATGTCCACTTTCTGTTCACCCTTTTCTTGAAAAAAGTGTTCATTACTGACAGTCCTTGAGATTCTGCAAATTCCACAAGTCTTTCGCCTCTTTTATTTCTTTCACCAATTCCAAAATTTCCTATAGTTCCTCTTTCTGCGCTGTTTTGCCTTTTTCCAACTTTAGCATTGAAGTCCCCCATAATAATAATGTAGTGGGTTTTCTGCTCATCTAAAAGACTCTCAATTTCTATGTACATTTCTTCAACCTCTTCTTCATCATGGCTCGATGTTGGTGCATAAATCATTATAATCATTATAATCTCTTAGAAATCTTGAGTATTAGTCTTGACACCCTTGGTGATGTACTTTTGAATTCCAAAATGTTGTTTTTAAAATCTTTATGGACCAGAAACCCAACTCCACCTTCACTCCTTTCACTGTTTCCATTGGTGTACAGCAGATTTCCACTTGAGAAACTTATAAGTGATTCATTTCTTCTTCTTGTTTCAGCCAAATCAATGATATTCCAATTCACATTTTCTAATTCCTTTTCCAGTTCTAATATCCTGTCTTCACCGATGAGTGATCTTACGTTATAACAGGCCAAGTTCAGTTTCCGTGCATGGCAGCCTGGTCGTACCCAGAAATTCTTAGCACCCTGTGCTTCCACTCTGATCCTCTCGCTGCCGTAAGAGGGAGAGTGAAAGCTGCTGGGGACTGAGGGCCATTTCTTTTGTCGTGCTGTCATATACTGGAGGGTTTGGTCTTTTCCTCTTCACGCTGACCAGGCGTCTTGAAGAGAACCACTACACGTCCGTTGCCACCTAAGTGACGTAACAGGGCTTACCATCGAGAAGGTGTGCATGAGTGGATTTTAGGGAGGCAGGCCAAACGGACTTCTCCTAAATCTTTTGTAATAGAGAGATATTGGATCCATCGGTGTTTTAGGCTGAGTGTCTGATAACACACAGGATACCTGTTCCCCTCTAAGCCTTAGATCAGTAGTTCCCAAACTACTGACATCTACAGACCCTTTCAAAAATCAAAAAATGTCCACGGACCCCTTCAGAAATCAAAAAACGTTTGCAACCCCTATATATATACAGGGTGATTCACTACCACTGCGGGGCCTCCGTAGCCAGGTGGGAAGGAGCAGCAGTGCACATGCTTCTTGATTAGACCGGGGTTCGAGCCCATCACCACCAAATACGAAGGATGCGGAAAAGTCAGGGAATGACCACCGCATATCCAGGAGCAATATGGCCTTAGTTGCTAATGCTCCTAAAAACCAAATAAGAAACTAACAAACTACCAGTGCGACAAACTTCCAGGAGTTGTAGGGGGCACAAAGACGAATCAGAATCACATAGCACTGCAGGGTCCGAAATGCTTTCGTCATGCGGTAGAAGACGTTGAACAGGAAGTTGCGTGAACAGCGATCTCGCTGGAAGTCATCATTTGCGAACCGGTTCCCGAGGCAGTAGGATGGACGAGTATTCAAACGTTGAACTGGCCGACATGCACCTCGCGTACGGAGCTGCGGACTGTAACGGGCACGCTGCTCTGTGCTTGTACCAGGAACGTTTCCCGCACAGGCGTGCTCCTCATCATACGATTTTCGCATGTGTGCACAGAAGGTTACGTGAGACTGGTTGTTTCATGAGAGGTACCATGAATCGAGAGCGAATAACGAGGACGCCAGACAATGAGGAGAATGTCCTACGTCTTGCAGAAGGCAATCCGAGTATGAGTACTCGAGCGATAGGCCAACGATTGGGTATTTCCCAATCCACTGTATGGAGGATACTGTCAACAAATCAAATGAGTTCATACCATCTGCAATGCGTCCCATCATTGGAGCCTGCGGATTATCCACTCCGGAGGACTTTTGCTACTTGGTTTCTTCAACAGAATGTGATTCTGATTCGTCTTTGTGCCCCCTACACCTCCTGCAAGTTTGTCGCACTGATAGTGAATCGCCCTGTATATATATATAACATATTCATATAATATATATACAGCCACTTTCTCACTTACATAAGGGTTGCTTTCCGCGGAACTCTACATAAGTCAGAATTACCCTAAATGCTTATGCAGCACTCGCAACTATTCACACTGAATTTGATTGAAATAAAAAGAAATGTTTGATGAACATGTAAATAGAATTATTTATTCAATTTTTTTTATCTTGTGCGCAGGAAAAATTACAAAAAGAGAGAGGAGGCATGCATAACATCAGCAAGTTTTACCTTTTGAGCATCGTTTCCAAAATTAACTCTCCAGCTGATAAGCAATGCTTGGCAGAAGTTTGATGGCTGTGGAGATTTAGAAGGGGTTTTTTCCCAACTCATCACGAAATTTCTCAGCAGCTGCAGAATCGGCACTGGCAACTTCACTTTATACTTTAATGTTTTGGAAACCAGCACGATACTTGAACCTATTAAACCACCCATTGCTTACCACAAACTTGGCTTGGGGTTCACTGTACTTATCCTTAATATATTCATAAAAACTTCTTGCTTTTGCTTGAATAGCCATTGCACTCGGGGGCACTTGCTTCTGAATCTGATTTTCCATCCATATTATTAATAGCTTTTCCATCTTCGATATAGCACCTGAATGCTGTTTTGTAATCTTAAATGCATTGATCATTTAACATGTTCTTTTATATGCATGCTGTCCCTTAAAATAGTATTCACTGTTGAAGCAGCGAGACCTAATTCTGTGCAATAGATGACAAACTTTGTCTTGCTTCATACTTCTTAATTAATTTTGTTTCATTTCCTAGCACTGCCCGCACTTACACTTACCGTTGGTCCCTTTCCCTTCACCATTGTAATAAGGAAATAGGATTGAAGAGAAGATTCTGAAAATTTATTTATATTTTTTATATGATTGAAGATTTCATTGAAGGGGAATTTATTTCATCATAATACCGTAACCTAAAAAGCCACAGAATTCCAGTTATCAGTACTATCGCAAATGCAATAAGATCAAGTTGACTACCCGTTTATAATAGATTGCACTAACAGAAAAGCCCCAATAGACCGGAAAGTGCAAATTGTGTTATGGTAGTGACCTCCAGAAATGTGTTTTAGAAAAATATCACAAAGCCATTATAAAAATGACCTTTTTGAGAGATAAATAACTTAGTTCTATAGTGAAACTTTCAACTTTCGAGGTCTTGGAATGAATTTCCAAAAAAAAAAAATGTTTTATTGGGTTCACATTGCGATATTTTCACGATACCTCCATTTATTCCTATGGGATGCAAAATACATTTCCACAATTTTTTTAAATTTGCACCGGCTGGCAAAAACTTACATAAAGTTGAATTTCCATAAGTCAAGTATTTTTTTTTTAAGTCAAGTATTATGTAACCTCTCTCTCTCTCTCTCTCTCTCTCTCTCTCTCTCTCTCTCTCTCTCTCTCTCTCTCTCTCTCTCTGTGTGAAAACACTGGATTTTCCGAAAAAGAAAATTCAAAGTTTTATGCTAAAAGTCAACTTTATACATAATTATATAATAATAACTATTTATCATCAATTTGCTAAACATAAAATGAATAATGTGACTAGTTTCAGAGGATCCGTTTCGCAGGCACCCTGGATCTGGTCTACGGACCCCCCCCCCCCCAGTTTGGGAAACGCTGCTTTAGATGGTTAATTCCCTTTTTCCATAAGTCACTTAAATTTTACCTACCTTTTAATTTATTATTGAAAATCATATTTAATTTTTGAAAAATAAAATAAAGCTTATTCTGTATACTAACATAATTATATTCCTGTTCATAACCAGAATTTTCTTGCTATAATTGTCTTCATTGTACACGAGCTAATCATTTAATTCCTAAATGGGTGCCACTGTACAACCACTCAAGTTTTAATGAAATGCTGCTAGATGGCAAGAAAGTACATCCAAGAATATAGTCAAATATTCTGGATGTAGGACATAATTTTGACATTGTTTAATTGGATTTCAGAAAGCATTATCAGAGGCATACGATGCAAGAAAGCAAGTTTATGCAGCATCAGCCAAAAAAAAAACCACTCCCATTTCACCCCTCCATTTGTTCCAAATTGCCTCTCCAGCTCAGCCTTAAATTTATATAGGCTATCAACTTCCACAACAAAAGATGGAAGTCAGTTCTGCCAGTCAACTACCTGCTGGCTAAAGGGAAATATCCGCACATCTATTCTACAACTGTCTTTCCTCAATTTGAAACTGTGCACCCTCAGGTTCTTGATCTGAGCAAGAGGAAGAATCCCATCAGCATTCAGCTTGCTCAACCCATTCAAGGTCTTATACACCTCAATCAGATCACCTCGCAGGTGCCTACTCTCCAGGCACTGCAATTTGCAGAATTTAAGCCTTTCTTGGTAAGAGCACCCCTTTGTTTCCCCTCATTTGCATAAATGTTTAATGCAACTGCTACATTTGAAAAAGTATCTGTAAACTTATTTTTTAAAATATATTCTAACACTTCAAATGGAGTAATATTGTCTTTAATATAAATTTGAAGTACTCCAAGTTCTTCAAATAATGCTAAACCATCAATATCAGACTCATTATGATCAATGTCTTTCCTGAAAATTACCATCTACCGAAGTTCAAGTCTAATGTCAACAGATATCTTCTTTTGTCTTCTCAACCTTCAACCCATGCACGGTACTAAGTACTATAAGTTCTAATACCTCTAGTGTTTGGGGTTTTCATATAAAAAAAAAGTCACTTAATTTATTACGTAAATCTTGGCAAAAGTTTAAGAAATCGTTATATTACCATTTTTTTTTTTTTTTAATTCAGAAATATTATAAAATATTTTAAATATTTCTACATGTTCATATTTCTAAACCTTTCAGTTAATGAGAAAATTGTGTCCATAATTTGAAAGAAAAAAAATTAATTTTGAAATTTTGTTGCGGATCCTGAATAGATTCCTCTCTACATTCATAATCGAAATGAAATCTTTTCATGGTCAGGTTTTGGTGGTTTCATTGAGGAAGTTAGCCAGGGTTTACGTTGGTTGTGTTTGCTGGGATTGTGGCATAGGGAAGGTTCATTTTCTGTCGAAGAGGTCCTGTGCATATTTTGTTATTGCCCTGTAACTACCCTCCTCCTCCAGTATACGGTCCTCTTGGTTCTGTAATACATATTGGATTTCAGTGATAAGGTGGCATCGAAGGTCGTATAAATGACAGTGGTGCATAAGATGCTCCCATGTTTCATTATTACACAGTAGCATAGGGGGTGTCATTGAGTCCAAAGTTTGATAGTTTATATCTGATGGCACCATGACCACTAAGCAGGTACATAACCAGCAGTCCTGGGGAGAACCGGTGCAGATATTCTGGGTAGACGGCTTGTATTATTGGCATGAATTTCCATGTAATTTGTCCTTTTGATGAGTTCTCTCAGTGTGTTTGCCAGATTTGTTGAAAATGTAAAGTGTGTAATTTGTTGAAGATGGTTAAGTCCAGTGTGAAATCTCGACAGGTAGCGGCTTTGCTTTTGGAAAGGTTGTAGAGGACCACAGCAAATCTTGAGGTCCAGGGGGAGGGCTCCCATAAAGACCTGGAGTGCATGGGTGCTGATTGTGTTGCAAGCTCGGGAGATCGTGAGCAGAAACTGCACAATTTCAAGCTTTCTTCTGTTTGTTGCAGTTGTCTCTTTTTTATAACAGACTCCCGACGCATACAGGATGACTGGCAGAAACACAGTGTTGTGGAAGAGGGCAAGGGTCCTTTTCCTCAGACCCCAATCCTTACGGGTGATACTTGCAAAGAGAGAGGAGAAATTTCTAATTTTGTTCCGGAGGTAGTTTATATGGGGGGAGGATAAATTTCTGTCTAGAATGACACCGGGGTGCTTCATTTCTGTTGTGAGCTTAATAGTGGTCCCATTTACTTTTATTTGGGGAGGTCTCCTGATGTCCAGGGTCCCCTGAAGTAGGATCAAGCTTGTTTTTGCTGAACATATTGCTAGGTTCATTCTATCAGCCCATTGTTGTAGGGTGGCAAGGGCCCAGTTTGCTGTATTTCCAAATTTGCTCTGCTATCCTCAGCCAGCATCAGAATGAGGTCGTCTGCACAGGCTTGGGATGTGACATTTACAAGATTGAGATTTGTCTAGGAACACGTTTCAAAGAAGTGGACCCAGAACGAAGCCTTGTGGGCAACTGCTGTAAATTGATGTTGTTACTGTGCAGTATGGAACAGTGACTTTGACAGATCTGTTGGATAGATATGTATTTACGCATTTAAATAGGTTGATTGGAAAGTTGGCCTCCCGGAGCCTGCTGAGGATGCTTGGCCACCAGAGGGTGTCAGATGCCCCGTGAAATTGATTGCAATGACAAGAAAGTATTTCCGATCTGTTGTTGCAGCATTGACAATGTTTTGCAGGGCATTGGTGGTGGAGTGTCCTTTCCAGAATGTCTATGTGGGAAGCACAGTGGTGGTATCGTCACCATCCTCCCACACCAGGTGGAAAAGGCCCTGGGTCAAATCCCGTCGATGATGCGAGGAACTTTAATGGGCTTTTTTCACTCCATGGCTGAGTTAGTCAGTATCAGACGTAGATAGCAAGGTTTGTCTCCCGAGAAACTGGAGTTTTTTCGTCCAGCAAAACAGGTAAATTGACCATAGAACACACACAATTTACAGACACAAATACAGGTTAATGTATTCAATTACAGGTAACTCTAAAATAATATATATATATTTTTTTTGTCCTTTCCAGAAGGCAAACTGATTCGAGGACTCTAGGCCTGTATTTGAATAGTGGTTTTCTATCCTATTTCTTAGCGGGTGTTCCAGCAATTTGCTGAGTACTGTCAGGACTGCTATGGGTTGGTAGGACCCCAGGAGGTCCTGCCGCTTTGTTGGATTTTTAAGGATTAGTTGGAGTGTTGCCACCCTCCAAGCATGGGGGAAGTAGCCTTCTTTTAGGCATTTGTTGTATAGTTTTAATATTTCCTCCAGAATGGTCTCAACTGTCTTCTTAATAATCGCTGGTTCTAAGAGCTCTTCCCCTGGGGACTTCTTGTTCCTCAGCTTGGCAGCCGCAATCTGCAGCTCAATCCTGATGAAGGATTCCTCTTCCTGTGTTGTTGTAGGAGATATTTTGTTGGCAAAGTTGTGTTTGCTCCAGGGTGGATGGATCCAGATGTTCTGGAAACATTGTGTCTAGGATATTGTTAATCGATTCTTGCCATGTCTTTGTATATTCTCCTTGCAGTTTCCTGGTTGCGGGGATGACTTCTCCTCTTGGGTGTTTATTAGTGGTCTCCCACGTGCATATATTTCTTTCTCGAATTTTGGCTGTGTATCGATTCCTTGCTGTATGATATTGCTCTCATAGCGCTTAGACTTCTGCAGCTGGCCAGCTACGTCTGGCACATTGGAAAGTTTTCTGGCTGGCGTATGATGTTTAGGTAAGGTGTGTTGATGGTCTAAAAGCTCCTGGGGTTTCCCCCATCTCCCCGTAGGTTCTACGTTTCGGGCAAGCCTGAGATTTTTAAACATGTGTATGGTTAATGTGCTATGTGGTGTGTTGTGCCCTTTGTTCATCCAGACTATTAGCCACCAGGGCCCCTAGTGGGACCTGACATTTCCACTCCCTGCCACGGGGAGGCTGGCTGGGTGTACCCAGTGAGGCTATTTATTTTACTCTGGCAGGTTCTGCCACTTACTTTCCTGAGATTTCACGGGCTACGACCTAAAAAAAATTTGAGAAGTCGCGAGCATAGTTTAGTTAGTTAAGGTTCTTTTAAACATCGTTCGGGGTTTATGCTGAAAGTCTGTCTGTAAAGCCTAAAAGGTCAGGCATAAATTGTGGTGTCTTAAATTTTGATGTTGGGCTGATCACTATGTAAGATGACAGTTTTAGGTGGGGGAAGTTGGAAGCAAAGGGGTCGATGAGAAGATGACCCCCCTGTTTTTCAGTGGAGCATGCCCATACCCCACCAGAGGTAAGGAAGGAAAGGTGGCAAGAGGGTTCTCCCCCCTGCCAGGAAATGGGGTTTAAAGAGTGTCCTGCAGGTGCAGGATCTGAGAGCCATATGGCACTCTAATCTAGCTCTTTGCTAGATTAGAGTGCCATCTCTTTCAGGAATTTCATCAATGTGACGAGAATTTGTCTTGTCTGGGGTAGTTTTCTCCAAAATGGTTCTCCTCTACTTTTCCTGTGAGCGACTGATTAGTCTTTTTGGGCACTAATGGTGCGTTTTTCTGTACTGTTGAATTTTCTTCTTTGATTCTGGTTTGTTTGAGTTTCTCCCTTGTTCTGGTTCATCCATTCCTTCTAAGTTTGCTTTTCTATTGAGTGTTGTTGTCTTCCTGCTGGAAAGGTAGTGCATTCAACTATTCTTGTAAATAGTTGAGTTGCAAAGTTGGTAAATGCTACAAGCTCTTCTTGTGTATTCAAGAGTCGTGATTCTTGGTGAATTAGATTGTAATGGATGTTTGTAATGAGGCTCACTCTTATGTCGTCATAATTTTCATATTCATGCATGACATGAGTCCATGATTCAGGTTCTCCTCAAGTACAATTTCTATCTTCTGTTATGCCTAGCATGTTTAGTTTTTCCTTAAACGGGCCATGGTCCGTTAGTAGATACGTAGTGTTAAGGCCAGAGACGATCTATGGTGGTGCTGTCGGGTGCGTTTTTGTCACTAGTGGAAGAAATTTATGCATTATTGCTCCTTTGGTAGTTTCATATCACCTTCTCTATCCTTTTTGTTCCCTCTTCCAGTCACTTGTCACGTCAAGGGTTATGCCACAAGTTGTAATTGGGATCGCTTTTTTGTGATAGTACAATAATCCCACGCGAGCAACTTCCAGGTCAAAGGATAGTGCACGTGCAATGACCTACAGTGCTGCCATACTAACTGTGCTACTCGCTCTAGTGATTGTAAGTAGTATGTTCCTCTGAATTGTTTCAAGTATTTTCCTGTTTGTTACTATGCTGGTTTTCGTCGTCCATATTGGCAATCCACACATAATTACCAGGATGAAGAGAGTTTTGTAATATAGGGAGAGGGTCTTTTTATTTAGCCCCCAGTCCTTAGGTGTGATTCTTGCTATAACGCTGTGTATATGCATATCTAATTCATCCTGAGGTAGTTTAGGTGCGGTTTAAATGAGACATTTCTGTCAATGATAATTCCTAAATATTTTATCTCATTTGATAATTTTACTGTTATTCCTTCTACTTTGATTTCTGGTGGCCTGTTTAAGTTTATCTTTCCTTTCAAGAGGACCAAGTTGGTCTTTTCTGGTGCTAGTTTTAGGTTATTTAGTTGGTGGTAGACGTCAGAGTGCCTGGCACATGGATGACTGGACCCAGAGTATCCCAGCAGAACATTGCCCAAAGCATGACACTGCCGCCACCGACTTGTTTTCATCTCACAGTGCATCAAGGTACCATCACTTCCCCAGATAAACAACACACATGTATCAGGCTGTCCACATAGTGCAGCAGGAAACGTGATTCATCAGACCAGACGACCTTCCAATCACTCAAGGCCAGTTTCGATACTCATGTGCCCATTGTAGACGCTGTCACTGGTGAATCATGATTAGCATGGGGACTTGGAGTGGCCTGCGGCTATGCAGCCCCATTTTCATCAGAGTTCGATGTACTGTGTTGTGACACATTACTCCCATCACCAGCATTCCAATTAGCGGCAAGTTGCACCATAGTCGCCCTTCTGTTGCCATGTACCATCCGGGAGAGGCTTCGCTCCTCTCGAGCATTGATCAGCCATGGTCATCCAACACCTCATTAATCATAAGTTTCCCCTCCTCAGACCACTTTCGGTAGGTACTAACCACGGCTGACCGTGAGCATCCCACCAGCCATGCCGTTTCGGATATGCTCTGACTCAGATGTCTGGCCATTACAATTTGGCCTTTGTCAAACCCGCTTAAGTTCGCTTCCTTTCCCATCTGAAAAAAAAAAGAGCAACACTGATTAACGGAGCTCAATATCAGGTGTCTTTTTTTTTAACATGTCCCGACCTGCAGCTGCTTCAATTTGCATAACAACTCGCTGCTCATAATGTTTTGGCTCATTGGTGTATGTGTATTTACCATCTGGCTCAAGCTTTTCTATTGATCTCTCTCCAGCAATATTTTCTCTCCTACACTGGATAGTTACTGACAACCCTTATGGTAGTGACCACTTTCCGGTCATTTGTAGGCGCCTCCGTAGCCAGGTGGGCAGGAGCAGCAGTGCGTAGCACATGCTTCTTGATTAGACTGGGGTTCGAGCCCATAAACCACCAAATACGTAAGATGCAGAAAGGTAAGGGAGCAATATGGCCTTAGTTGCTAATGCTCCTAAAAACCCAAATAACAGTGATCTGTAATTTGACAAGGCCAACTGGACTATATACAAAGAAATAGCTCATTCCATCATTGCAGCTCACACGATTGATTCTGCAGTAAGTTATTATTATTATTAGTGTGTTTTTTTGCGAATTCTAGGGTTCCCCCCATTCGCCACTTTGTCGTCTGTGAGGAAGTGCCATCGCCGGCCGTTTGTGCGTAGTGTTGGAATATGTGAAGGGTGTTTTTTTGTGTGTGTGTGTGTGTGTGTGTGTGTGTGTGTGTGTGTGTGTGTGTGTGTGTGTGTGTGTGTGTGTGTGTGTGTGTGTGTGTGTGTGTGTGAGTGGCCGGCATAAGGTGATTTAGCAACCAGGGGGAATGGAGAGGATCAGACGTGGGAGCACCTTGCCCACAGCTGTGAAATCTACGAGGACTTCAGGAGGATCCTAATAACGAAACTACGCTTCAACTACCAAAATCAAGAACACCTCACCCTACAGAATGAAGAAACTTACCGAGCTCTGACTCAATTTGCAATGGACCTATTTACCAGGCAGAAAGCACTACCACCACCTTAGTATCCGAATCAATAGGTCATAACAACCATGACTGCCAATTGTTGCTACGCATCATTAAGCCATGGATGCTAACACCTTGGGCCAACTTGTACAAGACTTGACCAGCAGTGCAATCAAAGACAGGGTCCACACGTACCTTGACAAATTCCTCATCATTGATTCCTGGACAAACTTCTCTCGACCAGACGTGACACATCTCATCAAGAAGAGGCCTAGCATCGATCCCTGGACTTGACCATCAATCTTGGACTCCCGGTTTTGACCACCCCCACTGTTCGTTATGATGGACTACTGGACCAGCCTTCAGTCTTGATGTGACACAGACTCACCAAATGGAGTCCCAATGACGACACCTGAACTAGACCTTACTGAACATGACCGATCCACCATAGCAGCACTCACACTGCTGGATTTCCAGCAAGTTGTCGGCTCCAACTGACTGGCCGTGCTAGCTGTACCTACCCTGAACTTGCGGGGTATATCTCTCTCTCATTTTTTATTTTTTATTTTATTTTTTTTTTCGGCTTCTTTCTTCTGTTTCCTGCCATCCGTTCTTTTACTCCCCCCCCCCCCTATTTTCTCTTACAGAATGATTTTTTTTTTTTTTTTTTTTTTTGTGGGGAGGTGGTTTTCATCCACCCGCCACCCCACTCTTCTCTCTGGTGAGGCACTGGGCATGCCACACTGTCATCAGGGGCCATCTTTCCTATTGACCCCTTTCTTCTGTTTCCTACCCTCCAGTCTTCTGCCTTCCTCCCTTACTTTTCTCTTGCACAACGTTTTTTTTTTTTTTTTTTCTTTTTTTTTTTAGTTTATATATATATATATATGTGTGTGTGTGTATATATATTTATATATGTATACACACACACACACACACACCCCACAGGTCTAAATCTAAAAACATCAAAATTACTGCCCGACCTATTTGGCCCTAGAACAAGTTATCAGCGAACAACCCTACGCTCTGTTAAAATTACAACCATTGCTCAAGAAACAGCGATCATCTCATTCTCAAATCTAGTCCTAGCCACTGAAATCCCAGGAAAGTAGGTGACAGGACCCGCCAGAGTACTCTAGCTACAGTGGTACACCCGGTCAGCCTCCCCGTGGCATGGTGTGGTAACGTCGGGTCCCACTAGGGGCTCGGCAGCTAATAGACCAGAGGAACAAAGGGCACAACACAATATACAGCACATGACCCCCACACACTTCAAATCTCTGGCCCCGATACAATGTATACCCGCGGAGATGGGAGAAAACCCAGGAGCCGTTAGACACATACCTTATACCTTATACCAGGGGGAATCAAACACAAGTTTGATTTCCCCTTATCTCACATCTCTAGCTGCATAGAGGTAGGCCAAATTCATCTTTTAGCTCCTGCTGGGCGTCCCCAGAATTATATATATTATGCAAAAAATATTGGGTCTCAGGTGGCAAAAGCATTATAATGATCAAGTGGTTTACTCCGAGCCATAGTTCTTCACTTTGAAAGGTTTTTTTACATTCCCTTTAATTATTCAAGGATGAAATGCACAAGGCATAATTATATATGGGTTTTAAGTAATTAACTATATAATATCAGTGTAGATACACCATAGTTACTTATAAATTTAAACTACATATAGTTTAAAAGGCACCGTTTTAATTGTATCTCATATTGTGGCTGTCTTCACAACGAGATACCAAGTATTGCACTATTTTGAATAAGTAACGCTTCTCTAGTAGAGAAGACTACAGTTATTTATTCTCAGTGGATACCACCACCCAGACGGCACTGTTCCACAGCTGTTGGCCTGTCATCGGTGGGTGGGCAGGTACCCTGGTAACGCAACATGCTGTCACAGTTGCAAAGTGATTCCACAAATGATGTATAGATAATGTATTCAAAGATGAAATGCACAAGACCTGATTGTATATGGGTTTTAAGAAATTAACTATGTAATATGGGCGTAGATACACCATAGTTTACCTGTAAATTTAAACTACGTATGTAGTGTAAAAGGCAACGTTTTAATTGTATCTCATATTGTGGCTGCTGGACCAGCCTCTGAGTAAATTATCACCCTTTCTTGTGCAGAACTTCAATGAAACTGCTGCAGGTTCACCAAATGAATAAGGCTACTTCACACTGAAGGCAGCCGCAATATGAGATACAATTAAAACGATGCCTTTTACACTACATACATAGTTTAAATTTATGGGTAAACTATTAGCATTAGCATTAGTAGAAGCATTTGATGCAAGAAAGCAAGCTTATGCAGCATCAGCCAAAAAAAATTTTTCAAAATAAATAAATAAATGAAAAATGACCACTTCCACTTCACCACTCTGTTCGTTCGAAATACCTGTCCAACTGAGCCTTAAACTTATTTAGGCTATCAACTTCCACGACAAGGGATGGAAGTCTATTCCACCAACCAACCAGCCGCTGGCTAAAGGCAAATTTCCTCACGTCTATCCTACATCTGACTTTTCTCAATTTGAATTTATGCCCTCTCAGGTGATTATTCTGAGCAAGAGGAAGTATCCCATCAGCATTGAGCATGCTCAAACCATTCAAGGCTTTATACACCTCTGTCAGATCACCTCGTCGGGAGCCGACCGGGCTAGCCGGGTGGGCAAAGTGCCTACCTAGCAACCCAAAGGTCGCGGGTTCGAATCCCGCCTCGGGCTTGGATCAAAGTACTGCAAAAACCTTGGGAGGTGCATTATGGCCACAGAAGCCGATGCGCCAATAACTACCAAAAAACAAAAAAAAAAAACAACCTCGTCGGTGCCTAGTCTCCAGACACTTGCAAATTGATAATTTGCAAAACTTAAGCCTTTCTTCATAAGAGCACCACTTTGTTCCGTTCACTAATCTTGTTGCCCTTCTCTGTACTCGTTCCAGCATCTCTACATCCTTCTTGAAATGAGGCCTCCAGACCTGTATACAGTACTCAAGGTGTGGTCTGACCATTGCCTTATACAAGGGAATAATCACCTCCTTATCCCTGCTAGAAAAATTCCTATATATCATCGACAATACACCATGAGCTACTCTTGCAGCTCATCTGCACTGCTCAGAAAACTTCATATCTGCCTGCACAACCATCCCCAGGTCCCTTTCATTCTCTACCACTGTCATGTAGTACCACAGAGTTGATACGTTGCTCTGGGGTTGCTGTTTCCCATATGTAGTACTTTACATTTGTCAATGTTAAAGTTCATTTGCCACCTCTCAGCCCATCTGCTCAACCTTTCCAGATCCTGTTGCAGTAGCATAGTGTCAGTAGTGTCCTTGACAACCCTGCCAACCTTCGTATCGTCTGCAAACTTGGACATTAAGCTTGATATACCAGCATCAATATCATTTATAAATACAGAAAACAATAATGGACCCAATACTGAACCCTGAGGAACTCCACTAATAACATTAGTCCACGATGAGCAGTGTCCATTGATTACCACTCTCTGCCTTCTCCCCCTCAACCACCCCTTTATCCATACCAGCAATTTGCCTACAATGCCACACTGCTCCAGTTTGTGTAGCAGTCTTCCATATGCAACAGTATCAAAAGCCTTTCTAAGATCCAAGTATATAATATCAAAGTTATTCCCTGCATCCAGTTCTTTTGTGACTGCATCATAGTATCCAATCAAATTGGTCACGAAAAACTTCCCCTTAACAAAACCATGCTGTGTCTGAGCTATAACTGAAGTCTTGTCTAGATGATCCTGCAGTGCTTCTTTAACTAGTGCCTCTATTAATTTTCCAGGAACAGAAGTTAAACTAACAGGTCTATAATTATTTGTGTCGCCCTTTGATCCTCCTTTGTGAATTGGGGTCACATCTCCATTTGCACATCTCCAGTCCATGGGTACTTCCCCTGAATCCAAGGAAGCTCTCATAATTATAGCTAAGGGTTTGCTTACTTCCTTTGCTGCCTCCTTTAATATGACTGGATAGATCCCATCCACCCCAGGTGCCTTTCTTGTATTTATCTTCAACAATTTCTCCTCCACTTTACTCTCAGTTATTACAAGATTCTCTAGCTTACTGCCAGAGTTGAATACACCTCTGGCATTCCCGTCACTGAATAACTCCTCATGTGTGAATGTCGATGCAAAATATTCATTCAGTTTGTTACTACCTGAGCAGGATCATCAACAGTTGACCCATCGATATCAAGTGGACCAATCTGATTCATCCCCTTCCTTCTAGAGTTTACATAAGTAAAGAACTCTTTGCTGTTTTTCTTTGCATCCCTTGCCAAAGATTTCTCGCAATCTGCCTTCGCCTGCCTAACCTCCTTTGTAACTTGGTTACAGATCAACTTGTGTCTATCATAGGCTTCTGTGTCACGTGTTAATTTGTATGTATCCCATGCATTTTTCTTCTCTGCCATATGTCTCATTAGTTCATCTGACATCCACTTAGGCCTAATCCTTGAACAATATTTCTTAGTTGGTATGTAAAGCCTTGTAGCTTCCAAGATAAGTTCTTTGAATGCTTCCCATTTTGCATTTGCTCTTGGTAACATCATCAGTTGGTACCACTGTGTAGAATTCAAATACAGTCTCAGTCCATCGTATTCGCCTTTACGAAAGCAATAACCCTTCCCTTTATCCCTATTGGTAGTTACCTCTTTGATTAAATTCCACTTCGGCACACTGTGATCACTGCCACCTAGTGGTTCATTTACCTGCAGATTCTTAATGCATGAAGAATCACTACTGATAATCAAATCAAGAGTATTACTCCCTCTAGTTGCTTCCCGAACATGCTGATGTAGAAAACAATCATCAAATAACTCCACAAAAGCCTTGCTAGTGTGTGAGTGACCAGCCCCAAATTACAGTCAATATCTGGGAAATTAAAATCCCCCATTATAAGACTCTCTGATTTACTGGCCCACTCTATTTCCCTGTACAGTTTCTTATTATACTCATCAGAGTCATTAGGCCTATAGCACACTCCTACTCTCAATTTTGATCTCCCAATACTTATGTCACACCAAACTGACTCGACACTGCACTGTCCAGCGATGTCAACTGGCTTCACTTCCTTGAATTTTATGTATTTCTTAACTAATAGCATAACCCCTCCTCACTTCCTACCCTGTCTATCCTTTCTGTAGACATTGTACACTACAAATTCCAGTTCTGCATTCCTTATATCTGTGTGACACCACGTCTCTGAAATCCCAACAATATCTGCCTTTGATGTTTTGAGCAATACCTCAAATTCATCAAATTTATTTACTAAACTCCTAGCATTTGGTGTACACGCAACTATACATGCACCAGTTCTTTTTCTTAGCTACCCTAACACAAGCTATGTGTTTATTTGTACCCCAACGATTCCCTGCAGTCTCTGAAATATCCTGTATCTTATTTTCCAGGCTGTGGCTCATTCCAATAGATGCAGTGCAAGAATCTCTTTCACCTCTGCCAGTGGCTACTGTTAATCTATTAGTCCTTGTATCCCCCCAATCTAGCAGTTTTCCGACCCACCTAACATTGCCTCGATAGCATCAGCAAACATTCTTGCACCCTTTCTATTTAAGTGTATGCCATTCCTGTAGAAGCAGTCTCTCCTTTTAACAAGTACAGACCAGGCTGAAAAAAATTCTACCCCTTGAGCCCTGCACAATCTTTCCAGGGCCGAATTGATCGACAGGGCTCTCATCATATACTCCCTCCTATCGTGTCTGGGCAGAATTGCAGACACTTTCAAATTCAACCCTAATTCACGGCTTTTTTTCAACAGTGACCTGTACTTCTTAAGTAATTCCGCCGGTCTCCTACTCTTAATATCATTAGTGCCAACGTGTACAACTATATCACCTTTTGTGCCCTTAAAAGATGATATCCGCTCTACAACGTCATCAACCTTTGCCCCTGGCAGACATACCCTGGTCCTGTTCCACCTATCCTTTTTACAAAGCATGTTTCCCGTTTCCCTGACAATAGAGTCACCAACAACTACTAGTTCCTTTGGGACCAGCGCATTCTGCCTTGGGGGCTGCCGCTGTGTTGCGTGATGACCAAGTGCAAGCTCTGGCATTGGTGTGGGCAGCTGAGAGCTTGATGGGCCCCTCACTTTTAATCCTTCGAGGGCATCCACCCTCTCCTTCAAGCTCTCATATAGGCCCATAACAATGCTGAGTTGTCGCCTGATTTCCTTACACTCCTTGCATCGCGCACACACAAAGACATCCCCCATGGCAGTATCATGTCCCGTACCTGATGCTCCACAAACATCAAGCAAGTAGTGCATTTTAATAGGCTGTGATTCAGAGGGCAACTGACCCCCCTCAGTTCTCCCCTGAGCCACAGCATTAGCTTGAGCCTTTTGCTTTGCTGCTCTGGTCAGAGTCATGATTTCGATTTAATTTCAATAAAATTTCAATTTCAGTACAAAATTAAAAACTCTAAACTTGTATCTCAGCACAGTTATAATGCTATGGTGTATTCAAATTTCAAAGTATTTTATTAAAGTTTTGCGGGCCCCAGGGTTTCCCCTAATTGCCGCTAAAAGTAACAGTATACATAGTATACAATTTAAAGCAACTATAGACAATGATGATGATACCTAAAGGCTATTTACAGTGGTAATGATAATGATACAAAATAAACACTGGACTTTGGAGTCTAGCAGACTGATTAGTACATCAGGTAAGAGAATCCAAAAATGGAAATAGTCTACAAACAAGCCAAAGTTATGTCCCCAACTACCAGCTGATTGTTACAATGATTAGTACTTCAAAAGAATGGTTAGAATTTCTGGTTTCCAAAATAATAAAAAGGGCCCTAAACCCTTCCATCTAAAGTTCAAAAAAAAAAAAAAAAAAAAAAAACAGTAAAATCTTTCCAACTAACCGATAAACGGCAGCATTTTTCTATCAATTAACCAATTAAAATTAGGTTAGAATTTTACTGAACCTCAGGAGTAAGAATTCTTTTCCTCGTTTAAGCATTTTCTCCGCATAGGTGGAGAATGCAGCATAATACTCAGAACCGGTAAGTAGTCTTGGAATTTCAGAGCAATTGAATACATTTGTGAGAAGTTGACAGTCCAGTCTTAAATCATCATACAGAGGACAATGAAAGACGAGGTGCTCAACAGTTTCTTGAGCACCACAACTGCTGCAGAGAGGAGTGTTACTTAATCCGAATGAGAACAATTTATAGTTAAGATTGCCATGACCGGTATATAGAAACGTAACATATAAGCCAAGATTGAACCAGTCCATTTTCTTATCATAATCAGCAACCGCGGGAAAAAACCTAAAGGTCTCCCTACCCAAGGTAGAACTAGACCAAGTATTTTGCCATGCTCTAAAACATTCATTTCTCATTCTTTTAATGTCTACATTTTCTTTTACGTCAGTATTATACCATTTACAGTGGCAGGAACGTTTTTTCTTCTACAATATAAAAGATAGTGTAACATTACTTCATATTGGCAGTCGATGACTGAGGACCTGGAAAGCAGCTGTAGAGACAGTTCGACAAGCTCTACTTATAGCGAGAAGAAAGAATCTTTGTGCTTGAGTAAGATATTTTTGAACAAGGGAGTTACCGATTCTGTGTATAATTGGTATAAATAAATTGGTATAAGCACAATTGGTATAAATATACAAGAGTAGTATAATTTAATGGAAGATTTCTTTACACCAAAAGTACTCCTGGTAATCTCAATAATTTTATAGGTCATAGCTTTTATTTTCTGAAGTACATATTTTGCATGGTAATTAAAATTAAGATGGTCATCAAAATAAATTCCTAAGTATTTATGCTGCCGAGTACTCCTAATCATTTGTCCATTCAACTTAATAACAGGTGGTCTATTCACATCAAGAGAGCCCTTTAGCAACATTTGTTTTGTTTTATTAGTCGAAATTTGAAGTTTATGTGTTTGACACCAGATATTCAAGTCTTCTAGAACTTCATTTGCTCTGCACTCTAGCTCTCTGCGGGAATTACCAAAAATCAGAATAGCAAGGTCGTCTGCGTAAGCTGTCTGAAGGATGTTGTCTTGATCAACCGAAAGCGACCATCAAGGACCATGTTCTAGCACACAGGGCCAAGAAGAGAACCCTGAGGGCAACCCCTAGAAATAGATCTGGAGACAGAGCAGAATCCTGAGGAAACTGTGATGCTGCGAGAATCAAAATAATTTGAAAGGAGATGATAAATAGGAGCAGAGACCCCAGTCTCTCTGGACCTTGCCAGGACACTCGGCCACCAAACAGTGTCGAATGACCCTTTGAAATTTTGAACAGAACTCAAAACCTGACAAATAGCATCAACAGAAGACCTTCTTCATGTAAAGCCAAATTGAAGTGGGGAACTTAGGTTTCTGTCTAAATAGTAATTTAGAAGAAGAGAAACAATTAAATTTTCCAAGGCTTTGCCAAATATGGGCAACAGTGCAATGGGCCTGTAAGAGGCCAGATCATTGGAGGGTTTGTCAAAGGACTTAAGCAGAAGTTTAAGTCTAGCCTGTTTCCAAGCCAGTGGGAATAATCCCGAAGACAGACAAGCATTCAAAAGATTTAATATAATTAATGGGTAATTTTTCCAAAATCTTTTAAGTACAGAAACTTCTAGGAGATCCTGTCTAGGACATTTACCATCCCTTAAGGTTGAGATAGTTGATTCCAGCCCAGTATCCGTAAAAGGAGCTTCGGTTCGGAGCCCTTGGTATGATAAATGATCTAATCTCATTGTAGTTTGGATGGTGTTTTCACAGGAGGCAGTGTCCTCGTGGAGCAAGCAGTCCAAGATGGCATTAATTGAGAAACTCCAGTCCAGGGTTTCATTACCATTTACAATAATAGAAGAAAGAACATCGTTGGGTTGAACCTTGTTAGTAACAAGTTTGTAGGATAATCCCCACGGATCTTCATTTATGTTATGCTGAACAAACCTTTCCCATGCAAGTTTCTTCTCTTGGAAAATGGTATTGAAATAACTCCTTCTATTGGATTTATAGAACTCACCAAGTCTGTCACTCTCATCTCTGGGCCTGTTAGCTCTCTTTCCTCTCTGAAAATTACGATGAGCATTTTGTAAGTTTCTTCTGAGAATTGTGAGAATTGGGGGTCCACCATGAAACACTATTCATTTTTTTTTCCTTTTTAGAGTGGACTCACAGACAGTGATTAGAATCTCTTGAACCCTAGAAACCTGCATATCAGCAGGAAGCGAGTAAACTGGTGTATCTACACCGATATTATACAGTTAATTCCCTTTAATTAATAATAAACTTAGTCTTACAAACCGTAAGCGAGCTTCAGAAAGGAAAGCCACTTTTTTTTTTCTCCTCTAAACTAACATTAACTTTTATACTGCTTAACTACTCTAGCAGCACCACTCCTACTTCTCCGTGGCATGGCTGCTAACCTTGGACAAGAAACCCACTCTCCCAGTTCTGAAAGGAGCAAATATGGATAACGAGTTTCCACCTTTAGAGCCATCAAGCTCAAGACTACAGACAAATGACTTTTCTCAACCGAAGAGGTAAACAGCCCCCTCATGAGAAGATACTACCTTTCCTCATTTTCCATTCTTTGTCGGACCAGCCTCTCAGTAAATTACCCTTCCTTGTGCAGAACTTCTTTGAGACTGCTGCAGGTTCACCCAAATCAGTAAGGCGACTCCAGTTAGGCAATCTTCTGGTAGAGACGTCTCAACCTCAACATTCTACGAAGCTATTAAAGCTCACAACCATTGGAGGGCACATAATTCTCACTTTTAGCTCTTCTAATGTTCCAACACCTGACAAAGCAGGCATTCTCCATTGCCATATCCGCCCCTACATCTCGAATCCCATCAGATGCTACAAATTCCAAAAATACGGACATCCCACACTGCATGTCGAAGCGAGGCAATATGCCCTAACAGTGTCAAAGGAGCATAACCAATCCGATTGAGCCATTTCCACTCCTCATTACCCAAATTGTAAGGGTAACTACCTGACTGCTAAAACATGTGAACTACAGAAGCAAGGGGAAAAATTCAGAAACTTAAAGTGGAGTACATAGAAACACATTCAGAAGTGAGAAGACAAATAGTCAAAATAGGGACAAAGCATACCTATGCCACAGCCTAAAAAAATGTGCAACTTGTGAGCTGTTTGCCGAACTCTCTGGAACAGAACATGATCTAGCCAAGGAGGATGTCTTTGTGTGTGCCAGGTGCAGAGAGTGTCTAGAAATTAGGCATCAACTCAGCGTTCTACTGGGTGTCTATGGGAACTTGAGACGCAGGGTAGATAACCTCGAAGAAATTAATATGAGGGCCCATCAAGCTCTCAGCTGCCCAACTCACGCCAGAGCTCACTCCTGGGCATCAGGCAGCGCAGCGGCAATCTCCACGGCAGAATGCACTGGTCCCATAGGAACTAGTTATTATTGGTGACTCTATTGTCAGGGAGACGGGGAATATATTGTGTAAAAAGGATAGATGGAACAGGACCAGGGTATGTCTGGAGGGGCAAAAGTTGATGACGTTGTAAAGCATATAATTTGTTAAGGGAAAGTCTTGTCTGACAAATTTGATAGGATATTACGATGTGGTTACAAAGGAACGATGCAAAAAATAATTTTTGGTATCATATATTTGGATTTCAGGAAAGCTTTTGACACTGTTGCACATGGAAGACTATTGTACAAATTGGAGCAGAATGGTATTTAGGGTGAGTTGCTACAATGGATAAAAGGATGGTTAAGTGGGAGAAGACAGGGTGGTAATCAATGGGTGCTGCTCTTCTTGGACTAATGTTATTAGTGGAGTCACACAAGGTTCGGTGTAAGGTCCACTGTTGTTTTGTATATTTATCAATGATATTGATGAAGGTATATCAGGCTTAATGTCGAAGTTTGCAGATGATGCAAAGGTTGGCAGGGTTGTTAATGACAGTAATGGCAGTGTGCTACTGCAACAGGATCTAGATAATTTGGGCAGATGGGCTAAGAAGTGGCAACTGAAGTTTAACCTTGACAAATGTAAAGTACTGCATGTGGGTAGAAGTAACCCCAGAGAAAGGTACCAACTGTGTGGTACTACACTTAAGGTGGTAGAAAATGAAAAAGACCTGGGAGTAATTGTGCACTCAGATATGAAGTTTTCTGAGCAATGCAGACAGGCTGCCAGGACAGGTCATGGGGTTTTGTCAATGATATATAGGAATTTTGCTAGCAGGGAAAAGGAGGTGATTATCCCTCTGTATAAGGCAATGGTCAGGCCACGCCTTGAGTACTGCGTACAGGTCTGGAGGTCTCATTTTAGGAAGGATGTAGATTTACTTGAGCGTGTACAGAGAAGGGCAACAAGATTGATGAGGGGATTGAAGGGATCCTCTTACCAAGAGAGGCTTAAGTTCTGCAAATTGCAGTGGCTGGAGACTAGGCACCTGCCGGTGATCTGATTGAGGTATATAAGGCCTTGAATGGGTTGAGCACGCTGAATTCTGATGGGATCCTTCCACTTGTTCAGATTACGAACCTAAGGGGGCATAAATTCAAATTAAGAAAAGATAGATGTGCAGAAATTTGCCTTTAGCCAGCGGGTGGTTAATTGCTGGAACAAACTTCCATCTGTCGTTGTGGAAGTTGATAGGTTGAATAAATTTAAGGAGGAACTGGACAGGGAATGGAGTGATTTTTTTTTTTTTTTTTTTTGGCTGATGCTGCATAAGCTCATACACTTGCTTTCTTGCATCAAATGCCACAGCTACTACTACTATATATCCTCTTTTAAGTGCACAAAAGGTGATATTGTACACGTTGGCACCAATGACATTAAGAGTAGGAGATCTGCAGATTTACTTAATAAGTACAGGTCAATGTTGCATAAAAGTCGTGAGTCAGGGTTAAATTTGAAACTGTCTGCAATTCTGCCCAGACACGATAGCAGGGAGTATATGATGAGAGCCTTGTCGACCAATTCGGCCCTGGAGAGACTGTGCAAGGCTCAAGGGGTAGAATTTTTCTCAGCCTGGTCTGTGCTTGCTAACAGGAGAGACTGCTTCTACAGGGATAGGATACACTTAAATAGAAATGGTGCAAGAATATTTGCTGATGATATCGAGGCAGTGTTAGGTGGGCAAACTGCTAGCTTAGGGGGATTCACAGACTAAAAGGTTAAAAGTAGCCACAGGCAGAGGTGAAGGTAATTCTTGCACAACTTCTATTAGAATAAATAGCGACCTGGAGCGAGGGGTGCTGGGGCTTTCAGGGACTGATGGCAGTCATCGTGAAACAGATGGGTATATGGGATGTGTTAGGGTAACTAATAATAAGGATAGGTACATGTATACCAATGCAAGAAGTATAGTAAATAAATTTGATGAATTTGAAGTGTTGGTCAAGACATCAAAGGTGGATATTGTTGGGATAGCAGAGACGTGGTGTCACACAGATATACGGAATGCAGAACTGGAATTTGGGTGAGTACAATATGTACAGAAAGGATAGACAGGATAGGAAGGCAGAAGGTGTTATGCTGTTAATTAAGAAAAACAAAATCAAAAGAAGTGCATCCAGTTGATATAGATGAACAGTGCACTGTTGAGTCAGTTCGGTGTGACATAAGCACTGCGAAAACAAAAGAGTAGGAGTGTGTTATAGGCCTAATGAGTACAATGAACAATTGTACAGAGAAATAGA